>NC_051409.1:38379743-38379974 GCF_015228065.2 Penaeus monodon | reverse complement strand
AGAGGAAAGCTAGCGAGAAAGGGGAGAATGGTAAGGGTGAAGGAAAATGGTTAAGAAAGGGTGAGGTAGGCGGGTAGGGGAGGGAGGGAGGGAGGGAAATGGGAGATAGGATAGATACCATGTGCTAAAAATGATTTGTTTGATATTTTATGATGCTTAAGAAGGCGAGGGAAGTGCGGGTTTGACCTTGTGATCGGAGGCTAATGATGACAAAAAGCTGTGCTTAAAATA
>NC_051409.1:38378429-38379404 GCF_015228065.2 Penaeus monodon | reverse complement strand
TACGAACTTGAGTTTGAATTTTTGTCTTTGTTCTTAGTGTAAACCCGACCGAAACAAACAAACGTTGACGAGCACATTCACACGAGTCGTAAACACTCTGCCTCATTACCTCGTGGACGGAGAGCCGGCGAGAGAAAGGAGTATGTCAAGAGATTTCAGAATCTTTTTTTTTTTTTTAGTGGCTGTTCGTCTGATGCCGCTGCGCCCCGGGAGAAATATCTTCGGAATAAAATTATTGGGAAGCTCTCTTCGCTCTCGGGACGGCAGCCAGAACCATTATGTGTCCGCTGCAGATAGATGGAGAACATGTGTTTCGTGTTTATATCTTTCCTGATGACGTAAGGTTTGTCGCGTGGTACAAGAACGTTTTTTGTACGCATGCATTGGGGTGTGTTTTTCACCATCTATGCTCTTACGTATATTCTCATACACGTGGAGACGCATATATGTTGACGAGATATGTACACACGCATATATTCATACACGTAGCGAGATACCTACTTACCTCACGTTATCACACACGTAGATATTTACAAGTTTTAACACAAATATCCTTGATCATGTATCCACACTCTTCCCCAATCCTAAAATATATATCTAAATACATCACCACGCACTCAAATACATCCATTTTCAGTATACACAGAATTACAAATACAGATCCTCCACCATGTCTCCACACGCACTCAAACCCTAAACAACTTCGCAAAAGTAGCTGTAAACTCCCTCGTTGCGTGTGGACATGGCCTGACCCCGAGCATGGCCTTCCTCACGCCGTTCTTCGGATATGCTTGTGGTCCATGGCCAAGGCGCCGCCACGTGACTCACAGCGCCTGCGAGACCTGTGGTTTTCTTTGCTTATATTTGGTTTAAGTCTATAGATAAAGATGCGTGTATAAGCACACGCACACACTTATATCCCATCTAAACACTAACAAAACCACACCCCCACCACTTATATTATTTTAAACACTT
>NC_051409.1:38377535-38377789 GCF_015228065.2 Penaeus monodon | reverse complement strand
CCCTTATTTTCTTTTAAAATTTCCATTAATATTATATTATTTTATATATCTTGGATTTTAATTTTTTTTATATATATTATTTTGTAAAACCCATATATATATTTTATATTTTTTATTTTTATATATTTATATTTTTATATTATTATGTTTTTTTCTATAAAATATTTATTATAATTTTATATTTTTTTTTTTTTAATTAAAATTTTTTGTAATTTTATATTTTTTAATTTTTTAATTTTTATATTTAATGTAAA
>NC_051409.1:38377432-38377502 GCF_015228065.2 Penaeus monodon | reverse complement strand
TTTAAAATATATTATATTTTATAAAATTATTTTTTTACACCACAACACAAACAAACAAAAAAGCAAAACA
>NC_051409.1:38377258-38377371 GCF_015228065.2 Penaeus monodon | reverse complement strand
TACACAATTTTATATATTTATTATTTATATTAATATATATTATTTTATTATTATATATTTTAATATATTATACCCCCATTATCAAAAACCCCAAACATACTACATACACCACC
>NC_051409.1:38376314-38376577 GCF_015228065.2 Penaeus monodon | reverse complement strand
CGTACAATATATATGCATTAGGAAAAATAGATAGATAACAGAAAGGAAAAGTGTGAGACTCACAAACTAACAGACATCACAGCTAACAGTATAATGATAAAAAAATTTAAAACTTGATCGTCAGACAGAAATATGAATCAAGTAGATACATTTTCCTTGTTCTTTTTCCTTTTTCGTAATCAATGTTGCAGACAACGAAGTCTGTCAACAAAGCAACGTTCTTTCCTGAAACAAAATCCATTCAGTTCAACGTCATGAAAATG
>NC_051409.1:38375224-38375696 GCF_015228065.2 Penaeus monodon | reverse complement strand
TCGAAACTAGTTACGTTAAACCCCATCAGCGAGAATGCCTGTTAGAACAAGTCACAAACGTGTTTTAGCTTGACAACATTGCAATGAGGACTCGCTGTTGATAACGTCCGCCTCGCCCCTCTAGCAATAACCCGCTGACCTTACCTGACCCATTAATCAAGTGACCGGGAAATCAATACGGGCCTTTTGCCTTCTCGGGAGAGGGCGAGAGAAGTATTTAATACACTGTAGAGACTTATCTAAGCTGAATCTCTATTATCTGAATACACTGCAAGACCCAAGTTGATTATTATGATTTGCTGGTGTAAAATGAAGCATAACAATAAACACGCACATGCACATGACCACGTACGTTATAACTGGGTGTTTGGCTCGAGGTCACCTTGACCTTTCGGGCGGCAGGGGTCAGGAAATTATTCTTGCCATTACATGTGTTTATATATGAAAAATTTTTATAATTATATTATAATAA
>NC_051409.1:38374579-38375042 GCF_015228065.2 Penaeus monodon | reverse complement strand
CTCCCACCTCCTCATACAACTAATGAATATATAAAACAAAAGATGATGGAGAGGAAGACGACATAGACAAGAAAAACGGAATCGCGAGCAAGGAAAAACGACCCAGAACGACCCAGAAGACGACCCGAGACACCCAAAAATGACCCAAGATGATGCATGACGACCCGTGATAGCCTGAGACGACTCTAGATAGCCTGAGATGACCCGAGATAGCCTGAGACGACCCGAGATAGCCCGAGACGACCCGAGACACCCAAAAATGACCCAAGATGATGCATGACGACCCGAGATAGCCTGAGACGACCCGAGACAACTCAGATCAACCCGAAACCACCCAGAACTACCCAATACAACACAAAACAACCCAAGACGACCCCCTAAACTACTCGAAACTACCCCTAAAATAAACCAAAAACACAACCCAAGACGACCTAAATACAACACAAAAGCGAACCAGAACGCT
>NC_051409.1:38374482-38374547 GCF_015228065.2 Penaeus monodon | reverse complement strand
CACGACGGCACTAAGAGCAACCAATCCGGGAAGCACACGATTTTAAAACGACCCTTGTCTCTCAT
>NC_051409.1:38374209-38374327 GCF_015228065.2 Penaeus monodon | reverse complement strand
GCTCGACAAGCCGCCTGTTGACTGAGCTCTGTTCGATGGACAAACACGACTCTTGCTCAAACAGATCGCATCCTCGGCTGCGCTCTGAGAAATGCGAGTTTTGGGGGGCTGGTCTTTT
>NC_051409.1:38372926-38373269 GCF_015228065.2 Penaeus monodon | reverse complement strand
CGTTATGGCACCCCAAGCAGCTTCCTCGCCCACTTCCGGAAACGACGCTTTTGCAAGACTTCTTGGCGACGCGCGACACCCTTTTTCCCCCGCTCGGGTTTCGGGTCCCGACGGGGAACAAGCCTCTCGCTGTCGGTTCGGGAGGGTTGCGTGGGTTTGTGGTTTTGTGTTGGGGGGGGGGGGTTTGTGTGTTGTGTGGGGGGGGGTGTTTGTGTGGTGTGTGGGGGGGGGGGGGGGTTTTTGTGGGGTGTGTGGGGGGGGGGGTTTGCGTGGGTTTTTTGTGTGTGTGTGGGGGTGTTTTGTGTGGGGGGGTTTTTGTTTTGTGTGTTTTTCATTTGTGTAT
>NC_051409.1:38372557-38372701 GCF_015228065.2 Penaeus monodon | reverse complement strand
TTTATATACTATGAAAATAGAGAACGAGATAAAAGATTCCTCTCCCTCTCTTTCTTATTCCTGCATAAACACATCATTACCATATACTTCGAAATGCATAAAATTTGTGTATTATTTGAACAAAAAGAAACGATTTAACGCTTA
>NC_051409.1:38371953-38372141 GCF_015228065.2 Penaeus monodon | reverse complement strand
TAGCGTGTAGATAAAATATCCCTTCGTGTTAATTAAAGACTTTGGTCAACAGAAGATTGGGTTGTGACGTCATTGCCAGACTACTGTGCGTGTTTAGCAATTCGCTATTTCAGTTGCATTTTCTTGCCACTGTGTAGGTGTGTTGCAGCGCGTGTGACTGAGCTCTGGTGTGGCTGTTTATGTAGGTT
>NC_051409.1:38371446-38371816 GCF_015228065.2 Penaeus monodon | reverse complement strand
CTGCTTTGTTTATACGCATGTCCCCACCTGAATATGTTCTTGTTTCTGCGTTTATTCCTGTATGTTAACATTTCATACAAGGATGATTCCACAGTGCGAATCTAAATATATCCTTATAATTTCGAGCACATGATACTTCGTAAATAACTCGCCTATTAGAAACATATCTTCGTAACCATGGCAACATACCATTATCTTCACTTCTCAAATTTCAATTAAACCACAATATCCCGTTCTTTTCACATACATCAAAATGATTATGATTACGAAACAAGATGATGATAGTGCTTATCACAGTTGCAGTTATAGCATCAGTAATTATAGTGATATCTGTATTAGAAATGGCGGAAGCATTAGGAACAGAAGTGCT
>NC_051409.1:38370502-38370612 GCF_015228065.2 Penaeus monodon | reverse complement strand
TAGCAAACTCTTTTGCCCCGAAAATCCAGGATATTATTTCATTTTTAGTGCGTTTTGAAAGGCATTAGATTTTAAAATAAGAAGCAAAAAAAGAAAGGAAAATTTAAATA
>NC_051409.1:38370058-38370435 GCF_015228065.2 Penaeus monodon | reverse complement strand
AATCCTGATTGACCCAGATCAATTATTCGTACAAATGTGAACATTAGTGAAATAGAATTATAGACATTCCTGTTACGCAGCTCATAATCTTTTACATTAGAATTTATTAAGCACTAGAATTTGTTACAAAATAAAGCCGAGGGTTAGTAAAGTGAAAGCCCAACACAGTCAAAAGATTTTTCACCCTTAAAGACGATTAAGAACACTGAAATTACCCAACACAAATTCTGGTATTAATCTTATTTCAAAATGCTTATTCCTTTACTGAAAAGGGCAGCAAAGGAAAAAGAATGCTATCAAATTTCCTGGGAAGTAAAATCAAACACAAAATGTGCACATTCTGCGTGAAACTCAAAGAACAACAACAAACAACACAC
>NC_051409.1:38362670-38363108 GCF_015228065.2 Penaeus monodon | reverse complement strand
TGTGTTGTTTGTTTGTTTGTTCTTTAGAAGTTTCACGCAGACAATGATGCACAGTTTTGTGTTTGATTTTACTTCCCAGGAATATATTTGATAGCATTCTTTTTCCTTCGCTGCCCCTTTGCAGTAAAATGGAATAAAGCATTTTGAATTAAGATTATATACCAGAAGTTGTGTTGGGTAATTACAAGTGTTCTTAACTCGTCATTAAGGGTGAAAATCTTTGACTGTGTTGTGGCTTGACACTTTACTAACCTCGGCTTGTACTATAGTAACAAGTTCTAGTGCATTAAATAAATTCTATCATGTACGAATATTATGAGCTGCGTAACAGGATGTCTATAATTCTATTTCACTAAATGTTCACATTTAGTACGAATAATATGATCTGGGTGCAATCAGGAATTATGAAAATCCTAATTAGACTTAGTACGAATTTTT
>NC_051409.1:38362002-38362444 GCF_015228065.2 Penaeus monodon | reverse complement strand
TTTCATTCTACATTTCGAAACAGCGTAGAGATGTAAAGAAAAGACAGGAATATAAGATGATTTTGTGTTAGCAATAACAGTGAAGAATAAAAACAGTTCTCAGAGAGAACTTTGTTAATAGAACAAGTCTGACTAAAATTTGTTCCTCACGAGAGTTATGATTGATTTAAGATAAATTTGAGAAGATGATCGAACAAACAGTATTGATTATATTACAGAGTTAAAAAAAGGAAAAACAAACAAAGCAATTACAAACGTGCTATACATGTGAATATCATATGATGTTATAACTAATTGACAGTAACAACAAATATAAAAAGCACTGGCACCAGTAGGCACTAGCGGATGCCAAAGAAGTAGGGTGTCTAGTGACAGCTTCTGACATGCGAACACAAACATGGTATTGAGATGTTTAATCAGTGGTTTAGATATTGTGTGTATG
>NC_051409.1:38361356-38361724 GCF_015228065.2 Penaeus monodon | reverse complement strand
GAGCGCGTTTGTTTGTATGTGTGATTTGAAGTATCCGACCTTCAGAAATTAAAATCGGACTTGTTAGACTGAGGATCCATAATCTCCTGAAGTAGAGTCCTTACATCTCTACACACGAAACCCAACGATCTTTCTTTTGGAAACTATTTCGAAAGCATGACACTTTTCACTGTCACGTTTTACCTCCATCTTTCTGTAGTGGTAATGAAGGCGTTATTACCATGCTGTTCGCGAGTCAGGTCATTTACACTTAGACCTCCGACGTAACATTCCTCATTGACAGATTGACTCTCTGCGGCATCCTCGTAGATCAAGACAAAGGCTCTATGACGCAGAGAGGGTTTTCAGAAGTACGAAAACGTTATGGC
>NC_051409.1:38361023-38361095 GCF_015228065.2 Penaeus monodon | reverse complement strand
GAATCTTTTGGCAGCATTTATAAAAAAAAACAAAAAAACTTTTATTACTAGGATCTGGCAAAGATTACAGCA
>NC_051409.1:38360584-38360685 GCF_015228065.2 Penaeus monodon | reverse complement strand
GTTGCCTACCCAGGGAGTATATACCTCAAGGTGACCGGGCTTGCGTGTTGCTATTAACAGGATCCTGCTAGAAAGGGTTAACTCTGTACACATAAAGAGAG
>NC_051409.1:38360247-38360360 GCF_015228065.2 Penaeus monodon | reverse complement strand
CAACAGAATTATTGTCATCTTCATCTAGGATCTATTTGCCAAGCAATTCCCCTCTCTTTTAACTTCATCGTTCGAGGAGACATGGCTAGTCATTTGCCGCACTTGCGTTGCAT
>NC_051409.1:38359894-38360051 GCF_015228065.2 Penaeus monodon | reverse complement strand
AGTTTCACGTAGGCTTTACGGTATGTTGTGTCGCAATATATCATTCAGTTATCATGTAAAAACCATTAAATTTGTCTTTCTTTCTACCACAGCGGTTGAAACGAGAACGTGAATGGGAGGAGAATGAGGCGAAGAATCCCAGCCAGAGGAAGTGACT
>NC_051409.1:38359296-38359439 GCF_015228065.2 Penaeus monodon | reverse complement strand
TTTGACTCGAGCCTGGCAGGTGAAGAAGGCCTCGGGGAGCGGTATCGAGAACGCTGCTTCGGTAAACAGACCTTATCATAACGAAATGCACAAGACAGGGGAGTCATCTCTGGGTATTTATCTTATTTGGCTTCACTGTTCGA
>NC_051409.1:38358848-38359279 GCF_015228065.2 Penaeus monodon | reverse complement strand
GGGGGGGGGGGAGTAATTTGTAATCGCATTCTTTTTTCCTTTTTTTGTGTATGAGAGAGAGGAGGAAGATTAAGCACGTACCTGAGACAAAAGGCGTCACCTTATTTATATTCCTGTAGTTTTTCTTTTAGCGTTTTCCCGTATTTAGGCTATTTTAAAAAAATCTTGCAATCGTGCAATCGGGTGCAATCACTCTCCCTAAGGTCGATTGATAATGAAGGCTTCTAGGAAATGATAATCCGGAAACACAGATTAATAGTTGGAGATAGTTGTTAGCTAAGAGAATGATGGAAGAAATAATGTATGATATGCATAATCCCTGTGTAAATCACTCTGAAGGCAACTGCAAAGAACTCAGTTAAGGATAGATATTGATTAAAATAAATAAATAGATAAATAATCATGAAGCAATGACTGTTATTGAAAATTAC
>NC_051409.1:38357482-38358788 GCF_015228065.2 Penaeus monodon | reverse complement strand
CTCTAAGGATATGTCGTTTTCGATGCTTTGGAAACACATTTTACGTGTGTTCTTGGATGCTCGAACTATCTGTATTCTTTCTTGTTGCTACCTTTGCCTTTCCCCTTGCGTGTTGAGCGGATATTTGCAACGAAAAGAGATGCACAATTCGTCATGCGGAGCGAAGTCGACATCTTACTCATCCACTGCATTACAGGACTCAATTGCAAATAAATCACGTCGTATGTTGTTTCTCGCATGTCTGCAATCCTCAATAAGCTGGAATTATGGAACAGACGCGACCACATATAGGGATGCGGAGCTTTGACTGCGTGTTTGTTGTCAAACATAAAGCGAGAGAAAAATTACTTGTGACAAAATGCAGCGTTATTGTTGTGTGAACAATAGCACACCCAGTGACAGGTGGTTTCATCTGCAAGAAAGGTTGCATGATTGGCGGGCACAATAGGGACGCATGTTGATGAGGGATCATGTTGCAAATTGCATGCCCGGTATTGTCCACCTATCGGAAAATGTAAGCTCCCGTTTTGCTAAGGCCTGGCCACGAGATCAAGGAGTTTACGAAGAGGGTGACCTATCCAGTTCGATCTAGTTAGCGCGCGACGACGAGCGGGAGCGTGCGCGCCGCCAGCGGACGACATACCTGGGACGACGTTGGCCGCTGCACGGAGATGGCGGGGAGCGATGTCCTCCTCATCTTGACGGGATGCTGCGGGGACGCCACGCTGCTGGCGCTTCCGTCGCAACTCCGGCTGCTCAGGTCCGGCACACGCCCGTCGCGACACGTGTGTGCGTTGATGGTGGTGTTAGGAGACGGCCGACGGGGCCCGCCCACCAGGGCACAAACGCCGCCCAACAGGTGGGACAGGGACGGGCGCGCGGCCGAGGGCCCGACGAGGGTGCCCGCGCTACCCGACGCCCGTGGTCTTGTGCGCGCACTTGCCACCTGCAGCGCCACCCACAGGACCAGGATCTCTGTGGGCGGTTCGAGGCGCTGCTGGTCAGCACATACAGGTCCAGGGAGGAGAGAGGAGCCTGCTGCTTTGGACGCCGAGCGAGGGTCCGGAAGGGACAGCAACACACAGGTCAGGAGCGAGCAGCACGCCCGCAGCGCCCACTGGGCAAATAACGCCACACCAACACAGGTCAGCAGGGAGGTCACACGCCGCCGGAGGCTCGCCTCTGCGTCCGTAAACACATCCACGACCACGACGAGAGCCACACCTGACACCAGCACTGCGAGGGGGGGCGCCGCCGCCGCCAGGAGGGTCGCCAGCAGGGCCAGCAGGGGCGTCGCGGAGGGGCC
>NC_051409.1:38357154-38357419 GCF_015228065.2 Penaeus monodon | reverse complement strand
AAGCTGGAGAGCAGCGAACGGCCTCGGGACCGCCTGGCTCCGCCGGGGACGCAGCAGGTGTCTCACACGCAGCAGAAGCCGTGCTCTCGAGGCCTGAAGATGGGGCCGCTCGCAAGCATGGACGGCGCTCGGCCATAACGTGGAGCCCGCACCGCCATCATTGGGACGGCATGGCGCGGACCGAGCGGCACTCAGTTCCTTCTCTCAGGCACCGCTAGCGACCTGCCGCCCGACACTCGCCAGGCACACTGAGACGTCACGCTCG
>NC_051409.1:38356556-38357078 GCF_015228065.2 Penaeus monodon | reverse complement strand
CCACCTGTTCCACCACACCTGTTCCTTCCTCACACCTGTTCCGCCGCCCTCGCACGCCCGGCCTCGCCCTCCGCGCCCCTGCCTGTCTCCGCGGCGGCTCGCTGGCCTCTTGCAGCGCCGCTTCCGCCAAGGGGCCACCTCGCCGCGGCTGCCTGGCGCTGCTTTCGCTTCCCTCGCTTCATTCTCTTCCTTCACGGGGCTCCCGCACGAACGCTTGTCCAGCCGACCTTTCCGTATGCCTAAGCCCTTGCTCCCGCAGACCCCGGCCTCCCTAAGCCACACTTAGGCCTCCGCCTCGTAGAATCTCGCAGGTCTAGCCACTCTAATCAGATCGGGAGCTCAACTCTCCGGCGCGGGATATTTATACCTCATTTCACTGCACGTTTAACAATAGACAACTCTCTCTATCACATTTCTCCCACCTTTTTTTTCTCTCGCATTTACCAAAGTTATCCCAGAATTTCCATGGCAACCCACCCTACTAAGCTCAACGAGTTCTTCTTTCATTTTCCTCTCTCTCTC
>NC_051409.1:38356181-38356470 GCF_015228065.2 Penaeus monodon | reverse complement strand
TTGCCTAACCACCGCTAGAGCCACTTTATCTTCACCATCAGCTTCACAATCACGACCGGACTTCACCGCAACAACAATTTCGAATTCCTCCCGATAATCGTGCCTGATGTGCCTTTTTCACTCCCCCCCCATCGGGTTGCCATGGCGACCGCGACCCTTTCTCAACCAGATGTTCCGTCGCCGTCCTCCGCACATCATCTGCTGCAGATGACAAAAATCACATCAATGATAGCCAGGCCTTGCGTTCTGAAGGCTTTGTTATACAGCAAGGGCGAGGAACCGGAAATGG
>NC_051409.1:38353149-38353248 GCF_015228065.2 Penaeus monodon | reverse complement strand
AAATAGGTGCATGAAGGAATGTACAAAACTGCTTATAAAGAATAATAGAAAGATAAATTAAAACAATAACAAGTCCAAAAAGGCACATCTCGGTTGTGG
>NC_051409.1:38352671-38352765 GCF_015228065.2 Penaeus monodon | reverse complement strand
GCATTAACGAAAAAGGAGAAAAATAGCGTTGTCATTATAAAAGACAAGAAAAAAGTGAGCATATTCAACATTATTAACCACATATACATCTTAT
>NC_051409.1:38350144-38350480 GCF_015228065.2 Penaeus monodon | reverse complement strand
CTAAGCCCCTCTGAGTAGTCCGAACACTTTGGAGCGTCTCTCGTCGACGTGAAATTCCCGAGATCAAAGCCAGAACCCACACATTGAGACGATGTATTTTCGGAATGCTTTCGCCTCCAACCTTTAGTCAAACGCGCTTCGAAAGGATAAACGAAACGAAAAAAAAAAGAATCGAAGAATGTATGAATGGGGTCTGATCTGAGGTGGACGAGTTAGTGAAACCCCTTTAGCTCTAATATCCTGCAGTAAAGGGCTGATAAATAGCGCTTGGTAACCTTGCCGAGATTAATGTGAGGGAGAAGGGTGGCCGGCCTTTTCGGCACTCAGGGTAAGGCC
>NC_051409.1:38341208-38341329 GCF_015228065.2 Penaeus monodon | reverse complement strand
GAACCATCTTTCTGCCCCCCCCCCCCACAGCTTCCCTCTTCGTGACCTGGAGCAATCTCAGGGCACGCGATAGAGGATGGTAAAGGAGAAGAAGAGGAAGAATATTAAGAGAAAATAAAAT
>NC_051409.1:38340437-38340626 GCF_015228065.2 Penaeus monodon | reverse complement strand
ATCAGGAGAGAGACCTGATAGAGCCACCGTAGGGGGCGTGGCTAAGAGGCTGGAGGCCGGGAAGAGGGTAGGCTATAGGCGCCGAAACCCCGGTCCCAGTCACTTACGACTTGATCCCACACTCGTCACTGCTAAGAGGATTCTAGAGGCGTTGAATCGATGCAGATGATTCGACATTGTTTAATCTCT
>NC_051409.1:38338726-38339054 GCF_015228065.2 Penaeus monodon | reverse complement strand
AGAAAGTTCCGAATATCCGATTCCAAACCCCAACGAAAAGTCATCATTCCCCTTATAACCTACCTTCTAGATTCTTAACACGTTCATCCCATCAACAGACACGAAACCACAACAGCCATATCGGGCCTATAAACCCTCACAAGCAGACGAGTGAAGCCAAATCCTACGTGTAAATAAATCGCAAGATTCTGGTTCAATTCACTTTAATTCAGATTCGTGAGGATAATGGCTTGGCTGTTAAGAAAATGCTTCCCTTTGTGCAGAACACATTCACTCATGCCATTCCATACCTGGTTAATGTATGAGCTGTTAGAGAGACACGTACTCT
>NC_051409.1:38337339-38337432 GCF_015228065.2 Penaeus monodon | reverse complement strand
AAACCTTTTAACAGCGGGTTAATTCTCTAGATTCGATTTGCACTGTTACTTTAAAGTTACATTAATAAATATTCATGTCAGTTCAAATTGGAC
>NC_051409.1:38337216-38337314 GCF_015228065.2 Penaeus monodon | reverse complement strand
GCAACAGTTTTTGGAAGAAAGAAGAAAGAATACAAAGCGTTAATTCCTCCATATCAATTTGCAAATTGCTTCTTCTTGCAACCTTAAACGCAAATCCA
>NC_051409.1:38336785-38336930 GCF_015228065.2 Penaeus monodon | reverse complement strand
CCTAAGTATGAACAGCAGGTATAGAAGAGAACCTGTCTATCCGTCTTGGGTGTTTTTTCGTCTTTCGTTATAATCTCCAAATTTAGGAACATTCTTCGTCCCCAGTGACCTTTACATGACGTATCGGGGTTGGTCAGTTCTCGGA
>NC_051409.1:38336651-38336768 GCF_015228065.2 Penaeus monodon | reverse complement strand
AAATCAAATCTATATTCCGATTATACTTCGTTCTTTCTGTTTCGATTAAGGCCTAGTTTGGATTTGTAAGATCAGAATCAATTGAGGGTGAAATAAAAGTAGAAATTTGATTGGCCT
>NC_051409.1:38336240-38336599 GCF_015228065.2 Penaeus monodon | reverse complement strand
CTACATAATCTTGGGTCTAAGATGCACACCATATTTATCTTAATTTACGTAAATACTATCTCATTATTAGTCACATCATTTTTTCCTTTCTCGCACAAATCGTCACCGGCATTAAAAGTTTAATTGCATCGAGATAAAGTTTCTATGAACTCAAACTTAAGCCTTGAAAGCACGAATAAATTTGTTATGTTGCGGTTCAGTATCATTTTATTAAACAAATAGACTAAAGGGTTAAGGTCATCGAAATTCGGTTTCTATAAACTTAAACTACATTAAAAGTATTGATAAATTTGTTCCTACGTTGCAGTCAGAGTATCATTTTCATCCCTTTTATTCTAGTGAGATTCTTGTGTAGGGAA
>NC_051409.1:38335229-38335664 GCF_015228065.2 Penaeus monodon | reverse complement strand
AGCATTTGAAAGTTGCTTACTCATTTCCTGCTTTCCATTCCACCGTCATTCCCGTTGTCTGCAACATTGTTCGGCAATATGTAACAATAATAACAACAATAACAAATCCTCGATACATTCTATGCTAATTCCCTCTATACATTAACACAGCCACATATCTCACGCAGGCTTTCAAAATGTCCCTTTTCCCCTTATTTTTCCTTATTTTATGCCAGTGGTGCCGTCTATATCTTCTTCCTTTTAGTCATGGCTGAAGGGACGATGCTGGTCACGCGCTAACGAAGCATGTAAATGTCGACACTAACACCCACGCACACCACTCTTATCTCGTGTTATTATCAGTGTGGAAGTCATATGAGATATGAAAAAAATATGGTTAATCTATTTCTTATTCTTATTTCGTTAGTCTGTTTTCCCTGTATGTGCGTTTCTTCG
>NC_051409.1:38334627-38334972 GCF_015228065.2 Penaeus monodon | reverse complement strand
CGCTCTCTCTCTCTGTGCTTTTGTGTGTTTGTGTGTCTTGAATTCTGATACAGTGATGAGGAGGAAGATGGTGAAAATGACCAAGAATGTTCATTATATATAATTTCTATTTTTTTTCTTTCTTAGAAAAAAAAATCCATCACTATTCTTATTTTTTCCTTTCACTCGCACCATAGCACATACATATGAAAATAGAAACACTTCCTGAAGACTTTCATTCCTTCTCTCGTGGCTCGTGGATCTGGCCACTTCTGCCCTGTCTTCATGTTTCCACGTCGCTGGTTCCTTCCTCCTCCTTTCTATTTCCTTCTTTCACACGGCCTATCTCCCTCCTCCTCTTGGGTC
>NC_051409.1:38334325-38334595 GCF_015228065.2 Penaeus monodon | reverse complement strand
ATATTCATTTCATAATTTTTTGGGGATGGGAACTGGGGATGTATACAGATTTTTTTTTTGGTTTTCATCGTAAGACACGTCCCTTTTCCATTGCCTTCTCCCCAACTAGTATAAGACACGCCCCTTCTCCCCTTCCAGCCTAAGACACGCCCCTTCTCCCCTTCCAGCCTAAGACACGCCCCTTCTCCCCTTCCAGCCTAAGACACGCCCTTCCCCTTCCATAAGACATCCCTTTCCCTTCCGCCTAAGACCGCCTCTCCCTTCCAGCTA
>NC_051409.1:38333287-38333554 GCF_015228065.2 Penaeus monodon | reverse complement strand
GACACATCTCGCTCATGCGCTCACATTAAGAGACACTTTACGGAGAGCATCTTGTGTCTCCGGACTACCTGGACCTGAAGTTTCAGCCAATCAGAGCAGATCAGGACTCCTTCATAGGACCCGATTTACGGAGAAGCTAAAATAAGTTATAGGGTGGGATCTCTGTCGTCAGTAAAGTTATATGGTGATCTTTATGAATCTATTGTGTATTGCATTCAAGTGAGTTATTCGTAAGTTTTTTTCTGTTGTTTAAAGAATTAATGTTTT
>NC_051409.1:38327348-38327649 GCF_015228065.2 Penaeus monodon | reverse complement strand
AGTGGTAATATGAGATGACCTTAATGTCGATAGAAAAAAGCAAAGGCACATGAAAAATACTCAACATGAGTGATAGCAAGATAGCAAGTGTTTAGATATACAATTAGATGTGTAATTGTTATAATTGCATAATGACATCAGATAGTCATCCCTTTTTTCAACAACGTTTTCTCCAAGGATGGTAAAAAGAAAACGGGAAATTGTAGCACAAACAAACTTATTTTCTTGATTTCTTTTCCTCGTTTTAGGCTATTTGGTTTTCAAATACTACGAATACAATTTTAGTTAGCACATTATTATG
>NC_051409.1:38327055-38327162 GCF_015228065.2 Penaeus monodon | reverse complement strand
GGAGAACGAGGATGAAAATGACCAAGAATGTGTATTATCTATGATTCTTTTTTTCTTTCTTAAATGTAGGCACTGAAAATATCAGTTATATCACTGCCTTCAGTTTC
>NC_051409.1:38326288-38326720 GCF_015228065.2 Penaeus monodon | reverse complement strand
TTTCTCCTACTTTTGTGTAGCTCTTTCTCATTTTGGTTTCATTTGCGAGAGATGTGATGTGAATTTGCAACTTTTATGCAATTTTATACAACGTATTATGATTAATTACGACCTAAAATAACGAAGATGCAAGGAAAACTACTATACTCAAACTGCAATTTAATATATTACATACTTTTCGTCCTATTGTACATATATATCCGAACGCTATTTTTTTTTCTTTTTTTAATGAAGCAACATGTGTTTCTGTTCCTGTATCTAATGTATGTATTTTATATGCAAAGTTTTGTTTTCGTTTTGCCTTGATGGAATTTTTGATTAGGGTTCCACTGGAGAGCTTAAGGTCCACATTTAACTTTAATTTGTAGGATTATAAGAGTAAAGTGACCGTGTCTTTTTGTTTCTGATGGGAGGAGGAGGAGGAAAAAAAAA
>NC_051409.1:38325503-38325886 GCF_015228065.2 Penaeus monodon | reverse complement strand
GAAAAAGAGGAAGGAAACACTATCTTTTTATGGATTAGGGTCACTATCATATAGGCCTATCAATTCCGTTTAAATACCTACATTACTATACTTTGCAAAATTTTTTTTAGATTTTTTAAAAAAAATTTACCAAAAACAAAAAACACCTTAATTTTTTTTACTTTTAACCCTTTTTAAAAAATTTTTTTTAATTTTAGTTTTTATTGGGGTTAAATTTTTTATTTTAATTATATTTTTTTTTATTTATTTTATATTTTTTATTTATTTTTTTATTATTATTTTATTTATATTTTTTTTATTATCTTTTTTATTATTTTTACCCCTTTTATTTATTATTACTTTAATTATTAATTATTATTATTATTTTTTATTAATTATTTTTT
>NC_051409.1:38324819-38324933 GCF_015228065.2 Penaeus monodon | reverse complement strand
GCGTGTCCCCTTGGGATTAAGGTTAAGTTAAAGGGTTTAATTTGTCTGTTTTTGTATGAGGTGGTGCGGCACCCGTGTACACGGCTCGTCAAACTTTTTTTGGGTGTCTTTTCC
>NC_051409.1:38321711-38322120 GCF_015228065.2 Penaeus monodon | reverse complement strand
TGTGTTGTTTGTTTGTTTGTTCTCTAGAAGTTTCACGCAGACAAAGATGCACAGTTTTTGTGTTTGATTTTACTTCCCGGGAATATATTTGATAGCATTCTTATTCCTTCGCTGCCCCTTTGCAGTAAAATGGAATAAAGCATTTTGAATTAAGATTATATACCAGAAGTTGTGTTGGGTAATTACAAGCGTTCTTAACTCGTCATTAAGGGTGAAAACCTTTGACTGTGTTGTGGCTTGACACTTTACTAACCTCGGCTTGTACTATAGTAACAAGTTCTAGTGCATTAAATACATTCTATCATGTACGAATATTATGAGCTGCGTAACAGGATGTCTATAATTCTATTTCACTAAATGTTCACATTTAGTACGAATAATATGATCTGGGTGCAATCAGGAATTATGA
>NC_051409.1:38321096-38321235 GCF_015228065.2 Penaeus monodon | reverse complement strand
ATCTACCTTGATGGGAAGGATGATTATGGCCAAAAATTCAGATAGTCATATTTAAAAAAAATAAATTTTCTTTGGTTAATATATGATAGAAAACGAAGTTCCGAAAGGAATGTAGGATGGGAGACTAACGAAGATTTGG
>NC_051409.1:38316344-38316544 GCF_015228065.2 Penaeus monodon | reverse complement strand
GAGCAAGCATCTTTAATTTTCTATATTTTCTCACTTTGTCTATCCAGGCAGAAAAGAAAATGACTCAAGCTGACTTAATGAGAAGAGAGGAAGAGATAATAAAACAGAGGGAAAAGCAAGACAGAGGATTTCAGGAACAGCATCCTATTGTGAGTTTTTCTGTATAAAAAAAAGAAAAGAGAAAAAGTTGTTTAATTGTT
>NC_051409.1:38315903-38316078 GCF_015228065.2 Penaeus monodon | reverse complement strand
TCTAAAAGTCTAAAAGCTAGAAAGCTAAAATGTTAGATAATGCAAATCACTTAATGCGTACGTGTGAAACCCGTTAGCAAAGTGTACTGATCAGGAGTGTTCTTTGCTAATCTATTAAGCTTCTAAATACTTGTATTTTGCAACCAAATGTTATGTTTGTTTACATGACATTCTC
>NC_051409.1:38315624-38315789 GCF_015228065.2 Penaeus monodon | reverse complement strand
GTGCAAGCATCTTTAATTTTCTATATTTTCTCACTTTGTCTTTCCAGGCAGAAAAGAAAATGACTCAAGATGATTTAATGAGAAGAGAGGAAGAGATAATAAAACAGAGGGAAAAACAAGACAGAGAATTTCAGGAACAGCATCCTATTGTGAGTTTTTCTGTAT
>NC_051409.1:38314918-38315010 GCF_015228065.2 Penaeus monodon | reverse complement strand
AGCAAACAAAATTAGTGGGACGTTAACAGGTATGTAGGGGGTGTTTTGTATAAAAGAAACAGTATTTGAAAAAGGTTAGTTTTGTTAAGGAC
>NC_051409.1:38314057-38314210 GCF_015228065.2 Penaeus monodon | reverse complement strand
GTCTAAAAGCTAGAAAGCTAAAATGTTAGATAAAGCAAATCACTTAATGCGTACGTGTGACCTGTTAGCATAGGACTGATCAGGAGTGTTCTTTGCTAATATTAAGCTTCTAAATCCTTGTATTTTTCAACCAAATGTTATTGGGTTTGTTTA
>NC_051409.1:38313361-38313465 GCF_015228065.2 Penaeus monodon | reverse complement strand
GCAGGAAAAAGACCCAAGAGGAGTTAATAGCCGAAGAAGAAGAGATTCTGAGAGAGAGAGAAAGGCGGTGGAAAAAGTTTGACATGTGAAATGCAAAAAGAGAA
>NC_051409.1:38313121-38313319 GCF_015228065.2 Penaeus monodon | reverse complement strand
ATGCTAATGGTCATAATGGCAGTATCAGTTAATACAATAACTTTATACCTTGTTTAAGTATGATTAACATGACTTACTTTCAAACTTGAAATTTCTCCTATTTTCTGGTGAGTAAGATGGGCAACGATGCAATTTGTTCTAAGTTTTCAGTTCAGAATGAAAAGGATCCGATTTCAAACAAAAAGAAATGTTTTATTT
>NC_051409.1:38312998-38313063 GCF_015228065.2 Penaeus monodon | reverse complement strand
TTTCCTACACCATTAAAAACCGCCCGGATTGACTGATCGAAAAAAGGGGGTTAATGACGTCATTG
>NC_051409.1:38312685-38312782 GCF_015228065.2 Penaeus monodon | reverse complement strand
TATTATTGTCTTAAAATATGTGTCTTGCTCATATCGATGTGATAGCGACGGGGACTGCTTAACCCTCTTGTAACACCCTTATCTGTAATGATGGCGT
>NC_051409.1:38312143-38312502 GCF_015228065.2 Penaeus monodon | reverse complement strand
CTCATACTAATGTTAACTAATGATTAACGAAAACATAATTGATCTTATCCGGAGACAGCCACAGTGTTGGGCGTAACTGAGCCTTTTGATAGTTTTCAAAGTGTTCTCTTTAGGTTGAAAATAAAAGGATGAAAATGACCCACTAGTCCCACCAGCCTATGTCGCTGTTCTTATCTCCTTATCTGTACTCCTTATCATCGGTGGTCATGCTGACTCTCGCTCTCGTCATTCAAGGCAGATGTACCAGTCAGTGCTGCTGTTTACTCGTTAAGACTTCGAGCCAGGATGGGGAATCTTCAAAGTAATGTAAGGTTATCAGCGTCTTCTGTTATAAGAATTAATAACAAGAGGATAAGTAG
>NC_051409.1:38310315-38310398 GCF_015228065.2 Penaeus monodon | reverse complement strand
CTTAATGTTTATTTGTCACGCCTTTTTTAAAGAGATTTATATATCTTATTTGTACTGAGACATATAATACTACCGTATATAAG
>NC_051409.1:38308239-38308350 GCF_015228065.2 Penaeus monodon | reverse complement strand
GGGGTAACGATGGATAAATAAGTTACGGACATCTTAAGTTAATGTCTAGTCACCATCATCGCATTCACATAGTATGCGGCAATGGCTGTATACGTGTATATTTTTTCTCTT
>NC_051409.1:38307542-38307646 GCF_015228065.2 Penaeus monodon | reverse complement strand
TGTATCGTCTATGTGGTGTTTTCCTTATCTCATTGCAAAGAAAGATCAGTATTTGGTTTCATTTCCACAGTATAAAGCGAGGAATAAAGGGATCATAGATTTTA
>NC_051409.1:38307211-38307499 GCF_015228065.2 Penaeus monodon | reverse complement strand
ATATGATTGATCAATTAATAAAGATATATATTCTTTTCTTGTTCGAGTGTTGTCAATAGATTAAGGCATAAAAGTAAACACTGCCACTTGTGCATATACCTTTTAACATCTGTTATTCAGAGCACACACGCACAAGTGCAAAAACAGTCGGAAGAACAAGAACAGCGAACTATTGTGAGTTTGTCTAAAAAAAAAAGTCTAAATGTTAGAGACCCTGCAAGAATGGCTAAAATTCTGAAGCCCCACAAATATTAAACTGTTAGATATCCCACAGAGAGAGAGAGAGAG
>NC_051409.1:38306922-38307133 GCF_015228065.2 Penaeus monodon | reverse complement strand
GCGCGCGCGCGCGTGCAAGCATCTTTAATTTTCTATATTTTCTCACTTTGTCTTTCCAGGCAGAAAAGAAAATGACTCAAGATGATTTAATGAGAAGAGAGGAAGAGATAATAAAACAGAGGGAAAATCAAGACAGAGAGTTTCAGGAACAGCATCCTATTGTGAGTTTTTCTGTATAAAAAAAGAAAAGAGAAAAAGTTGTTTAATTGTT
>NC_051409.1:38306227-38306401 GCF_015228065.2 Penaeus monodon | reverse complement strand
TCTAAAAGTCTAAAAGCTAGAAAGCTAAAATGTTAGATAATGCAAATCACTTAATGCGTACGTGTGACCTGTTAGCATAGGGTACTGATCAGGAGTGTTCTTTGCTAATCTATTAAGCTTCTAAATCCTTGTATTTTGCAACCAAATGTTATTGTTTGTTTACATGACATTCGC
>NC_051409.1:38305890-38306090 GCF_015228065.2 Penaeus monodon | reverse complement strand
GTGCAAGCATCTTTAATTTTCTATATTTTCTCACTTTGTCTTTCCAGGCAGAAAAGAAAATGACTCAAGATGACTTAATGAGAAGAGAGGAAGAGATAATAAAACAGAGGGAAAAGCAAGACAGAGAATTTCTGGAACAGCAACGTATTGTGAGTTTGTCTGTATAAAAAAAAGAAAAGAAAAAAAGTTGTTTAATTGTT
>NC_051409.1:38305212-38305431 GCF_015228065.2 Penaeus monodon | reverse complement strand
TAAATGAGAGAAAAAATGTCTAAGCTTTAGAACCCCCCCCCCCCCCAAAAAAAAAAGTCTAAAAGCTAGAAAGCTAAAATGTTAGATAATGCAAATCACTTAATGCGTACGTGTGACCTGTTAGCATAGGGTACTGATCAGGAGTGTTCTTTGCTAATCAATTAAGCTTCTAAATCCTTGTATTTTGCAACCAAATGTTATTGTTTGTTTACATTTGCA
>NC_051409.1:38302992-38303105 GCF_015228065.2 Penaeus monodon | reverse complement strand
GGGGGGTAACGATGGATAAATAAGTTACGGACATCTTAAGTTAATGTCTAGTCACCATCATCGCATTCACATAGTATGCGGCAATGGCTGTATACGTGTATATTTTTTCTCTT
>NC_051409.1:38302157-38302379 GCF_015228065.2 Penaeus monodon | reverse complement strand
ATTGGCAAAGAAGAGATCAGCTATTTGGTTTCATTTCCACAGTATAAAGCCGAGGGAAGATAAAAGGGAGATTCTTATTTTCCTAGATCCCTTTGTTAATTGCTCGTAATCAAATCAGGTACAAGCAGTAAGGCTATGAGTATCTCCGCTTTTTGAGATATAAAAACATATATAAAAACATATACAAACAGCTTGGACGTTGCTCTTCTGATCAATTAATAC
>NC_051409.1:38301776-38302066 GCF_015228065.2 Penaeus monodon | reverse complement strand
TAGTGTTTCCGCTTTACGTCATTCTTTTTCTTGTTACACTGATAGGTGTTGGCAAGATAAGATTAAGGCATAAAAGTAAACACTGCCACTTGTGCATATACCTTTTAACATCTGTTATTCAGAGCACACACGCACAAGTGCAAAAACAGTCGGAAGAACAAGAACAGCGAACTATTGTGAGTTTGTCTAAAAAAAAAAGTTTAAATGTTAGAGACCCTGCAAGAATGGCTAAAATTCTGAAGCCCCACAAATATTAAACTGTTAGATATCCCACAGAGAGAGAGAGAGAG
>NC_051409.1:38301481-38301680 GCF_015228065.2 Penaeus monodon | reverse complement strand
GTGCAAGCATCTTTAATTTTCTATATTTTCTCACTTTGTCTTTCCAGGCAGAAAAGAAAATGACTCAAGATGACTTAATGAGAAGAGAGGAAGAGATAATAAAACAGAGGGAAAAACAACACAGAGAATTTCAGGAACAGCATCCTATTGTGAGTTTTTCTGTATAAAAAAAGAAAAGAGAAAAAGTTGTTTAATTGTT
>NC_051409.1:38300835-38301009 GCF_015228065.2 Penaeus monodon | reverse complement strand
TCTAAAAGTCTAAAAGCTAGAAAGCTAAAATGTTAGATAATGCAAATCACTTAATGCGTACGTGTGACCTGTTAGCATAGGGTACTGATCAGGAGTGTTCTTTGCTAATCTATTAAGCTTCTAAATCCTTGTATTTTGCAACCAAATGTTATTGTTTGTTTACATGACATTCGC
>NC_051409.1:38300462-38300666 GCF_015228065.2 Penaeus monodon | reverse complement strand
GTGCAAGCATCTTTAATTTTCTATATTTTCTCACTTTGTCTTTCCAGGCAGAAAAGAAAATGAACTCAAGATGATTTAATGAGAAGAGAGGAAGAGATAATAAAACAGAGGGAAAAGCAAGACAGAGAATTTCTGGAACAGCAACGTATTGTGAGTTTGTCTGTATAAAAAAAAGAAAAGAAAAAAAGTTGTTTAATTGTTAGA
>NC_051409.1:38299687-38299762 GCF_015228065.2 Penaeus monodon | reverse complement strand
TTTTAAATAAATCTAGTTAAATTTTAGGGTATATATTTTTTTGTCAGTTTTTTATTGAACCAAAATGTTTTAATT
>NC_051409.1:38299313-38299559 GCF_015228065.2 Penaeus monodon | reverse complement strand
AAAAAAAAAAAAAAGAGGACGAGAAGAAGAGTAAATGAGAAAAAAATGTCTAAGCTTTAGAACCCCCCCCCCCCCAAAAAAAAAGTCTAAAAGCTAGAAAGCTAAATGTTAGATAATGCAATCACTTAATGCGTACGTGTGACCTGTTAGCATAGGGTACTGATCAGGAGTGTTCTTTGCTAATCCAATTAAGCTTCTAAATCCTTGTATTTTGCAACCAAATGTTATTGTTTGTTTACATTTGCA
>NC_051409.1:38298450-38298559 GCF_015228065.2 Penaeus monodon | reverse complement strand
GGGCAGCAGGAAAAAGACCCAAGAGGAGTTAATAGCCGAAGAAGAAGAGATTCTGAGAGAGAGAGAAAGGCGGTGGAAAAAGTTTGACATGTGAAATGCAAAAAGAGAA
>NC_051409.1:38298220-38298408 GCF_015228065.2 Penaeus monodon | reverse complement strand
ATGCTAATGGTCATAATGGCAGTATCAGTTAATACAATAACTTTATACCTTGTTTAAGTATGATTAACATGATTTACTTTCAAACTTGAAATTTCTCCTATTTTCTGGTGAGTAAGATGGGCAACGATGCAATTTGTTCTAAGTTTTCAGTTCAGAATGAAAAGGATCCGATTTCAAACAAAAAGAAA
>NC_051409.1:38297442-38298026 GCF_015228065.2 Penaeus monodon | reverse complement strand
TATATATATATATATGTGCTCAATTGTAAGTCTGAAAGTTATTCAATATTTAAAGGAAATCATTTCAAAGATTGACAATAAATCAAAGTAGACAACACATCAAAACATATGTTCAAGGATCGGAATCCTTTCATTGTATTGTATCTTCTCACTGTAGTATAGGTACGTAATCTACTGTTTTTTTGTTTGTTTTTTTAGTTATAAGTAACTGACGTGTATTATGAAAGGTATTCCTTTATACAAATCCAAAACACATTCTTATTTTGGCTACACTTTATCAAAGACAGTAAAAATATTCTCACCTATTTAAATGTGATTTTTGCAAGGGCTTTCAAATCCAGTGTTATCTTTCAGTATCATAATAAATTTTCAAAATCACATTGCACATCATAGTTAAAATCCTTTCAGGTACCACCTTTGATAAGGAACAAAAGTCAAAAAATAAAAATGTATAGTCTACATTACTATTGATAGAGTAACAATGGAAATGGAATAAGTGATGAATGCACACATACATTTGGCTGAGGAATGAAACCAGTGAAAATTTTGGAGTTAGATGAAATTATATTTCATAAATAAAAATA
>NC_051409.1:38296216-38296855 GCF_015228065.2 Penaeus monodon | reverse complement strand
ACATGTAGACTACTATTTTGGTAATCACTCTGTAAGCACTGTTTAAGGATCAATAAAAAATGCTTTTCAATGCTTTGTTTTATGGCTAAACACCTTTGCATTGTATAAATATACACAATTCGAAGTTCCACTGCCTTTTTTCCCAATTATCACTGAAGGGAGGAGGTAGCTACATGGATAACACTAAGCAAGCTCAAAATGTATGTAGGGGAAGAGGGTGGAATAAAAAAATCTGGGTCAGACCATCCTTCCCAGTTTCCAAGTCCTCTGGCACCGCTGTCTCATCAAGAATTTCCACTCTCTCAAGAAACTGAGAAAGCACACTTGTCCGTCTCAGTAAGAGGAAGCCAGACGTTCGCCGTGGAGTGGTTCCATCTGTCTTGAACGACCAAATCTTTACTTGTCGCCCTCAAACGTCTTGAAGCCAGACTCTGAATAGTGACACTTTGCAGGAACCCTACACATAGAAATACTTAATATCGGAAAAAAAAGTAAGTAGGTGTATATGTGTGTGCGGAAAATGTCACTGATGAGAATATTTTTAAAAATTTTAATTTGTCTATTAAGTATAAGAAGCAACAGAAATTTAATTCAAAACCTGGAAGCAATGTATGTATATACACAAACAAAAAGTTCTGT
>NC_051409.1:38295143-38295841 GCF_015228065.2 Penaeus monodon | reverse complement strand
TATATATTACCAGTTCCATGTGACAGTTTCATTGATGGATCATCTGGATTACTAATTCCACTTCAAATACTTCACTGTCAATAGTGCTATGGCACTTTATCTATATGGTCTGGAGTCTGTGATGGTCCTTGCAGTTCCAGAGAAACCATGTACAGTTAGGCCTATGTAAAATTGTGGCATACTCTTCTCTGCCATTTCGCATTGATATCTTAATGGAAATAAAGGAACAATTTAATGACCATTGTCATTAGCTCTTACAAATATTACTACAGAAACCAAAATAAAATAAGTAGGAGTGTATACATGTACACATACTTTTGCAATTCAGTATTCTAAATGAAAGACAGAATATATTTAAGATAATCAAGATGCTACAAAAGTAGCCATATATATGTATTTCATTAATGATAAAGCTGCCTTTAGATATTCAACTTCATCAATAAACCTACCCTGACTACAGAACTAATCTGCTGATAAATGTGTCTGAATAGGCTTATTTACTGAAATATACTTGTCATATCAAATGTTTTTAAATTTATTAAAACATACATTACCTAAATAATGGCAAGACAAAAATCCTACTAATCTCTTATTGACAGTGTCCAAAATCCAACCCTAAGCCAGCAGTGCCACACTACCCTAATGAACTCATCTTGGGATGCTCGCCTCATCTCAGTCTTAATATCAATGTGTGGGGC
>NC_051409.1:38294286-38294878 GCF_015228065.2 Penaeus monodon | reverse complement strand
CCACTTCCTTCCATATATAGAAAATATAATTATTTTTCCTAACAAACATCTCTTGTTCCATCTACCTTTAGCTTTACGCTTCATAATTCTCTTTATTATACATGAAATAATTTCGTTTTCATTATGAACATCAATTTTGCAAACAACTATTGGCTCTGTCGCAGCCAGCCTCAGGAAAAATCTCGCTAAATATGCTTATTTTAGTCTAAATGAAGAAACGACATCTATTTTTGTATAAATAGGGATGAGCACAAGACCTATAGGAGAGGGAAAAACTGTACCTTCTTCTTGTTCTTCCTTAATTTATTGAGTTTGAGGCTAAAATAAAACTGTACTAAGTTGATTTTCCCTGGTCTGTTTACATCGCGTGTCCGTTTCCGAGGATGAGTTACAATCATTAATTCTTTTTATTACCATTACTGTTTGGTAATAGAGTTCAGTAGGCTTAAGTTAATGAGCTTAAAAAACAGATTTACAAATTTTGATATATCTGTATTATCAAAGGAAGATTCCCCAGAATCTTTTAAAAAATTGTTGAAGAAAGTCTAGAGCGTTGAGACAGGTTGAGCCAAAGGCCTTCATTTTATGCTGC
>NC_051409.1:38293927-38294174 GCF_015228065.2 Penaeus monodon | reverse complement strand
GTATTGATTTGTATCATCTTCTCTTACCACATTCTCATGTTGGTAAAATTACTTTGAAATATAATTAATATTCTGGAGCTGGTACACCTATAATTCTCCAATAACCTCGTAATAAAATATGAAAACTCAGGATGAAATTATTGTTAAACCTTCAGCAAAGTTGATACTTACCCAGATATATACTCACGATATCTATCACGACTGCAAAATAATAATTTCATCAAACCATAACATAATCATCCCCCCC
>NC_051409.1:38293504-38293883 GCF_015228065.2 Penaeus monodon | reverse complement strand
GACCCTTTAAAGCTAAAAGCACAACGAAGCCTAATATACATATAACATAATAATCCTAAAAAAAACTATTACATAATCATCCTAAAAAACTATAACATAATTATCAAAAAAAGTAAAAAAACTAAAAGAAAGACCCACCAAAGCTAAAAGCACGACGAGCCCTAGAAGAACGCTTACGAAAACGCCAACAAACCGCGCCAAGATTTCACCGTCTGAGGCCACCAAACGACGGGGAAAACCTCGCTCTTTTCTTCTCCTTTTCCCTGCTTCCTTGCGCTGAAATTGCGAAAGAAGGCGTGGAAATAAAGGCAAGAGGCAAAGGAAGTGCGATCATAAGGTAGTTTTTTTTAGTGATAATATGTTTTTTATCCTAATTTTG
>NC_051409.1:38292670-38293411 GCF_015228065.2 Penaeus monodon | reverse complement strand
GTGTGTGGAATTACGGTTATTTGAGAAGTAGATGCGGGAATTATATGCTTGGGTGCAGGGATCATTTGAATATATATGTTTAAATTGTTAATTTTTTAAAAATTAATAAAAAAAGAAAATACTTCTGTGTCTTGATTTCCTCTCATTTTCTCGAAACATTTCCTGCCCAAAATTTTATGCGTAAATTCCATGGTACAGGCAAAGTTTCGCCTAGCCATCCTCAAAAAAAGGGAAAATAATATATGCAAATGACAGAACAAGTCAATCCAAGAAACTTATCTTCTATGCACTTCCGTCGCAACTCAAAAATAACAAAGCTAAGTGTCGCAGGACCCCAAATAAAAAAAAAAAAAACTAGCATTAAACCATGAAGGGAGATTCCATTAAAAAAAAAATATATTGTTTTGAAAGTCGGTGGCCGATTATGTGTTCAGTTAAGGTGTTCGGTACGGTATGCGTTTCCCATAAAACATAACAAAGAGGGTTTGTTTATTGATGCGTAAAGGGCACAGCATCTGTTGAAACTGACATTTATAAGGAAATTTAAATTTTTTATTAGTCAGATACTGAGCCATGGAAGAAAATGTATTGTACAGGTCGAGTTTCACTTACAAAGACCATTTTCCCAGATATATAAAGGAAGCAAGCGAGAAGGAGACCGAGTGAGAAATAAACGATGGAGATGGACATAGAGGAGATGTTTGGCATCCGCCCGGCTGAGAGCGACAGGGACTCGGCATC
>NC_051409.1:38292313-38292631 GCF_015228065.2 Penaeus monodon | reverse complement strand
CAACCCAATGGACGAGGCTATTGAAGTGCCAGAACCAGGTACGGAGTGGTGTGGTTTCCGTCGTGATTGGCTGCCGTGCTTGGTCGTTTGCGTTGTTATTGTTACAAGTTTTGAGTTATTTATAGATTCGTGATTGTGTGAAAATTTTACATATGTTTGTTCACTCTCCTTGGAAGTTTTTAGATACAATGCAAAGGTAAAGATATGGTATGTGCATTGAAAAAAAATCGACCTATGTCTATAAATATAGATATTCATCTCTTGTTGTGCATATATATATTTGCACATTAACTACATCCAATCATGCCCATTGGGCTT
>NC_051409.1:38291722-38292166 GCF_015228065.2 Penaeus monodon | reverse complement strand
TGCATTGGACTATGTTTACGAGTCATGCATATTGATTTTCCACTAGAAGGGGGATGCATAAATTTATTCCTGTTATTTTTCTCTTATTAGAATTTTTTGTTAAAGATTATTGTTTTATTAGTGTATATTGACTGATTACTAGTTTTGCATGTCTGGATTTCTCAGAGTTGCTTATTTATCCATGTGTTAATATAACTTCAAACTTTCAGGTCAGCAGGCAAAAGCAGAACCCGTCAAACCAAAGAGAGTTGTAAAAAACCCACAGCCCAAGCTGGATGTCCACCGGTAGGCGCTCGTTTACGTGTGTTGTGTTCATATGAGGTTGGATTTGGTGTGCAACTCTAGTCTTAAAAACAGGTTCTTTATATTTGAAGAGAATAAGAGCTTATATTAGTGGGATATGACATACAGTTTTTTAATCATATAATGTTACTTTTTGCTACA
>NC_051409.1:38291039-38291363 GCF_015228065.2 Penaeus monodon | reverse complement strand
GTTGTGTTTACTAAGCAGTCGTTTTGCTTGGTTGGCTCTGACTGTAGCCATTGAGAAGGTACAACCTCTCAAAAGTAGGTTCCAAGGTTGGTTTTAGCCTCATATTGTATAACACTCTGACCGCCAGAAGCATAGAGAATGGGGTCAGTGTGTCCTGCTACACCCATCTGATTGTTCACTGAATGTATAAGTTCATGCCGTGGACTTTGAAGAAGATAGAAATCCTCAAATCGGCCCAACAAAACCAGCTAACCTGACCTCAAAACTTTCCAGCCTGGGAGGTCCTCGTGGCATCCCAGTCCTGCAGAAGTCCTTCAAGGACGT
>NC_051409.1:38290873-38291006 GCF_015228065.2 Penaeus monodon | reverse complement strand
TCTGGATGTCCTTCTCAAGCGACTGGAACATTGGGCTCATCGCCTCTTCCCAAAGTTGCCCTTTAACGATGTCTTGGAGCAGATTGAGAAGCAGGGATTCAAGAAGCCTGTTCAGGTGAGATCCTTCAGATCT
>NC_051409.1:38290189-38290766 GCF_015228065.2 Penaeus monodon | reverse complement strand
TCTCTCTCTTATTACTGTATTTGAATGTTACAAATGATAAAAACTATATTGAGCCCTGTTTTTTGTATTTAGTGGCATTTTCTGCCATTGGGTATCTTACGAAACCCTGTTTTTGTGATCCATTAATTCTCAGATATGGAAAGAATGATAAGCATTATAGTGTACAACCTATTAACTTGAGAGACGCGATTGTAGAGTTTAGGTGTCGTGAATTTTTTTTTTTGGATTCAGATTCATATTCAGAACATTTATTTAGCAACATAACAATTACATATTGTTCATAATCTGCAGAGATACATTGGATTGGCTGAGTCTTTGAGAGTCAAGTAGACTTTCTTGAAAGAGGCTCTTGGTGTAGAATCATAATAATATGATAATGATATGTATAACTGAAATAGCTATAAATAGTGGTTTCAGATGCATAATAGGAATAAAAAATATTAAGAAAAATTAATATTAACAACATAGAATAAATGGCAAACTTACAGTGTAGGAACATAGTTGACTTGTATCTTGCAGGAGGCGCAAAGTGCATTACATTGTAAGTACAGATATCATATGTTAATAAGACTAGTTG
>NC_051409.1:38289810-38290167 GCF_015228065.2 Penaeus monodon | reverse complement strand
TCCTCATAAAAGAAAGAAAAAGTCAGATATAATATTATAATATTGAGTATTCTATACAATTTCTGTGCCTACATATGATTTATTTTGGGAAGACATGAGAAGTTATTCATCACTAAAATGGTATATATTAATTACATGACAGAAAAGTGAAAGAAAGAATAGATCAAAATATGAACATTTTCACTTAACTAGGTACTATATCCTGATAAAAATTATTACAAGAAAAAGGAAAGGACTAGGGGAGAAAATTTCTCTACTTTGTTTATTTTTCTCTTGTAGATATTTGGAAAAATTAACCCTTTGGTTCCAGATGCTTCACTGCATTGGGCTTACTTGATTGGCCACTCTGATGGTTGC
>NC_051409.1:38288228-38289197 GCF_015228065.2 Penaeus monodon | reverse complement strand
GAATAAATCTTTCCTCTTCCTTTCCAGGTCCTCATCAAGAAGCTGAGACTGGACATGTTCACTGAAAGCGAATTAAACGGTGCCAACCCTGACGAGGACAATGTACGGAGAGGGATTCATGATGAGGAACCCGTCATTGAGGAGCCCCCTGTGGACATTTTCGATGAGCTTCTGGGCCAGAGTGGATTCCCTACTTCTCAGCCTGCTACCGTACCTGCTTTTACCTCTCTTCCTTCAGCTCCGACAGAGAGTACTTTTGTAAGCATTTGTGGGAGTTTTGGGTTTTAGTTTAGGGTGAATTGTTGCACTATTTTGCTTTCTATTGAAGAGGCTGTAGTGCAGACTCATTAAAGAAAGTGAATTGTCTTTTTTGGAAGTTGATATGTGAGTGGTATAAAGGGTTTGAATTCATGATAAATTTCTTTAATATTTATTGTTATTAGAGTAGGTAATGATTCAATTTCTAGGCCTAATTAGTGTTTGTAAAAGCAAATTCAAGATTTTTGTAATAACTAATGCTTATTTCCATCATTTTTGTATACTGCGGAATGCAAAGTAAGTAGTTTTATCGTAGTCTACTTCTTACAATTTTTGATGACATGAATACTAGCCCTTATGCTGTACCTACTGTCAGTTAATCATTTACTTTTCCTGCTTTCATTATAAGGGTTTGTGTGGGGTGAAATTCCTTCTAGGAAAGGCATGACATGTGCCCAAGTAGGTTTAGTTACCAGGAATGAATAGCCTATGACCCTGCATCTACCCTTCCCTGACTCTTACTATTTTTGTTCATGAATGTTACTGTTGAGCAAAATTAATTAAATCCCCATAAGAACCCGTCAGTTACTCTCATTCAGTGATTGTCTTTCATGACCCTGAGTGCTTTTGTATTTAGCAAGCTTTCATTCTTTGTTTTTATAGTACTTACTGATATATGTTTCATTCTCTGGTTTATGTTTTTGAGTGTAA
>NC_051409.1:38287376-38288209 GCF_015228065.2 Penaeus monodon | reverse complement strand
AATGTTAAAGGTTGTCATGGAAATCCTATTGAGAATGTTAAGGGTCAGATAAAGGAAGTTTTTAAAAATGTAATAGTATGGTTTTGTTTTATGTAGAAATATATAAGTGGGAAGTTATAGGAAATAGGTGATAGGAAGATATGGGGAATGTTTTCATATCAGTGTAAAGAATTTTATGACAAAGGGGTGACTAATAGTGCTTACATTATATGTGTAAATTCAGTTTGCTAAGAAACAAAGGTAAAAAAAAAAACAGAACAGACTAGTAGTACCCAAATGAAAATATTAAGTTCTGTTTTTTATTGATTCATTAGTGCTTCAATCTTCCAGCATCTTTTACCAGTTTGTATATGAATGAATTCAACCATATGAAGAATTATATATCATAAGTCATAGCTGCAATTTTATATATAGATTTTTGAAAAGTGAAATGTTTACAATCAAAACCTCACCCAACAGACGCTAACAGAGGAGCAGAGAGAGCGTGTAGAACGAAACAGGCGCTTGGCAGCTGAGAGACGAGCGGCCAAGCTGAAGCGGCAACAAGAAGAGGAGGAGAGATTACGCCAGATGGAGGAAGACGCTCATTCTTCCTTTGATGATATAAGGGGTAGATAAGAGTTTCCGTCTTGTATTCTTCATCCTCATTCTTTTGATAGTGTGATAACTTTTCATGTGTTTATTCAGGATATTATTTAGGTCAGGGCAGTAACAGTACAGTAAATTTTTAGGCAGTTTTAGAGTGCAAACTAAAATAAATTAGATTTTGTCTTTTATTGTAAATGACAGTAGTTCATTAACCACATGCTGAAGGTGAAAATGCATAAAAAATA
>NC_051409.1:38286706-38286946 GCF_015228065.2 Penaeus monodon | reverse complement strand
AAAAAAAATATGGTGGAAAGTGCTAGCTTCAAGTTCCATCCTTTGCTTTAGACTACCTCTTTTAAGTGATATCTGTATTTTTGTGTTGTTTTATTTTTGTAAATGGTAGATACGAAAATTTTGTTCTGTTTATTCCCTTAATTTTGCTTTTCCTTGAGAAAAACATATTGTCAATTTTGCTGAAGAGGATATAAAATAGTCTTAAGTAATATTCTTTTGTTGAGAATGTGATATAACTCC
>NC_051409.1:38285719-38286689 GCF_015228065.2 Penaeus monodon | reverse complement strand
AAAGGCAGTGGAATAGTAGGTGGGAATACCAGCACACAGAATAACAATGAATCTCCCGAGAAGCAGAATAAAGAAAAGGAAACTCCAAAGGAACACGATAAAGGAGAGACAGCAGATAATGCCACAGAGGACATGGAAGCAGAACCAGCCACAGAGACTGACAAGGAAGATGGAGAGGTAGAGAATGCAGTTGAAAATGGAAGTAAAGGAGAAACTGATAAACAGGAAGATAAAGAGAGGGAAAGTGGGACTGAGGATCCACCTGCAGCTGAAGAAAAGAGTGAGGAGAAGGAATTGCACAATGCGGATGATCTTCTTGATATGCTAGATGATGAATAAGAAAAATGCTTTCATATAGCATAGAAAAAAAAATTGTACTTTTTATACTTTTAGATGGAAAAGGTGTTAGCTACTTTTTGTATGAATTTTATGCTGTGAATTTTTGTAACCAAAATATACTTTGTTTAACTGCATTGCAACTTTTACTATTTCTTTGATATTGTTCTGATGATAATAAAGGTTAATTGGTATGGCATCCTGAATCGTACTAATTAATATAATTGTGGATATTTATAGCTGAATTGACTGATAAACTTCAAGGCTAATTAATTCTGTGATCAGCACTTAGCTTATTTTTTCTCCTTTTTTCAACTGAAATCTTTCACTGAATGACTAGAAATGTTTTGCAATTATGCTCATTATTTCATATCTGTTTATAGTTGTTTATAATTACTTCATATGGCAGCTAACAAGGCATGCTGTAAAGAATTACATGTTGAAAGTGAGATGAAATAACAAAATATCTGATTATTTAGACTAATATATATTGGTAGCAACATTTTTTTTATAAATAGTTGCTTTCATAGATATTTACAAAAGATTATGTTAATAAAGCTTCTCAGGTTTTTGTATTATTGCTTATAAATATATTTTGATTAAACAAGGGAAGGAAATATTCATATATATATAT
>NC_051409.1:38282389-38282596 GCF_015228065.2 Penaeus monodon | reverse complement strand
CATAATGATACAGGAAAAGTATTGATTTCAATTCACAAGAAAACCAAATATAAACTTTATATAGCTGTTAAGGTGACAAATTCAGAAAATCTTAAAAGAAATAATGTGAGAAGAAAGTAGAAGGAAGTAGAGTACAAAAAGAAAATGTGGGACAAGGAAGGTGAGAAAGTATAAAAAGCAGACTTACTTTTATGGTTAGGTACCTGT
>NC_051409.1:38282178-38282305 GCF_015228065.2 Penaeus monodon | reverse complement strand
ACTGTCAAGTTACATATAGCAGCATTTTTTATATTTTCAAACTTATTTAGCTGCAAAGAAATCCATAAGACTCTATATATTTCTAAAGAGGATTTCCAAATATTATAACAGTTAAAATAGCAGTGTT
>NC_051409.1:38280634-38282069 GCF_015228065.2 Penaeus monodon | reverse complement strand
GCAGGCAGAACACGTGCACAGAAACAGACCTAAACAGAGACAGACAAAAGTACACAGAAACAGATAGACCCAGACGGATACAGAAATAAACAGACTAAGAAAAAGCAGACGTAAAAGCAGAAAAAGATAGACTTCAAACAATGGAACAAATCAGAATGAGTGAAAAAGGTAGAACGAAGGAGGGAGAATGAACGAGTGAGTGAAAGGTAGAGTGAATAAAGGAGTGAAGGAGAGGGAGCGAATGAGGAAGTAACATAGAGTGAGAGAATGAAGAAGAGAAATAGAGAGAATGAAAGACAACACAAGCGATAAGTGAAAGAAGGAGAAGGAGCAAAGGAACGAAAGACTTTGAGCGAACACGAAGGAGAACATTAGAGCGAAAGAGGAATGGAGAGAAAAGGAAAAAAAGAAGGGAGAGAACGTAGGTGAGAGAATGAGCGAGAGGGAGCGAGCAAAGGAAGAGAGCAAAAACGCGAGAAGACAGAGGGGAAAAAACAAGGGTGAAAAAGGAAGAGAGAAGAGAAGGAACGAGCGGGAAGCAAAGGGGGAACATAGGCGAGAAAGAGATGGAGAGAAAGAGGAAAAAAGAAGGGAAGAGAAGACGAGAGACGAGGAGTGATAGAAGAGAGAACGACGAGAAGGGAGCGAAGACAAAGGAAGAGAGCAAAAGAGACGCGAGAAGAACAGAGGGGAAAAACAAGCGAGGAAAGAACGAAGAAGAGAAACGAAAAAGGAACAATGACAACACGTGGAGAAACGAGAGACGAGAAGCAAACAGAAGAATAAAGATACCAAGAGAAGAAAACAAGGCGAGAGAACGAGAACGAGAAAGCTAAACACGAAAAAGGAAAACAAAGACAGGCAGAGAACGAGAACGAGAAGCAAAAACGAAAAAACAACCGGAGAACGAGAACGAGAAGAAACAACGAAAAAAAACAAAACAAGGCCGAGAGAACGAGAACGAGAAAGCTAAACAACGAAAAAAAACAAAACAAGGCCGAGAGAACGAGAACGAGAAAGCTAAACTACGAAAAAAAAAAAACAAGGCCGAGAGAACGAGAACGAGAAAGCTAAACAACGAAAAAAACAAAACAAAACAAGGCCACGAGAACGAGAAAGCTAAACAACGAAAAAAAACAAACAAGGCCGAGAGAACGAGAACGAGAAAGCTAAACAACGAAAAGAGAAAGCAAGGCCGAGAGACGAAAGAGAGAGCGAGAGAGGGAGGAGAGACCCCGGGTTACCGCAGACACACTCGTCGACTTCGCTGGTGATTGAACAGCAAGACCCGCTCTGAATCTTGATAGGAATCTGCAGCAATCACTGTTACCATGGAAACATTTCTGATGTCAGGGGAAGCCATGGTAACATTTCCAACATCTCACTTGCTGTCACGGCCATTGCCAACGGCGGCGGCGGTGGTACTGTGGTGGAA
>NC_051409.1:38279378-38279476 GCF_015228065.2 Penaeus monodon | reverse complement strand
TATCTTTCGCTCCAAAAGGAAAAAATCCTTAAAAAAAAGAAAAAACGTAATGACACTATTTTTATCTCTTTTGTTTTTTCTTCTATAACAGAAAAGAA
>NC_051409.1:38279043-38279177 GCF_015228065.2 Penaeus monodon | reverse complement strand
GGGCTTCATCTCAGTTTGAATTAGTGAATGGGTCGATATGGAGGTGGGGTGAGGGGGGGAAGGATGGGGGGGTGAGGGGGTGAGGGGGGATGAGGGATTGGGTTCTGTAATCCCCAAGAGAAGGGGAGGAAATT
>NC_051409.1:38277888-38278742 GCF_015228065.2 Penaeus monodon | reverse complement strand
TGCTGACTTAATAACTTTTTTCTCTCTCTCTGTTACTTGTGTTGTTCTTTTCTCATACTTCTCTATTCTACCGGTTTCTTATCCACTTTTTCCTTTCTCTTTTCATTCGCTTTCTTCGACAAAGTTTACCGGAGGAATTAGAAAAAAAAGTTTATTTACATTTTCCATTCCTCTTTTAGATTAACCTGTTCAACTTTTTTTGTTTCTTTTTCTTGTTCAAATCGTCCATTTTATCACTTTTTTTTGTTTTGTTTTTGTTTATCCTCTCCTTTTTCCCTTCCTTTATTTCGAGGTCTGTTTTCTTCTCGTTTTCTAAATCATATTATTATTTTTTTTTTATATTCTCATCTCTCTCCTTCTTCAAATTTTCTTTCGCTTTCTTTCCTTCGAATTTCCTCTCTACCGTCTTTTATCTTTTTTTCTCATCTCTATTCTCTTTTCTTATTGACACTTTTTTCATTTGCCTTTCATCCTTTTTTATTTATTTTCGTTGTTATTATGCTCTTATCTTGCTCTTCCTTGTCATCTCTCCATTTATCTCATTTTTTATTTCCCTTTTTATTCTACCCTTTGGCTCTATTTCCTCTTTCTCTTCCTCTTTGGTTCCTCCTTTTTATCCACAGTTTTGCTTCATTTCCTTTCTTCGTCCTTCTTCTTCCCTCCTTTCTCTCGTCCTCTCTCTTGCACTCTCCCTCTCTTCTCTTTCTCCTCTCCTCTCTCTTTCTTTCTCGCTCTCTTGTCCTCTCATCCTCGTTATTATCTTATTAATCCCATTCTTTTCTTTCGTCTCCTCCTCATCATCTACTTTTTTTTTATCTTGTTTTATTCTCCTTCTCCTCTTCTCCTTCCTTTCA
>NC_051409.1:38276058-38276276 GCF_015228065.2 Penaeus monodon | reverse complement strand
CCAAGGACAACCGCGAGAGCAGACGACGATGAAATTCAAAAGGCGTCGAATTCCTCAGCACGCACAAAAGAATTTCTTCGAGTTTGTGTTTCCTAGAGGGGAAATTTCCATGACTTGGCGGCTGCCGGAAAATTAGAAAGGAGAGCTGGAAAATGGAGGCTGAGACGTGACCGGACTCCCAGCCAGGGCGCCGGCTGAGGAGGGCCGAGGGGACTCCT
>NC_051409.1:38273274-38273562 GCF_015228065.2 Penaeus monodon | reverse complement strand
AGAATTCCCCCGTTTTCCCGGGCGCGCGTTAAAAGCCGAGCTCAAGGGAAAGCGACCGATTAAGCGGAAGCCTCGGGAGTGGCAGAACGAATTCACTTACCGCCGGCCGCTCCTCCGTCAGGCGACTCCGCAAACAAGTGGAGGCTTCCACACGCGCCGCAGAAAACCGTCAGAGGAATCGCGGAAACGGTTGCGCTGAGCGGGTTTTTTTTTTCGTTTAAAAGGGATGTAACGCCCAAAAGATCAACGAGGCAAGATCAGGGGTTTTCTTGATATTCAAAGTATGTG
>NC_051409.1:38272648-38273118 GCF_015228065.2 Penaeus monodon | reverse complement strand
GCATACATATTCTTTTTCCCTTATCTTAGTCTTTTCTTTTCCTTTTTTTTCATTCTTTTAACTTTTTTCTTCTTCTTTTTGATGTATGTTCTTTGTCTATTTGTTTTTGTGTTATATGTATATATTTTTTATTCCTGTCATCGTTATTATCTTTTATCTTTTATCTATTATTAATTTTCTCATAATTTTTTTTATTATTATCTTACTCATCCACTTATCTGTTACCCTTTTTTTGCAGTTTTTACCTTTACAATCTTCTTTATCATTCATCCGTTACCATTTTTTCCCTGCGTTATATATATCCCACCGTTTGCACTTACCACACTGACCACAGGCGACACCCTTTCCCTTTATATCAAGGGTGGGGGGCTACAGACCTACAGTAAGTCTCCAGGTTTCAGGAGGACTGAAGCTGCCCCATCTGGTCCTCAGCCTGACGTGGAGGTTCTTTTTATATACTGATATAATGC
>NC_051409.1:38272308-38272459 GCF_015228065.2 Penaeus monodon | reverse complement strand
TTAATGCTGTAATACTCCCCACGAGTCTCTAGTTTGTTGGGGAAAAATTGTGGTTTTGTATTCTAAGTCCTCTTCGGTAGGTTGTAAGCCAGGGTTAAAGGGCGACGCTTTCTTTTTGTGAGGGAGATACATCGCACCTGATACCAAGCTG
>NC_051409.1:38271574-38271961 GCF_015228065.2 Penaeus monodon | reverse complement strand
CAGTCTACAAATCTGGGATCAACATTCAACCTCCTTCATTGCTCGCTCTTCATCACACGTACAGGCAAACACATAAACAAACACACCCACCCACACACGCAAAGAATCCCATACGTGTCTGTATGCATACCCTCACACACCCACGCCTATACATAGAGGCAGATATCGACCTCTGCATCCTATATTATCTGTACCTGAGGGAATTATTTACCCCGTCAGGCTGAAAATCGAGAAAGAAAGGGCAAGTGTTCTCCACATCTCTCCAGGATACCGCTGTGGTGTATCCTGCAGGAGTGCCTGAGGGGGGAGGGTGCCGAGGTCGGGAGAGTGCCACTGAGGAAGCGAAGAAAATAGAGGAAAGGATATTTGGAGATTGGGTTTTCTTCC
>NC_051409.1:38271396-38271555 GCF_015228065.2 Penaeus monodon | reverse complement strand
TTCCTCCTCGCATGCGTGGATTTTGGATATAGAGTTAGTTATTAAGGAGATATGGTAATGGTAGTACTGATGACGTAATGATAATCAGAGTAAAGTGATAGAAGGAAATAGTGATGGTTGTAATGAATGGTCATGAGAGGGATTATGGCGGTAATGATG
>NC_051409.1:38269995-38271274 GCF_015228065.2 Penaeus monodon | reverse complement strand
ACCATTCGCCCTCACCCTAACTCACACCCAATTCTCACGCTCATCCACGCCCCACACACTCACTCTCACACTCACACTCACCCACACCCGCCACCCACTCACCCTCACCCCCATACTCACCCACTCACCCACACACACACCCTATCCAATCTTCACCCAACACCCCTTAACCCTTTCCTTATCTTCCCTCCCACTCCCCCCTTCGCCTCCCCTCAACCCTCCCCCGACCTTTCCACCCCCCCCCCCCCGGAAACCCTCCCTTCCCCCTTCCACCCTCTCCCCGCTACCCACCCTCCCCTACACCCACCCTTCCCTCTCCCACCCCCTCCCACCTTCCCTCTCCCTCCCACACCCTACCCCCTCCCAACCCTCTCCCCCTCCCTCCCTCCCCACACCCGAAACACACACAGCACTCTCGAAGCGACCACAAAACTTGTGTGTGTGCGCGTCTGGCCCCCGACCCTGAACCAAGTCGGCCTCTCCCGCTCGTGCGCCTTTTCAAAATCCAACTTCGAGGCGACAACAAGTTTGGGGACAATTGTTATTCTCGGGAAGGGAAGGAATCACACGGTCGCGGCCACACAGTCAACTAAGAGTCATTGGGAGGAGGGGGAGGGAGAGGAGGTGTGTAGGTTGGGGAGGGGGGAGGGAGGGAGGTGTGTAGGTAGGGGAGGGGGAGGGGGATAGAGGTGGGGTGTGTGAGGAGGTGTGGGGGAAAGGAAGTGGGGGGATGGGGATGGGGGAGAGATGATGGAGGTGGGGGGTTGGGGGAGAGAGGATTGAGGTTGGGGGGATGGGGAAGGAGGTGGAAGGATGGGGAGAGATGATGGAGGTGGGGGATGGGGGAAAGGAGGAGGAGGGATGGAAGAGATAAATTAGAGGGAATGGAGGAGAGGAGAGGAGATGGAGGAGAGGAGGAGCGAAGGTGGGGGAAAGGAAAAAGAGGTGGGGGATGGGGAAGAGGAAGAGAGGAGAAGGAGGTGTAGAGGAGAGGAGGTGAGTGGGGTGGAGGTGGGGTAATGGAGGAGAGGGGGAGGAGGGGAGTGGGGTGGAGGTGGGGATAAGGAGGTTGGGGGTGGGGGAGAAGGGGGAGGACGAAGAAGGAAGATAGGGTTGAGGTTATAGAAAAGGAAGAGGAGAAAGAGGAGAGAGTGAGAGAAGGGTGAAATAGCAGAGGGTAAAGAAGTGAGGGGATGGGTGAAAGGAGGAGAGGAGAGAGAAAGAAAGGGTTGGAGGCAGATGGAGAAAGAGAGAAGAAAGGAAAGAGAAGGCGGAAGGC
>NC_051409.1:38269414-38269960 GCF_015228065.2 Penaeus monodon | reverse complement strand
TGACGAGAAAAAAGAGGAGAACGAAGAAAGAGAGAGGGGGTGAGAGCTAAAAAGAAAAGGAATAAGAGGAGAGAGGTAAAAGTGGACAAAAAAAGGCAGAGAGAAGGAGGAAGAAGGGGAGGTAAGAAAAGGGGAATAGGAGGTGAAGGGAAAGTGATGAAAGGAAACGAAAGGGGAGGAGAGAGAAGGAGGAAAGGAGAAAGTGGAGATGAGAGAAAGGTGGAGAGAAGAGAGAGAGAAGTGAAAGAGGAGGAAGAGTGAAAAGAAAGAGAGAATGAGAGGAAAGGAGAAAGAGACGAGCAGAATGGAAAGAGAGAGGGAAGAAGAGAGAAAGGATAGAAGAAAAGGGAGAGAAATGAGGAATATTTATATAACCGCTTTTATTACTGTTCATGTTAGTACACCCAATATATTACTTAAAAATAAATATCCTTAAAAAGGCAAATCTATACATATTTTCCATCCAAATTTATCTTCCTTTACTTCATCAAAAACACAGAAACCCAATGTAAAATATATATTAACAAGAGCACAGCCACGAGAGAA
>NC_051409.1:38269167-38269339 GCF_015228065.2 Penaeus monodon | reverse complement strand
GGCTAATATCTCTTAACTTTTATCTCTTCAGGGTACAACTCGGCGGCAAAAATCTTCGTCTAAAATGTGACAATACACGCGGCTATATTTTTTTGCTGTTACAAATTGCAACAAAGTGGGAAATCAAAAGTTATTACCACGCACTGGCAAAAATCTTCCTGCACTAAAGTCG
>NC_051409.1:38268896-38269150 GCF_015228065.2 Penaeus monodon | reverse complement strand
CTGAACGATGTCGATGCACGATTTATCCAAATTGTATGAATAAATTTCCAAAACAGTAACTTAATCTTTCCCCCTCCTTCTCAAAAAAGGCCTAAAACAACAAATAAAACAAAAGCAAACTTAGAGAGAGAAATTTCCAGACAAAAAAATTCACCTCCCCCCCCAATAAAAAAAAAGCAAAACAATAAAAAAACAGTAAGACAAAAAACAAAAAACAAAACAAAAAAACAACAGGAATAAGAAGAAAAAAAGCT
>NC_051409.1:38268593-38268871 GCF_015228065.2 Penaeus monodon | reverse complement strand
AACAAAAAAACACAACACATACCTATTCCCAGACGCCATCAAAGGTACCAACAATCAAAGCAGTACCAACGGCCGTTCGCGTAAGAGCAATCCTGAATCCGGATGCAGTCACGCGCGCGGCTCCTCTCGACTCCCTCCGTCACGTCGTGTTCCTCAGCTGGAGTTTTAACACGTCCTCACCAAGTTGTGCGAAGTATAAGCGGTTGGCTTAACAGCTGCACCCGTACTTCATAATCATGGAGAGGAGATAGGGGAGAGGGAGGAGAGGGAGCGAATGA
>NC_051409.1:38268263-38268384 GCF_015228065.2 Penaeus monodon | reverse complement strand
TGTATATTAATTACTGTATCTTCGACAGATAAATTGGTAGAGGGGGTTACTGCACCATTATATAAACAATTATTTCAACTTTGTGCAGTATTGCAATATATTGTAATATAATCAATCTTCT
>NC_051409.1:38267817-38268074 GCF_015228065.2 Penaeus monodon | reverse complement strand
TCTCTTCAATTTCCTCTTTACTCATTCATTCCCAAAACTCGGTTACTTTGTGGCCGTGGCTTCGTCTACTAAATACAAACCGTAAAAATAATATGAGTTCATCTTAAGCCAAAAATTTTCATCACATAATACACAAAGAATTACACTTTACACAGTTTCCTACACACACCACATATTACGTTAAGCTACACATAAAATCACTCCCTACGTAAGATGTACAAGTCATGAAGGAAGTCATTATCCGCGCAATCGAACTC
>NC_051409.1:38266859-38267404 GCF_015228065.2 Penaeus monodon | reverse complement strand
GGGATAGAGCGAAACAGAAAGAGAAATTCAGTTGGTATAAAATGTGACATAATTCGACGTAATTTGCAATTTCGTTGCCCCGCCAATGCAAACTTCAATTGGAAAGTGTCGCAGTTGGCGATAATTCCAATTTGAAATCACCCAAAAAACGGCCATATTTTCCCGCCAAAACAAAGGGAAACTGATTGCTATTTGTGGTTGCGTTCGAGTGACAACCGAAATACCGTTCTAAATTGAGTACAAAATAAACTTTAATGAGACTATGAACTTAGGAACAAAATAAATTCGGTGGATTTCGTGTTTGTATTTGCAAGATAATGTGGTAGATGTTGTTTTAATAGACTTTTTTCTGCAGAAAATATGCGAAATTCTGTGATCAGCTTTTTAGAATGTATGTTTTTATAAGATCTGAATTTATCTCCGTTTTCGTAAAAAAGGAAGAAAGAGAGAGAAAAAAAAGAAAAAACGGGGAAATATGAACAAACATCCATACGACCCAAAAAGAAGTTTTATTAATATAAGTAGCCGTTTCGGCATAACAATGC
>NC_051409.1:38265313-38266829 GCF_015228065.2 Penaeus monodon | reverse complement strand
AAACTATCCTAAATACTCGCTAATATTTGTTCGAAATAAAAGGTTTAACAGTTCGAAGACCAGCCAGCGGTGTGATATTTGGCTCACTTCTGTCCCTGAGAAGTTATGTGAGCGACGCCATTGTAGACAAAATGGCGGAAAAATGGCGGGAATTCTATGCTATGCTAATTATGAGAGATGGCGGCGGACTGGGATGATTTCGATGATCTAAAGGACTCTAATGCAAAGGGGTAATAATCATAGAAGGTTTTAGGTTTTGTGACATGATGTGGAAAGATGTGGGTGGTGTTTTCTTTAATGAGCGGATGTGTTGTCTGCTTAGCCAAAAAATTGTAAACTTAGCCAAATGTACTGTAAATCTTGTAGTGAAAAAAAAACATAAATAACATAATACAAGGTAATGCAGGTAGCAGTATGTTGAGTATCTAAATTACGATTAAATATAAGTAGATTTAAGTCACATAGGCATAGCCAGATTCTTTACGAAAAAGGGGGGCACTTAGGATGAAAAAGTAGCCAGTGCTCCAAGAGCTTCCGAAGAGAGAGGAGGGTCTGCCACGCTTCTCTGTCGCGCATCGCATGACTGACTCGCTTTCCTTTATATTCTACCAATGTCTTATATACACATCATTGGTGAATCATTTAACATTTCTCACCAAGCTAATATATCTAGAAATTGGAGAGGGGGGTATGAGCTCCCTGTGCCCCCCTACCCCCGGCTATGCCACTGTACATAATTTGGAGTAGACAAACTGTATTGAATATTGATCAAACATAAGATAGATTAATAGACGTTTCCGACAACCAGAGAAGTTATACATCAGAAATGATAAATTTCCCTAACCGATAACTATGGATATGAGGCGACTGCAATACAGTAATTCATAATCGGGATTATGGTAAACTACAATACAATTTCCCCCAAAAAAAAACATTAATGCAAAATGCCATAAAAAAACATACACATACTAGTATGATAATAAGATCTATTCATTAACAAAAAAATACAATGTGCTTCAGATTATGGCTGTTTGCTGTTAATATAATTCATAATCATCAATGCAAAGCAAAAACTAACATAGTTATAGTACAATAGCTGCGTCGTCTACTGTTACTTGTTAGCCTTTTGTATTTTCTAATCTCACTTGTTAATATATATATCTTTTTTTTTCAATAAATCGGTATTTATTGCCAAGGAGACGAATTTAGACACATGAAAACCTTAAGATTTTGTTAAAGGATTCATTTCACACTTTTTGTCACGGAATTTTATTTCAACTTAATTTACCTTATCAAGCAAGTATATCTTTCTTTATTTGCCTTGTCAAGGAAACATTTTCACATTTATTTATCTTGATAATTGCAAACACCTCTTGCCCATTATGGTAATTTTGTGGACTATAATAGTTAATGCCAATCATTTTGTACTATTTTACCAAGTAGATAATCACTGTTTACCAAAAAATATTACGAATAATGGAATCCTGTGTTCGATCGCGTTCTAGAGGGTTCTCTA
>NC_051409.1:38264729-38264936 GCF_015228065.2 Penaeus monodon | reverse complement strand
TCCATCTTCATTAGTCCCTAGTCACGGCAAAGAACAAGCCTTCAGCGGCAGAGGGCGGCCGCGATGGGCCTTCGCTCGGCCTCGGCTGCGCTGGAGGGGCGCGGCTCAGCTGAGGCTCGGCGGGCATTTGCACGTCAGGTAAGATGAAAACGGAAAGAGGGAAGCTGCGTTGGTGTCTTGGCTGAACGGAAGCGGAGGATGAGGCCA
>NC_051409.1:38263732-38264705 GCF_015228065.2 Penaeus monodon | reverse complement strand
CACTCAGAAGAGCGGCGCCCGCGGGTCGAGGAAGCGCCGCAGCAGCGGGGGCGTCGTGGCCAGGTGCGAGTTGGGCGGCATGATGGGCGGCTGCGGGCGGCGGGGCGTGGCCTGCCACCGGGCCATCGGGTTCTCCCGGTAGCCGCCGATGGTCAGCTGATTCACGTCGATCATCCTCACGCCGCGGCGGGCGGGCGGCGGGCGCGGCGCCTCGGCCTCGCGCCCGCCGTCCTTCTGGGGCGTCGCGGCGTGGGCGGCGTGGGGGCGTGGGGGGCCGCGCGGGGCGCCCTCTTGCGCGGGCGGGGGCGGCGGCCGGACGAGCCTGGGTTGGCGGCTGGCGTCGCGCCCGCGGCGCCGGGGTTGTGGGCGTGCGCGCCGTGCGTCACGTGCGTCGCCTTGCGGCGCGGCGGCCGCGAGCGGCTGGGCGAGCGGCTCTTGGCCCGCCGCTTGTGGCGCCGCTTGCGGGGGCGCGTCAGCCGCCGGAAGTCGTAGTACCTGTAGGAGAGCTTGATGTCGCGCGGCGGCGAGGGCGCGCGCGGCGGTTCCTGCAGGTCGCGCCACACGAGCGCGGAGGGCCGCTGCGCGCGCCCGATGAAGGGCAGCGACGGGCGCTTGCGGCGGCTGGGGCTGGTGCGCAGCGCCGGCAGCGACGCCTTCAGCGACGGCAGGTCGGGCAGGCTGCGCGTGTCGTCGTCGGAGCGCGCGGGAGCCGCGTCCGGCTGCCCCGGGTACAGCGTCATGTAGGTCGTGCGCGGCAGCCGCGCGTGGCCGCCGCCTGCCGCCCGCCGCGCGCCCGTGCCGCCCCCCGGCAGCGCCTTGCCCGCCGCCACCGTCAGGTCCCGGCTGCGGCCCGCGGAGGGCGCCAGCCGCACGCTCCGCCCGAAGGCGCGCTCCTGCCCGTAGCGCCGCAGGAAGGCCGCCTCGTCCTCGTCGGCGGACGCGGCCTTCTGCTTGATGCGCACCAGCAGGCCGC
>NC_051409.1:38263467-38263590 GCF_015228065.2 Penaeus monodon | reverse complement strand
CGGCGACCTGCTGGAGCGGCCGGAGCGCGACGGAGCGCCCTTCGGCTGCGGGAGGAGGGGGGGGGGGTTAGACGGGCAGGGGGGATAGCACGGGCGGGGGGATGGGGGCCGGGGGATGGGGGC
>NC_051409.1:38261708-38261832 GCF_015228065.2 Penaeus monodon | reverse complement strand
TCTCAGCCAGGTCGCCTCCTACAGACTCCTGCCATTTTCCGAGTGTATTTACCGCGTTCAGAAATAAGCTAAAGCAATTAGTCCCTTTAATTAAGTCAGAGCTGGAGGCGAATTTCGGATGGCA
>NC_051409.1:38260004-38260509 GCF_015228065.2 Penaeus monodon | reverse complement strand
CATTACACTTAGATAATGTTCTAAGATATATCAACAAACTTTCATTCAATAACTGACATGGAAAGCACTGCATTTTGCATGCGGTCTGAACACACTCACTATGACGTACTTTTTTACTATAATTCTATGAACTAATATTTTTTTCTGCATTACATTCATTCGTTAATTTTAGGATTCATACAAGCAATTGTGATGATTAAACTTAAGCTGTTTAAATTAGGGAACTGACATTAACATTACTTATTAATCTAAGCAAACGTCCTTTCATAATTATTTATTATTTCTATTTTAAGGGTAAGCACATTTTAGAGAAGAAAATGCGACATGCAAGAGATAGTTAATGTACTGTATAGAAAAATATTGAAAGTCGAAGGAAAACGGGCGTGTTTGTGCAAGATCAGTTCATGCTTGCAAGACATGCTTCGCAGAGTGTAGGTACAAGACATAAACAGAAAATGTGTGTTTACTTGTCTGCGTGTATGTGTGAGTGTGAATTACTGGTTTA
>NC_051409.1:38259528-38259973 GCF_015228065.2 Penaeus monodon | reverse complement strand
ATGTTTAGATGTCTCTTTGTATGTATACATGGGTGTGTACATGTGTGAACTATTAATATGACCAATTATCTATGTACGTCTTTGCCTTTCCTTGCGTAGATGCATGTATTTTAACGTGCGTACAAACATGCATTGTGTTGTACTTACAAAATAGCATTAACTGTACAACAGAGATAATACAATACCTGATTTTACTACCGATGGGTTCAATTACAATTCTATTTTTTTCTGACCTTAATTACACAAACTAAAGTCATTTAGAGACAAACGTACCGTGTCTGAGTGTTGACCATTTTTAAACGGCGGTCACAACAGCGGCAATAGAGCTCCTGTTGTTGTGATAATGTGAAGTTGTGAGGGTGCGAAATGCCTTTATTTTCCCTAGATGTGGTGTTTTCCTTGAGTTTGTGATGACTATAGTGTCGCTGCGGATATGTACGGTATA
>NC_051409.1:38258118-38259235 GCF_015228065.2 Penaeus monodon | reverse complement strand
GTGTCAATTTGGTCGTAGCTAAAGTGCCTGAGCCATTACGCAATGCTAGACATGAATATGCATCAGATTCCCCCACAGTTACAAGAGCAATCCCTGCACACTGAAGGCCACCAGATGTTTTAACTGCGACACGGAAAACCTGTTGAACTCAAGTCCCTCTCTATTATTTACCGCCTGTATGAGTAACCGCTATGTTTTGTATTATTTTCTGTCGTGTTCCTGTTTCAGGGTGAAGTGTTCTGCCTTTCTCGTTGCTGGTGGGTCCGTGGTTATACATCTATTAGGGTTATTTACCTGTGCACCTGGTATCTTACTTTATTCGTTTGCATGTGCATCCGGTGTGTCAATTCATTTGTTCATATGCGCACCTGGCGTCTCATCTGCATTGCTTGTCTGTGCACGTGGCGTCTGGATTTTCTTTTCACCTGTGCACCTGGAATCTCATTTCATTTGTCCACCTGTGCACCTGGAATCTCAGTTTATTCGTTCACCTGCGCGTTTAGAGTGCTATCTTCTTTGATCATCTGCGCACCTGTGTCTCAAGCCTTTTGGTTTACCTATACACCTGCTATCTCACCTCATTTATTCACCTGTACACGTGTTGCCTCACATCATCAGTTTCCCCTACGCACCTGGCATCTCACCTGTGTCCTTTGCACCTTAAACTACTAGGTCTGTACAGCAGGGAAGAAATAATTTTCATGATAACTGTACAAGGCTGGTATAATTCCAGTTATACCAGTGCCTCCCCATTCCGGTGGAGTCCAGCAGGTGGAGTGGAGAGGTGGAAGACGGAGAGTTCTTTTGGGTGGAACGAAGAAGATGGAAGAACGTGTTTTTTCCTCACACCCACATGTGGAGTAGTGGACTCGAAGTCGAGTAGAGTATATGAACCACACCGTCACAGGTATTCTTCCACAATGACAACGGGTGGAGTGACGAGAAGTGGATCGAAGTGGAGTACAATAACGAAAAAAAAAAAAATGTAGTTGATAAATAAAATAAGAAATCCACAGACTCGACCGCGGCAATAAGAAACATACCTCTGGCATCAACTGCTTCTGCTTGATCCCCTGAAGCGCTCGTACCTGCTGGAGTGCCTGGTGGAGCCTGCTGC
>NC_051409.1:38257959-38258065 GCF_015228065.2 Penaeus monodon | reverse complement strand
AGGTCGTGGAGGGGCAGGGCATCGGGTATGTCGTGGGGCACAAGGCCGAGGAACTGGTAGTAGTCGAGGACGGCGCGGACGATGCTCTTGCCGGTGCGGAGGTCTG
>NC_051409.1:38257023-38257092 GCF_015228065.2 Penaeus monodon | reverse complement strand
ATAGGATGAGTGCAGATAATCTGATGAAAGTGGGAGCGTGAGAGAGGAGAGAGGCAGAGGATTATGAAG
>NC_051409.1:38256219-38256880 GCF_015228065.2 Penaeus monodon | reverse complement strand
TCAATATCACCTTACAATTAACTTTTAGAAAAGTGATTTTGCCAAAAAACAAAAGAAAACAAAAAAGCGAATTTAAAGGTATTAGGTGGACAAATTTCATAAATGGATTTTGATGCGTCTGTATTAATCCTGAAAAAAAAAGAAATATTGACAAAGAAAAGTGAAATAAAAACAAAGAAAATACAAAAATAAAACAAAGAGAAGGTGAAAATAAAAACAAAGATAATGTGAAAATAAGAAAAATAAAGAAAACGTGAGAAAAACAAAGAAAAAGTGAAAAAACAACAACATAAAAGCAAAGAAAACGAAAAAAAAGACAAAGAAGACGTGAAAATGAAAACAAAAAAAGCGAACATACAAACAAAGAAAACGTGAAAATAAAAAACAAAGAAAACATGAAAACAAAACAGAGAAAAGGGAAAATGGAAACCAAGAAAACGTGATAAAAAACAAGGAAAAGTGAAATAAAAGCAAAGAAAAGCGAAAAAGTGTGTAAAAACAAAACAAAACACAAAAAGCATGAAAATAAAACTAAAACAAAGAAAAGGGAAAGTGAAAGTGAAAAATGAAAGTAAAAACAATGAAAACATAAAAAAAAACATAAAATAAAAAACAGAGATAACGTTTTAATAAAAAAATAAAACAAAAGAAAGGTTGAAAG
>NC_051409.1:38255609-38255775 GCF_015228065.2 Penaeus monodon | reverse complement strand
GATTAGATGATCGAGAATGATCTTTTTTTTTCAAAATTTCGCCACTGCATAAGTCTACCCTAAAACCTACTCCCTGGATGCTATAAAACCTTACATAACCCTGAAAAAATTCTCTTATAACCCACGAGCCGAAGAAGTTAATTCGAATTATCTATTTTACGATCTG
>NC_051409.1:38255266-38255367 GCF_015228065.2 Penaeus monodon | reverse complement strand
AATAATATCACTTATATGAACCGTAAAGAAGCTCGAATTATTCTCAGGGGAACAGACGTGTCGACACATCAAAATCCGATAGATAAGTTGGAATAAAGAGT
>NC_051409.1:38254707-38254841 GCF_015228065.2 Penaeus monodon | reverse complement strand
TAGCGTATTTTCGGAAACGATTGAGACTATTTGACGACCAGGAAAACATTATTGGCAGATCATTTATTTTCCTTTTGAATGTAAATGGAGTATGATAATTTCGAAGGTGAAAGGAAAAAAAATAGAGAAGAAAT
>NC_051409.1:38254137-38254276 GCF_015228065.2 Penaeus monodon | reverse complement strand
TTCAAAAGGATACAGAGATCTTCGGTATAAGGTACAATCACACCTTTACTGTTTCTATAACCATATATAGAGGTGTGGATGGAATATACGTTCGTACTGTCCTTTAAGTTACTGCATAGCCACCTGTAATGAAAATCTG
>NC_051409.1:38252703-38253765 GCF_015228065.2 Penaeus monodon | reverse complement strand
CCAAAACATGATTTTCTATATCCGAAATATATTTTTGTACATTGCAAGTTACTCATATTTTATGGGATGATTACGTAATAACACAATCATTCTTCACAACATAAAGTAACTGAGTTTATAAAAGGAAATTTGTCTACATCAGTCTACAGCATGTACGTATATGTACACATCCTTTATGCTTACGTCTGCGCGTCTGGGTAAATCTATGCACACGTACTTCATTTTCTACAATCTAAAACTTTTCCTCTACGTAACATTCACAAGGTATCAACAAGAAACCTTAACACAAATTAACACGGCAAGGTCCAAGTTACAAAGTGAGGAAGTACACTATACAGCCCTGACACAGAGAGATGGTCCGCTATAGAGCTTATACGGTTGGTTCATAATCCAGGCATAAAACTTACATAAAGGGGACAAAGTCTCCCTTTTCGTAAGGTATCATGACTTCATACTCTAGTTTATGTGTCTTTGAGTGTTATGTTAGCCCCATATACGATATTTTTATTCCTTTCTGTTTGTCTAGTATATAGACATCTAAGTTATCTTGTGTGGAGAATTCTGATTTCTCTTGTATAAAGAGGACTGAGTACCTTAAGTAAAATATTTTGTGTCTTATACGCATGATTCTGGAATGTATGATATAAATCATTCTAAATACATTATACGAATCACCTACGATGGTCTACATGAATAACTGTATAACATAAATAATTCTAAATACATAATACAAATAATTCAAGTCTCAGTAAGAACAATTTTGCTAAGAACAACCGCAAGTGTCTAATCACCTTAAATTGCACTACACAACCAAATAATAAAATATCTACAACGCACCTTGACACCCCAATTAAATTGCTAAACCCGAATCTCTAACGCAATATCATATCAACTAATATCATCAGCAAATCAAGGTTACTGATAAACAATCTAATTTTCGGGCCCTGCAATGTGAAAGCAGCCATTAACAAGATAGGCCAGTTAATGACCTAATCAAAAGGCACAGTGACCACCAGTTTCGGGTTTAATTCTGGCACGAAATGAGTTGAATGGTAACTGAGC
>NC_051409.1:38252053-38252191 GCF_015228065.2 Penaeus monodon | reverse complement strand
ATTTTTCTTTTATTCGAACAGTCAGCATTTCATAGCAGTGCCATTGATAAACTATAAACTCTTTTTTATTTTCTATTCCTCTAGATTTCCTTATTTTTCATTCTAATTTTCGTTCAGACTGCTTTTTGGGCCTCACCA
>NC_051409.1:38250690-38251189 GCF_015228065.2 Penaeus monodon | reverse complement strand
TTTTTATTAGTAACATTCAGTCTGTCTCTCCATAGCCTGTTACCTGCGTGCAGACTGGGCTTTTGAAGGGTCCCTGTTATATATAGTGTTGTCGTGGCAGTAGTCTTCACACGCATGACTCATCATTTTCGGAAATACGATGTGACGCTCGTGTCTGTAATACAAGATATAACGTAAGATTAAACACACTACGAAATGTAATAACACTGTAGAATAATGATCTCTGTCTCTCTGCACGGCCGTTTTCTTTGATTGGGGGTAAGGCATTTTCACACAGAAAACGGCGATCTGGCCTCGTCAAAGCAGGAGCGTTGAAGAAAATGGTACCATTTGCAAACATGGGTGGACTCACCTATAAACGTCGTCATAGGAATTTCCGTAAATAAAGGTTCCCAGAAGCGATGAGTGAGCGTGAAGATCAAGTACGAGGTCCAGTTCGCACCACTAGAAAAAGAGGTAAAAATAAGACAGATTTCTAAAATACACGCACTCACTCACT
>NC_051409.1:38250006-38250394 GCF_015228065.2 Penaeus monodon | reverse complement strand
TAAATATCCCTGATGAATGCTTGTAATGTCACTGTTACCAATATGTTTTACTGATATTTACATTGAAAGCGATTAAAGTAATTGCCTTTCATTAGAGGAAAGGAAACTAATGGTGTTAAGACCGCGCTAAAGTCTACGGTAACCACAACCCACATTTAACTACACTGAGTCCAAATATTGTCTGCATTTCTAAAACTGGGGGTGACGGTAAGTACATATGTAAGAAAAAACGCTATTCTTTTCTTGTAATTCCATTCATAGTCAATTCTCCCCACGCCTAGTCTAGTAAAAGGGAAATAATACCAATTACCTCAGGTTCAAATCCTATACTGCTTATTACGTCTCATTGCCTCCATTGTCCAATTATTTTTTTCTAAAACGCACTTTT
>NC_051409.1:38249718-38249972 GCF_015228065.2 Penaeus monodon | reverse complement strand
CTCATTGTTTGTCAGTATAGCCAACAACGAACCAGGAGTACCAACCCTTCTACTAAGCCTCGATCCTTTTTCTGTGCTGCTTTTATAGACGTCGGTGAAAAAAAAGAGAACTTTGCTAATCTGGCAACACCTTGAGTTCGGGGTTAATACACTTTATACGATCCTCATTTGTTTCTCCGCCGACAATAAGGTCATTGTACGTGATGTTTATTAGTTACGGAGAAGCTAAAGGCGAAGAGATATAGAGTTGGAGG
>NC_051409.1:38249202-38249348 GCF_015228065.2 Penaeus monodon | reverse complement strand
GAGTGACTGTTGCCTTCGCACTTTTCATCCCTTCCACGTATATCATAATACTCTTTCGTCCTTCGCTGAAGATAATGCTAAAAAGGACTTGTGCAAATTGCACTTCCCTTATATTTTTCTATATTCTATCTTCCTTGCCTGTACTT
>NC_051409.1:38248414-38249111 GCF_015228065.2 Penaeus monodon | reverse complement strand
CTCGTTTTTTAACATTTTCCTTCAAATGCTACGATTTCGAAATTATCAATTATACTAATTATACTAATAAAAATTATACTAATAACTCTTTTCTTTCTCCTTTCCTTTATATTCTCGTTCTCTGATCCCCAAAACGACCAATAATTTCCCAACATGATAATTCTACAAATGACTCTTTTCCTTCATATTCTCGCCACATGATTCCGAAAATGATCAATAATTTCCCAACATGATAATCATACTAATAACTCTCTTCCTTCATATTCTCGTTATATGATTCCCAAAATGATCAATAATTTCCCAATATCCATCGCGGTATCAATGGCAGGCGCACAGTACTTCACTGTCGCTCATTCAAATGCATTTTCACTTCTCGTCCAGTCAGATATTTTGCATGTAAATGACATATTATTTGGGCCATATTTTTAGCTCGTTTTTATTTGTTCAATAAAAGTTATAGACTGATGGTTGAATGAATAATAATGATAATAAAAAAAAAGTTTAATTGGATGCTATATGACACGTGACTCGAAAAAAATGTAATAGAGAAAGGAATGATGAAGGTGGAATGAAAAGAAAATGGGAAATTATGAAGAGATGACTACAAGAAAGAAAAACAAATCGAGGATATGGATAGAATATAGAAAAATATACTGAAATATGAATAAGAAAGCGGAAAATATTCAAGGAAAAATGC
>NC_051409.1:38248236-38248368 GCF_015228065.2 Penaeus monodon | reverse complement strand
TACTGATATTGAATAATAAAACCACGCGATAGAAACAGGTACAAAAACATTCCTCCTTTATCCCCCTGTATTTTTCAAAGAAGGAAAATCGGGCAAGGAAAGAGGGAGAGAAATAACACATGTCGCCACCTC
>NC_051409.1:38247014-38248218 GCF_015228065.2 Penaeus monodon | reverse complement strand
GCATCTTACACCAAAATGGCCCACGCTTCCCTTCCTCTTACCCCCCTCTTCCCCCTACCCCAACTCCCCTCTTCCCCCCTCCCCCCAAACAACCATCTTTCACCATGCATCATCCCCGGCCATAAAATATTGCCCTTATCATTATCATTATCATCACCCTGGCCTCTCGAATTCCCCTTTCCTTTCTCCTATTCACCTAAAGTAAAAATTTAATCGCCACCTTCCCCTCACCCCGCCCCCCCCCATCTTCCCCTTCAACCACACGGCAAGTGAGGGGAAACATGGATGCGATGCCGTTGGTATTATCGCATTAAGAGAATTAACCAAACATTATTTGCCCATTTGAATATTGGAATATAAAGTTATTACCTTCGATTTCCCTCCTCCCTTTCCCCTCCCTCTCTCTCTCTCGCTCTCTCCCCTCCCTCCCTCCCTCCTCCCTTTCCCCTCCCTCTCTCTCTCTCTCGCTCTCTCCCCTCCCTCCCTCCCTCCCTCGGCCGCTGTCCTCCTCCCCCCTCCCCTCCCCCCCGATCAATGTTTGGGTACAGCGGTTCACATGAGAAATTCAGCCATTTTGTGGGGCGCCATATTGCGTTGATGACGGAATCAACCACGTGCCTCGCTGCCCCGCCCCCCTTCCCCTCTTAACCCCCCCCCTCTCCCACGAAATGCCATCCTTCCCTTTCCTCCCCCTCCCTCTATTATTTCCCCCTGTCTCTTCCCTCGATCTGCTACCTCTTTCCTTCCTTCTCCCTCCCTTTCGAAATCTCTCCCTTCCCCTCGTTTCTCTCCTCGATATCCCCCCTCACCCATTCCCCTCTCTCCTCCTTCCCTTTTCCCCTTTCTTAACTTCATCCTCCTTCTTCCTTCTCCCCTTCCCATCTACGCTCCCTTCTCCCTGCTCCCCTCCCCTCCACCACTTCTTACTTCTCTCTCACTTCTCCCTCTCTCCCTTCACCCTCACTTCTCCCTCCTCTCCCCACCGCACTTACGTTCACCATCACTTCTCCCTCTCTCCCTTCACCCTCACTTCTCCCTCCTCTCCCCACCGCACTTACGTTCACCATCACTTCTCTTTCTCTCCCTTCCCTCTTCCTTGTTTCTCTTCTCTTCCCCATTATCCATACGTCCGCCGTACGACCTTCCTTCTCTCTCCCTCCCCCATAGATCCCATCCATCACCCCCCCCCTTTCTCACCGTACTA
>NC_051409.1:38246811-38246878 GCF_015228065.2 Penaeus monodon | reverse complement strand
AGATAAACTGTTGTTATCAAATATAAACTGGACTTGTTTGTCTATCAATTTTGGACGCATATGGAAA
>NC_051409.1:38246602-38246729 GCF_015228065.2 Penaeus monodon | reverse complement strand
TGTCTCTCTATTTTTAAAATCCATTTCTAATTACTGTTTTATTTTCCTTCTTCTTTCTAACAATTACGATGGGTGAGGGAGAGAATGGGAAGGGGGAGGGCAGGTAGTGGTGGATTGATCATGGGGG
>NC_051409.1:38245891-38246110 GCF_015228065.2 Penaeus monodon | reverse complement strand
CTGTGGATAAGGGAGAAGAAGGGAGAAAATTAGATAAAAATGGAGAAAGGAACTCCAAAGAGAAAGAAAGTAAAACGGGAAGAGATAACAACAACAAGAAAATAATAAAATACGTAGATTAGATAAAATAAACACATGAATAATTGAATAAGGAAAAAAATAGTAAGACAGAAGAGAAAAACGGAAATAGGAAAGACGAGAAACAATGAAACACTGTAC
>NC_051409.1:38245572-38245742 GCF_015228065.2 Penaeus monodon | reverse complement strand
GCAGAAGTTATATGTCATTCACTTGATTAGGGAGATTTCAATTAGGTTAGTCTGGGGTAACCCGATCCCAAGCGACATAGAAAACGGGAAATTCGTCAGAAAGTGGACATCGCTTTCTCTTCCTCCTCTTTTTTTCTCTCTTTTTGTTGTTGTTTTCACTTTGCCCTATT
>NC_051409.1:38245123-38245551 GCF_015228065.2 Penaeus monodon | reverse complement strand
TTGGGGGGAGGGGGAGTTTCCTCTTTTTTATCTTGCACTTACTTTCTCTTTTGATAATTTTTTTTTTTTCAATTCTTTTCTGTCTGTCTGTTTATCTGTGTGTCTCCCATTTTAACTCCCTATATCCTCTCTTCCTATTTTTCATCCCTTTTCTCCCTTCTCTTCCTCTATTCCTCCCTTTCCCTATCTTTTCCCTCCTTCCTGTTATCCTTCTCCCTCTATTCTTCTATTCTTCCTTTCCATCCTACTCCTCTCTCTCCATTCTACCCTTTCCTTTCTCTCAATCCCTTTCCCCGGCTCAACACTCTCTCCTCTCTCTCTCTCTCTCTTCCTTTCTCCATCTTTCTCCCTATTCCTCTATCCCTTCCTTTTACCTTTTTTCTCCTTCCCATACACATTCCTTTCCTCTAATTCTTCAATTATTCTAT
>NC_051409.1:38244399-38244571 GCF_015228065.2 Penaeus monodon | reverse complement strand
CACCATAAGCCGGCAGCAGCAGCAGCCGGAGAACGAAAAAATATGATAAGTTTTCGCTCAGATTTGCATAGGTATTGGGTCTTTTGTCTAAACTAATGGGGACGCATAGGCCATGGCGACATATCGGCACATGGGAAATATAACGCCAAACTTGCTACCGTGATCGCTGTTT
>NC_051409.1:38243977-38244065 GCF_015228065.2 Penaeus monodon | reverse complement strand
GTGGAGAGTATGGTGTTAGATTTGAGAGAAAATGAGAGGTACATGAATGTAATAGATAGTTGAAGGTAGTTAAAGTTTAAGGCAGTTG
>NC_051409.1:38243367-38243433 GCF_015228065.2 Penaeus monodon | reverse complement strand
GATAATGGGCCGAAGGCCCCCCCCCCCCAATATCTCCTCCTACCTACTCCTCCCACCTTCTTCCTC
>NC_051409.1:38243235-38243308 GCF_015228065.2 Penaeus monodon | reverse complement strand
CCGGAACAGATGAGGTATGAAATGTGAGTGAATGAGATTTCTGAGCGATCGTCTTTTTGGCAAGTGATGCTGC
>NC_051409.1:38242484-38243101 GCF_015228065.2 Penaeus monodon | reverse complement strand
ATGAAAATGGAGATAGAGGAGAAAGGATAAAGAGGGAATAGAGAGAAAGACTAGAGAGAAAGTATAGAAATGGAAATGGAGAGAATGAATGGAGGAATATAGTGAGAGTGATAATGAAAATGGAAAGAGAAGAAAGAATAAAGACGGAATAGAGAGAAATGTGGAACAGAAATGAAAATATAAGGACAGAATGAAGGGATATAGAGAGAAGAGTCGGATGAAAAAGGGAATGGAAGGAGAGGATGAAGAAGGAATAGAGAGACTGGTGGAATAGAAATTGAAATAGAGGGAAGAAATAAAAAGATAATAGAAAGAAAGGATGAATGAATGAAGAAGGAATAGAGAGAGGAGCAAAATGAACATGGAAATAACAAGAAAGAGTGAAAAAGAAAGGAGAGACAGACAGAATGAAAATGGAAATAGAAGTGAATGAAAAGAGAATAGAGAGTAATGTAACAAGAATGGAAAGAGGAGGAGGGAGAAAGGGGGAAGGAGAGGAATGGCGTGGAAAAAAAGGGGTAAAAGAAAGTCAGAATGAAGGAATTAGAGGGATAGACGAGAGAAGTGATAACAGTAAGTAAAGAGATAAAACTGCCGTGCACACTGCCGCTGCAAAG
>NC_051409.1:38241664-38241788 GCF_015228065.2 Penaeus monodon | reverse complement strand
AGGAATATGACAGACACAAATGCAGGTTTAAACAACAATCTAACATGTTAAAACAACACAGTCCCGGAATGCAAATGGTACCAAGCCAAGTCAGTGTGAGTGAGGGTGATTATTGCCAACGCTG
>NC_051409.1:38240217-38240901 GCF_015228065.2 Penaeus monodon | reverse complement strand
CGCATTCGAAGAAAGAAGAGTTGGAATCCGGGTTACACGAACGTAAACAAACCTCCGAGTCGCCATCGTTCGCATTGGCAGGAAACTGCCAATGCGAACGCTTGCCCGGGATTAATCCTAAACAAACTCGGTTTCAGTGAGCAAAGCAAAGTTGGGCGAGAGTCGGAGCAAAAACAAACACGAGCACGAGGTAAGTGCTAACAATGTAGTGTATGCTCTTGGTGTCTCATGTATTGCTTATCCCGGCTAATCCGTGGGGGGTGGAGTAAAAGGGTGGGGAAGGGACGAGGGAGAAAGGTAGGGGAGAGGAGGAAGGGGAGGGAGAAAGGTGGGGAAGGGATGAGGGAGAAAGGTAGGGGAGAGGAGGAAGGGGAAGGAGAAAGGTGGGGAAGGGACGAGGGAGAAAGGTAGGGGAGAGGTGGAAGGGGAAGGAGAAAGGTGGGGAAGGGACGAGGGAGAAAGGTAGGGGAGGTGGAAGGGGAAGGGAAAGGGGGGGAAGGACGGGGAGAAAGGTAGGGGAGATTTGGGAAAGGGGAAGGGGAAAAGGTGGGGAAGGGACGAGGGAGAAATGTAGGGGAGAGGTGGAAGGGGAAGGAGAAAGGTGGGGAAGGGATGAGGGAAAAAGGTAGGGGAGAGGTGGAAGGGGAGAGAGGAAGAAGGGAGCGGATGAGGAGAAGGAGAAGG
>NC_051409.1:38239183-38239376 GCF_015228065.2 Penaeus monodon | reverse complement strand
CCAAAGAGGCCAAAGTTAAGACGAAATGGTACGAAGGAAGGAGAGAAAATGTTCGAGAGTAACGAAGGCTGGTTAAAGAAATGCAAAGTTTGGGCAATTAGGAGCCAAATATGATTAAGGCAAAGGCGGAGTTTTTGGAGGAGGTGTGTCGCGGGGGGGGGGGGGTAAAAAGAAAAAAAAAGATAAAGAGAAA
>NC_051409.1:38238680-38239075 GCF_015228065.2 Penaeus monodon | reverse complement strand
AAGAACTAGCATAGGGGAAAATATGAAGAGAGAGATGCAGAGGGGAGGAGAAAGGGGCGAAGAGAGAGAAGATGAGAGAAGAGAAGGAAGGAGAGACAGGGAGAGGGAAGAGAAGGAGGGAGATAGATGGAGAGAGGGAGAAAGATGGAAAGAGACAGAAAGAGTGAGAGATGAAATTGGGGGATACGAAGGAAGAGAGAAGATAAGGAGAGGAAGAGAGAGAGGTAGGGATAAGAAGGGAGAGGTGAAGGAAGGTAGAAGAAGAACATGATGATAGCAAGAGAAACAGAAGAAAAAGAAGAGAGAAAAAAAAGAGATCGAGGAAAAGACAAATAACCAGAAATAGGAAGAAAGAATAATAAAAGTAAGGGAAAGACACAATGATAAGTAAGCTT
>NC_051409.1:38237986-38238087 GCF_015228065.2 Penaeus monodon | reverse complement strand
GACAACTACTCTCAATCGCAGGGAACAAGAGCAAACAAGCAAACGTCAAGAGATATATATATATTGACCCAAGATGGCGCTTCCAGCAATACGCCAGGGGG
>NC_051409.1:38236800-38237554 GCF_015228065.2 Penaeus monodon | reverse complement strand
ACAACTGCAATAAATATCGCTCCGTCCGGTCTGCCCCTTTGCGCGGGAAGGGCTCCGAACGCGCTCCCTTTATGGGCGGGGAAAGGGCCTGCCTTCAATAGGCCGAGAGTCCCGACGCCGTAATTTTCAAAGGGACAAGATGCCGCTTACTTTCACCGGCGCCGTGCAAGGTCTCGATTATGAAATCTCTCGCGCGCGGGCTGGAGAAATACAAGAAGCAAGAAGGATTTTTATTTTTTTTTTTTAGAATTCTGTTTCTTGAGGAATTAGAGTTTATAGCAACCCGAGAAGAGGCAGAGAAAAAGGGAGAAAAGTTATCTCCACAGGAGACGGAGGAATGTGGGAGAGGAGGAGGAGGGTTTGATGGCGGTAGCTTCACAGGGATACAGCACCGTTATTCTCAAAGGGACGCGGTGCCATTAAACTCACAGGGACATGGCCCAGTTATTCTCACAGTTGCGTCCTGTCATCCTCCAGGGAACAAAGGGTGGACGCGGCCCCGGATAGTCAAAGTTGTTAGGCCTGCACCGTCAGCGCGTCCCGTAGGAGGTGCAGGTCATTTCGGGGTGAAGATAACATTTTTATCTGTAGCGTCTTGTGCTCGAGGCCGTAATGATCTCCGCCCATTTTTCCCAGAAAGTTAACTCGAAAAGTTTAAGAGGGAAACGCACGTAGTTTTACAAAATATAAATCTCACAAACTACCCAATATGTATTCGTTTGTGTGAGAGGGATTACGTGCCCATTTTTTTCTT
>NC_051409.1:38236007-38236584 GCF_015228065.2 Penaeus monodon | reverse complement strand
TATACACTTTTTCTTTTTGCAATCCTCTCCCTATTTCTATATCTCCTCTGCCAATGTCCAGTCACGAGCGAGAGAATAATAAAAGAGCAAATGGAAAATCCATCAACCTCCATCATTCGCGCGCTAAAATACTCTCGTGTGCTAAATTTTCTCCATGTGAAGTCGTAACGCCAGGCGGGGAATGAGGGGCTACGGACATAAAACGTATCACAACGGCGCGGTAAACATTATTAATAACACGAGGGTGGCCCCCCAAAAAGTACAAAAAAAAAAAGAGGAGAAAAGTTATATTATGCCGTCATTTTGAATGATATATATACATATACATTCATTTTTACTGTCGTTTTATGAATGGCATAAAAAGCGGGAAAACGGAACAACACGCTTGGCTTGTGGAGAAGGGGAAACGGAGGTAAAATTTATGATTTGTTATGTTACCTTAAAAAAATGAAATTTCAATAAAAAAAAACAAAATATCTGATATCGAAGAAATATTATAGCTGTCGAAAAAGCTGGCGTTTGCCTGTAATTTCTTTGGCGTTCGAAAATGCTATAACTATTGAAACAATGACATATC
>NC_051409.1:38230355-38231512 GCF_015228065.2 Penaeus monodon | reverse complement strand
AAACGCACCCTGATACTCAGCGCTGCACCATATGACACAACACATGTAAATAAAAGGTGCGTAAGTGGCGATGCTGCCGAACGCGCCTTCATTCTGTGCGATATGAGGCCGGAGGAATCAGGGAAAAGGGGGGGGAGGGGAAATGAGGGGATATGAGAGGAAATGAGGGGATGAGGGGACATGAGGAGGATGAGGGGATATGAGGGGTATTAAAGAAAATGAGGGGATATGAGAGGAAATGATGGGGTGAGGGGACACGAGGAGGATGGGGAGAATGAGAGGAAATGAAGGGATGAGGGGATATGAGAGGAAATGATGGGGTGAGGGGACACGAGGAGGATGGGGAGAATGAGAGGAAATGAAGGGATGAGGGGATATGAGAGGAAATGAGGTGATATGAGAGGATATGAGGTGGTGAAGGGGGTGAGGGGATGGGGAGAGGGAATGAGGAATGGGGAATGAATAAAAATAAGAGTATGAGGGGATGAGGGGATGGGAAATGGGGAATAGAGAGAAATGAGGGGAAGGGGGAATGGGGAGTGGGGAGTGGATGATCGAGCGTAGGGGATGAGGGGAAAATAAGGGTATGAGCTGAAATGAAGTGTATGGGGAAGAGGGGAAATGAGGAGGGCGGAGAGGATGGGGAATGAGTATAAATGAAGGAGTGAGGAAGATGAAGAGAATGAGAACTGGGGAAAGAGGGGCAAGAGAGAGAATATGATGGGGAGTAAGGGAGGGGATAATGAAAGGGTGAGGGGAAATTAGGAGAAATGAGGGAGGGGAGGAGGGGATTGGAAATGGTGAGATGAGGGGAATTGAGGGGACATGAGGGCCGAGAAATAGGGAGTGGGGAATGAGGAGAACGGAAAGAACGAAGGGATGGGGAATGGGGAATAAGAAGGATGAGGGTATGAGGAGTGGGGATGAGAGGATGAGAGGATGGGGAAACGGGGATGAAAGGGGAATGAGGTAATGGGAGAATAAGAAATAGGAATAAGGAAGGAGGAGAAATGGGGATCAGAGACGAATGGAAGAATGGGGGAAGAGTAAGAGAAGGAGGATAAGATGAAGAAGGAAGAGGAAAAAGAGGAAGAGGAAAAAAATAGATGAATTAGGAAGAGGAGGAGGTGGGTAGAATAAGAGAAAAGGAGGAGGAG
>NC_051409.1:38230200-38230271 GCF_015228065.2 Penaeus monodon | reverse complement strand
GGAGGGTAGAAGGAGAAACGAGTAATGATGGGAGAATTGGGAAAAGAGAAATATGAAGGATAAAAACGAAA
>NC_051409.1:38228430-38228702 GCF_015228065.2 Penaeus monodon | reverse complement strand
AATAAAATCACACAACATAGATACAACAGTTCTTAGAAAACTTTCCCAGAACCTTCGAAACTCTTTTTTTTTCCCTTCTTAGTAGTTCTTGAACCTTAATGAACCTCCTGAAAACTCTTTTGAACCTCGTGGAACCTCTTTGGACCTTCTTGGACCTTCCAGAACTTTCTAGAACCTTCGAGAATCTTCGAAAAGTCTCGAGAACCTCTTTGAACCTTCAAGAAATTTCTTAAAACCTCCTTGTACCTCCCTTGAACCTTTTAAAACCTGCG
>NC_051409.1:38228164-38228368 GCF_015228065.2 Penaeus monodon | reverse complement strand
GAATATTTGAAAACCTTCGAAAATCCTCGAGAACCTTCTCTGATCCTTCAAGAATTTTCTGAAACCTCCTTCACTGAACCTTCAACCTAATACCTCCCAGAACCTTCTTGAACCTTTACTACGTTCGAGAACCCTCTTAATACGTTCGAGAACCCTCTTAATACGTTCGAGAACCCTCTTAATACGTTCGAGAACCCTCTTAAT
>NC_051409.1:38227998-38228123 GCF_015228065.2 Penaeus monodon | reverse complement strand
GTTCCCTTTCGTCTTCGCACAGGTCCCCCGCGGTATCCCAGGCGCGTGGTGGTGGTGATGGCCAGAGTCCACGGTGGGGAATCCCCGACGTCATTCATGGTGCAAGGTGAGGGGAGAAAAAAAAT
>NC_051409.1:38226580-38227586 GCF_015228065.2 Penaeus monodon | reverse complement strand
CAGACTAACAGACAGGGCAGAAAACAAACAACAACCTCAATACAAACATCCCTGACCATCTTTGTCCTTATCTTAAACTGAACGTCATCCACTTGATAATCCAGGTGCCCGGAGGAGTGCAGTGCGCGCCATCTGTTTTCAGTAAGCGAAATTAAAGCCGGAGCGCCATCTGTTTTCAGTAAGCGAAATTAAAGCCGGCGCGCCATCTGTTTTCAGTAAGCGAAATTAAAGCCGGCGCGCCATCTGTTTTCAGTAAGCGAAATTAAAGCCGGCGCGCCATCTGTTTTCAGTAAGCGAAATTAAAGCTGGCGCGCCATCTGTTTTCAGTAAGCGAAATTAAAGCCGGCGCGCCATCTGTTTTCAGTAAGCGAAACTAAAGCCGGCCCGCCATCTGTTTTCAGTAAGCAAAATTAAAGCCGGCGCGCCATCTGTTTTCAGTAAGCGAAACTAAAGCCGGCGCTCCATCGGTTTTCAGTAAGCGAAACTAAAGCCGGCCCGCCATCTGTTTTCAGTAAGCAAAATTAAAGCCGGCGCGCCATCTGTTTTCAGTAAGCGAAACTAAAGCCGGCGCGCCATCTGTTTTCAGTAAGCGAAATTAAAGCCGGCGCACCATCTGTTTTCAGTAAGCGAAATTAAAGCCGGCGCGCCATCGGTTTTCAGTAAGCGAAATTAAACCCGGCGATATGTTCTGCCTCACTGGAACAAAGGTCATAAACGAAACAACATCACAAACTGGTACAGCAATCAACAAGCCACAATAATCGCCATAATAGCCATAGTTTCACTAGACAATTTAGTATCAATTCGATCAAATGAGCTATCATTGTTTAGATTTCGAGCGGATCAATTATACAGGAGCCGTTTTCGCGATGCATTAAACATTTCGGATATTATCATTATAGTTTTTTTCGTGTGACTTCACTCAAAGCATCGAAAACATTCCTTTGCACAATTATGGCATCACTGGACTGCAATTGTTGTGATATGAAATACTTTTTTTAATGGA
>NC_051409.1:38225538-38225612 GCF_015228065.2 Penaeus monodon | reverse complement strand
CACGACACCCCCCCCCCTCATGCAACTTAACATTTCATTACCCGTTGCCAATTACCATTTCACAAACCATTTCT
>NC_051409.1:38225251-38225482 GCF_015228065.2 Penaeus monodon | reverse complement strand
GACTAGTCAACCGGTATTGCTAGCTTTCTGTGTACAGTAATTAATGGACATGTTGCACCGTTGCAGTTATGTGTATAAAATCCAATGGCCAGAGAGTGAAAATTGGAAATAAATAGAATTCGACAAATAAAAATAGTCTAATGGCAGCTTTTTTTTTTCCTTTTTTAGTCTGTCTTTGCAAGGAACAATTATTTTCACCGAGTGTAGAATGCGCCTGTTGATTATTTTCAC
>NC_051409.1:38224535-38224678 GCF_015228065.2 Penaeus monodon | reverse complement strand
AGCAGTTTCTGTGTTGTTCTCCACACAAGCAAATCTCACCCTTACGCAGTGGCAACGTAAGGAAAGTTATTATTACGTTACTTACCTTTTGCGAATGATAGTGATACTGGCCAGGTGTGTGTGTGAGGGGGGGGGGAGGTTCA
>NC_051409.1:38223579-38223655 GCF_015228065.2 Penaeus monodon | reverse complement strand
AATGGTGGCAGCGGTGGGATATGAACCCATGCCTCCTATAATAATTATTAAATCAATAGTAATTTAGGTGACAGAA
>NC_051409.1:38223326-38223516 GCF_015228065.2 Penaeus monodon | reverse complement strand
CTGACAGAGAAGGTGATAAATAAATAATTAAGATGATAATGATAAAATAAAACACCGCCTTTTCCCCCTCCCCCCAGGTATGCTAGAACTGCTCGCGGGGAACAGCAGTGAAGCCGTTACCCTGAGAGAACACATCGTCTTCAAGATCATCCCAATGATGAACCCGGATGGAGCTTACCTTGGGAATTAC
>NC_051409.1:38222202-38222907 GCF_015228065.2 Penaeus monodon | reverse complement strand
ATACCCACTTCACCCTTTCCCTCAAATCTCCCCACCCCTTTCCTCTCCACTCTTCTGCCTCTCCCCACAGCCTCTTCACCCCTCCCCCCTCCTCCCAACTCTCTCCTCCATCCTTACCTTAAAACTCTTTTCTCCACCTTTCCCCATCTCTTCCAACCCTTCCCCACTTCCCCATACCCCTCCCCTTCCCCCACTTCCCTCCACCTCTCATCCCCTTCCTCCCCCCCCCCCCATACTCCATGCCCCCCCGTCCTCCCCTTTTTAGCCCCACCTCCACTTCCCCTCTCCAACCTCTCCCTACACCTGCCTCCCCCTCCCCAGCCGTTCCAATCCCCACTTCCCCACTACCCGCTCCCCAGTTCCCTCGCCCTATCCCTACTTTCTCCCACCCTCCCCAACTCCCCACTACCTTCCCACCCTTCCACCCCTCCCCACCCTACCCTTTCCCATCCCCACCCTTCCCCACCCTACCCCTTCCCATCCCCACCCATCCCCCACCCTTCTCCTCCTTCCTCCAACCCTTCCCCAACCCCCACTTTACCCCCCACCCTACCCCCAACTCCCACTTTACCCCCACCCTCCCCCCCCACCTTTCGAACGAGAGCAACGAGAGATCACGTTGATGAGGAAGTGGGCCAGGAAGTGGGTTGCGTATAAGCAGAAGGATCATAGAGTAATTGATGGGGATTAAGGGCACTGTGGGTT
>NC_051409.1:38221219-38222170 GCF_015228065.2 Penaeus monodon | reverse complement strand
ATTACGTGTGAATACTGGGATTAAAGGCTAAGGGAGAGGGCAGAGGGGCGGGAGGGATGGGAGTGGTGGAGGGAGAGAGGGAAGGAGAAGGGGTGGTGGAAGGAGGGAGTGGTGGTGGGAGAGAGGGAAAGGGGAGAGGGGTGGTGGAGGGAGAAGGGAGGGGGAATGGGATGAGGTATTGGAGGGAGAGAGGAAAGGGAGGGGAAGAGGGTAGGGGAGATGTGCCATACAGAAGGGGATGGACGAAAGGGAGGGAGATGGATGAGAGGGAGGGGAGGGAAGATGCGAGAGAGGGAAGAGGGAGGAGGCGAGAGGGATGGGGTGGAAGAGAGGTTGGAAAAAGGGAGAGGGAAGGGAAAGAGATTGGGGCATGGATTAGACGGAGGTGGCGGGAGACAAAAGAGAAGGAAAGGAGAGAGGAGAAGGAAGGGGAGGTGGGTGGAAGAGAGGAAAAGGGAGGAAAGTAGAAGGAAGGTTGGACAGGGGAAGGAGAGAGAGGAAGAAGAAAGGGGAGGAGAGACAGGGAGAGGATGATATGGGTAAGGGAGGAGGAGAGACGTAGATGAAAAGAGGAGAAGAGACAAGATGGAGGGGAAGAGAGAAGGAAAGGGCAGAGGGAGAAGAAACAGAAGGAGGGAAAAGGATAGACGGAGAGGGAGGAAGAGAAGAAACAGAAAGGGAGGAGAGATGCCATGATTAAGGAAGGAAAGAGGAGAGACGGAGAGGAAGGAGGGCGAAGAATCAGAAAAACAAAAAAGGGAGGGAGATGACATAGGTAAAGGAGGGAGACAGAGTTAGGAGCGAGATTGTGAATATAAAGGGATTTTAGTCGAAAGCAGTTCGGATGGGGAGGGGATTAACTCAAGAGGGGGAGGGGATTTTCGTCCTTAAATAAAGAGCTGACGGGGATTTTACATAGAAAAGGAGGATTTCTGCACCTCATTTAGCAGT
>NC_051409.1:38220639-38220992 GCF_015228065.2 Penaeus monodon | reverse complement strand
TCAGTTTGATATCAGAATGTGACGTAGGATAAATCTTGTTAACGAGAATTTTTAAACCGAAAGATAATTAAGATAATGATAGGTATTTGGCAAGTCGCTCTGCTAATATTCTAAATTAAGACACTAATCTTCCCTTTCTTCCACCGGCATCAAAGTCAGTTAAAATTCCCTAAATCTTATATTTGTTTATTTTCACTATAAGCATAAATGTGTATCATTTCCCTCGATAAAGTCAGATTTTTAATATTACATATGATAATAATGTTAATAACACATCATCTTTAAACTAGGCATTTTAATCCTCCTAATTAACTCAAGGCACTATAGTTATCAGTTGTGTGTTATTTATCAGT
>NC_051409.1:38220139-38220294 GCF_015228065.2 Penaeus monodon | reverse complement strand
TTGCTACATCTCTAAGTCTGTAAATCTCTAAATCGCAGATGTTAAAACAGGACCTCTCATCAAGGTCCTTCTGCACGATGGAAAAAAGACGAAATCCGTTCTTTCCGTCCAAATATTACAGCTTTTATCCATCATGCACAGAGATTTTGCTTTTG
>NC_051409.1:38219429-38219694 GCF_015228065.2 Penaeus monodon | reverse complement strand
GCCCATTAACTAGCCATTTTCTCTTCCCTTCCCATTAATTCCTCCCCATTTTCTCTTCTTTCCCCATTATCTCCTCCCCATCTTCTTCCAGCTTTCCCCATTTTTTCTCTCCTTCCCCACTAACTCCCCATTTTCCCCTCTCTCCCCCCCCAGATCTTCCCTGATCGGCTGCGACCTGAACCGCGCATGGGGAGAGGCCAACGAATGGGGGCATCCGACGGTCCACGCAGCCAAGGAACTCATTAAGGAGCTGGACCAAGCGCCG
>NC_051409.1:38218661-38219336 GCF_015228065.2 Penaeus monodon | reverse complement strand
TTTCGGTGAGTTGTTTTGGTTGTGACTTTTTTTTCGGTGAGTTGTTTTCGTTGTGACTTTTTTTCCGGTGAGTTGTTTTCGTTGGCTTTTTGTTGGGTATTTTTTGTTGAGTCAGTTTGTTGAGTCGGTTTCAATGAGTCGTTTTCGTTGAGTCATTTTCTCAGAGTCATTTTCTCTGAGTTCTTTTCCTTGAGTCATTTCAGTTGAGCCGTTTTAGTTGAGTCGCTTTCTGTAAATCATTTTCCCCGAGGGACACGTGTTCAGGCCTTCCGTGAAGTCTTTCTGGTTGGGTCATTTTCGCTGTCATCTTCGTCGAGTCATTCTCGTTGTTATTTTCACCGAGTCATTTTCACAGTCATTTTCAGCGAGTCGTCTTTATAGAGTCGTTTCCTACAAGTCATTTTCACAGTCATTTTCAATGAATTATATTCACCGAGTCATTTTCAATGAGTCATCATCCCTGAGTTTCTCTTCACCGAGTAATTTTCATAGTCATTTTCACTTAGTCATTTTCACATAGTCATTTTCACTTAGTCATTTTCACTTAGTCATTTTTGATAAGTCATTTTCACAGAGTACTGCTTGATTAATGTTTCTTATAATCATTTTCGTCAAGTCATTTTTGTTAGCGAATTTCTTCTTCAACGAAGATAGAGATGCGAAAACCGATAAGGT
>NC_051409.1:38218124-38218196 GCF_015228065.2 Penaeus monodon | reverse complement strand
CCCACGGGAACTGCCTCAACCTCCCTCATTACCATAGAACGCCATATCGATGAATCGTTTGCTCGCGTCCGA
>NC_051409.1:38217308-38217996 GCF_015228065.2 Penaeus monodon | reverse complement strand
AACAGTAGGTTGAGATATTTTTTAAAAATCTATTTTTCTTTTTTATATATGCAAGTCGTTATTATCATTATTTTTTTTTGTATTATTTCGGTTATTGTGTTTATCAAAGTTAGATTGACACTTTTTTATTATCAATTTTTTTTTTCTTATTTCTCCTTTCGTTTGTTTTAAAGGGAGGGAAGGATAAGGTTGGTTTGATTATATCAAAGCGTTATTCATCTCTCCGCTTATTATCTTCATCTAAAACATATATCTATTCGTTTATCATTCTATCTATCATATCTCTGTATATTTTGGAAGCGAATGGGAGTTCTGACTAGCCTATATTTCCCCGCTAATGTTGACGAACTAGCTCACTAACCACGCCATTCATTACACCGAGATTGGCCATTCCCACCAACATATTTTCCCTGATTAACTTACTGATATTCTGAATATCAACGACCTAATCCAATGGCGATATTGTGAAAAATAAAAGTTTATTTATCTTTTTTTTTCATTGGGAGGAAGGGAGGAGGGGAGGAGGAAGGGGAATCACGGTCGAGAATGTATTTCATTTGGTGATTTCGGTGGAAACATAATGGCGTCGCTGCCTAGAGTGTATTCACGATTTGTTGAACATTTCGATCTCGTGGATTTGGATGACTAAGCGATTCTGCGTGGATTAGAGAGAGAGGGTGATAGAAGG
>NC_051409.1:38216813-38216939 GCF_015228065.2 Penaeus monodon | reverse complement strand
CAATTCTGTGCATATAATTTCCTCTTTTCTCTTTTTCCTCCAATCCCTCTCTTTATCACTCCCTCCCTTCTCACTCATTCTTCCTCTCTTCCCCTCTCCTCTTTAAGCTTCAGCACCAGAACTATC
>NC_051409.1:38216633-38216735 GCF_015228065.2 Penaeus monodon | reverse complement strand
ACCACAAGTACCCCCAACCCCACTTTTCACCCTTCTTTCTCTCTCCATTTTCTCTATTCCCTCTTCTTTATTTCGGTTGTTGCGTTTATATGGGATAGTTTA
>NC_051409.1:38216051-38216493 GCF_015228065.2 Penaeus monodon | reverse complement strand
ACTTTACACTATTCACGTATTTGTGCAACTTCTCTCTCATTCCATTTTCTATTTATCGCTTATCATTCTGTCTCTTCTATCCCGTTTTCTCCTTTTTTTTTTCATTCTCCCTCCTCCTCTTTCCCATTCCCTCCTATCATCTAGCATTTTCTCTTTTCTATTTTCTCTACTCTGCTCTCCTTTTCTCTCTCTTTCTCCCTCTTCCTCTGATTCTATCTCCTATCCCCTATATTCCCACTATCTCGCCGTTTCCCTCTCCGTTTCTTCCATTTCCTCCCTCCTCCCATTCTCTCCCATTCTTCCATTCCCTCCTACATCCTCCCATTCTCCCATTCCCTCCTCCTTCCTCCCGTTCTCCACTATTCTCTCTATTCCCCCCATACGCTTCCCCACCAGCACTCTCCCCAACAATTTCACGGGACATTAACTTTTTCTCCTCAGC
>NC_051409.1:38214280-38214839 GCF_015228065.2 Penaeus monodon | reverse complement strand
CCGAGCGGCACATCTTGGCAATCTGTCTCCTGGGAAGATATTCCTTTCCAGCGAAGTTTGAAAGAATTCCGAGAGCGGGAGAGTGAAGCGACCAGAATGTTCTAGAAGGAAAAAAAAGGGGGAAGAGAAAGGAGAATTAGAGGAGATAAGAAGACAGGGAGAGAGGGAGAAAATGAGAGGAATGGTAAATAAGAAGGAAGAGAAAGAAAAAAAGAAAATTGGAGGAGAAGAGAAGAGGGGACGAAAGAGGGGAGAAAATAAGGAAAGACGTAAGGAGAAAGAAAATTGGAGAAGAAATGAAAAATAAAAAACGAAAGGGAAGAGAAAGCAAAGGAAAGAGTGAGAGAAGAGGAATATATGAGAATAAAGCGGCAGAAGAAAAGAGAAAGAGAAGAAGAAAGAGAACTGGTGAAGAAAAGAAAAAGATTAGGAGGAAGGAGAAAATAAAGAGAAACAAGAGAGAAGAAGAAGAAGAAGAAAAAGAAAAGAAAAAAAAGAAAAGAGAAGAAAAAAAGAGGGAACGAAAAGAAGAAATGAAGAAGATAAATAAAGAAATTAG
>NC_051409.1:38213579-38213798 GCF_015228065.2 Penaeus monodon | reverse complement strand
ACGTTTCTCACACGCCCCATGTTTAAATTCCCTTTTCACACCAACTTGGCAAAGCTTTTCCTTTAGCTGCAAATTGCTGTTAATTAGAGTCATTATCGTGGTTCCTAATTAGTGGTAGATGTCATTAAAGAAAGGTCAGTTAGTCAGTCATTGAGAGAAACCTGAAGGAGATTTTTAAGACGAGGAAAAAGAAAGTCCTTTTTTTTTCTTCTTTTGGTG
>NC_051409.1:38212379-38212577 GCF_015228065.2 Penaeus monodon | reverse complement strand
TAAAAAGCAAAGTTAGTGAAACCGAGAGAGAAAAAGAGGAAAGTCAACCAGCTGCTAAGTATTCTTGCAAACCCGGCCATAAAACTCACTTGCGCCGGCGATAATATTTCTGGGGAAAAATATGTATTTATTGGCTACTGAAACGAGAGCAAGAGAGATCCCCCACGAGCCGTAGCGTGGAAAATGGTTAGGAGATAG
>NC_051409.1:38212121-38212307 GCF_015228065.2 Penaeus monodon | reverse complement strand
TACTCCACAACGCGACCCTGAGTTATGCCAAAATGGCTGGGGGATGGCGGGGAAAAATTTCGGGCGCGCGTTCGCTTAATTCACGATCTTCTGCTGGAGGTCCTAATAAGGCCCTCATTCCTCATTACTCGGTGAACGCGGCCACATGTGTCCTCCCGAGCCTCCATCATCGCAGACTTGGCCGAG
>NC_051409.1:38209346-38211820 GCF_015228065.2 Penaeus monodon | reverse complement strand
ACAAGGAAAAGTTATGGAGAAAGGAGAATGCCAGATTAAAGGGAGAACAGAATAGCGGAGAGAGGCAAAGGAAAAACTATGATAATTAATAGGGAAGCGAGAAAACGAGAATGCAGAAAGAAGGAGTGCACAGAATAAAAAAAACTAAGTAAATCCACAAAAAGAGAAGAAAAAAGGAAGAAATATAGAATTGCTGAAACTTTAAACGGATGATACAAAAAAAAAAAAAAAAAAAACGAACGAAACTTTGATAAAAATTCAAGAAAATTAACAAAAATGAGAGAAATAAAAGCTAAGCCAATACAAAATAAATAAATAAATAAATAAAGCATAATGTTGAACAATGTTGTGAATAAAAGGCATAGAATAAAAGGCACAATACAAAAAATAACCTAAATATTATGAAAAACGACCGCAGGGGATGATGCAACGAATAGAAACACGACTGAAACATTAACAAAACAACAACAATAAACGCAAAATCAGTGTCATAAAGGCGATAATTGAATGACGACTAACCCCACCATATTGAAACCCCGTAGAATGACTGGAATGCTATCATCGGCTATCTGTTGGCGGGTAATCTAAAACGGAATCTCTGTTATTTTCACCAAGTCAAGAGCCCTTTGGTGGGAGATAAAATTTTGATGCGTTGTCGAACTTTCTCTATTAGATGCCTCACTACATCTTTTTTTTTCCCTTCTCTTATTTTTTTGGGATAAAAGCTTGTGGGCTGTGAAATCATTAAAGAATAATAATAAAAAAAGAAACTGTTTTATATATATACATATAAAGATTAGTTTTTATTTAAAATAGTAAGAAGCGGAAGAAATTGACTGTAAAAAAGGAATGTATACTTTACACATTTCAGAAAAAAAAATCCAAGGATGTACACCCTACAAGGGATACACGAAACGCCGACGACCAAGCTGCAAACATTCCAGGAATCTTTATGATAATCTTAAGCTATAGAGTCTGTGCTGTTGTTAAGAGCTCCAGTCTGTCTTCAATGTATGTCGTAGTCACAGCGTTGCCAGACAAGACTCGACTCCAAAGACACTGCAATACACTGTAATCTCCGAGCACTGTTGCCAGATGTCTTGGTCTGACGGTGCTGGAGTTTATATGGTTGGGCAGTATTGCCAGCTGAGCTGCAGTATGGTAACAGTTCTTCGGGGGAAATCTGTTTTACTGTTGTTTTTAATAGGCAAGACGTTGGGCGCTGAGACTAACGTTGTGCTTTTTTTTAACAACATTTTCTAAAAGTGCGATGACAGGCTTATTAGACAACAGCTTTATAAACATATGCACATGATTCGTTTTAAAATCAAGTTCATCCTACTTCATATATTTTTTTCTTCTTCTGTCAAACAACATCGCGTGTAACATTATATAGTCTTTAACAATATTTTCTAATACAAAGATGGCAGGTCCTTTTGATAATAGGTTTATAAATATTGTATACGACAAAAAAAAAAATCTACTTCACGAATTCTTTTCTTTCTGATAATATCGTGTATAATATTCCTTTCATACAGACAGCTCGATATAATTCAAACACTAATAAAGCTTATATAAATAGGTATACATGACGAACTTTGTGTGTAAGTCTAAGTGACCAGCAAATTATCCTCATTATTAAAGACTTACAACCTAAATAATTTAATGACACTATCAAGAAGGAAATTTTAGAATTTTAGATGAAATTCACTTCCGTTGCTACCAAATGATCTTGAAACTATTAGTTACGATACACATAAGCAATAAAGATTTGCATCGTAATCAAACAGGGCATCCGATATTCATAATCAAAAGGACTCAAGATAACAGTAATAATCCGTTTAATTTATCAATCTCTTTTATACATTTTCTTTCGCCTTAAGAGTATTTGACAAATGGTAAACCCGGCCAATAGAAGACACACATTGACAGCTAATAGTGCAAACGGTGAATATAAAGCGCCATGAAAATCGCCTCGAGAGAATTTAATATCGTTAAGGACTTCCATTTCCATCTTTCTTGAAGAAAAATTGCACTCGGGGATTGGGCCTACGAGCGCACATAGGCCTATAACGATTTCTTTTTTTTTCTCATTTTAGTAATTCCACCAGTTTCTCTCAGGCCAAAATAATTTAAACTAACGACGCTGTAAATGAGTTTTTAAAAAATCTTTAATGATCATTATATAAACATTATTATCTTGACTATAATTTTCCCTCCTACCCCCCAAAAAATTATTTACCGATTTTTTAAAAAAGATTCTGAACCTATATAGTTTAGGATGTACTTTCCAAATCTTAATCTGGCAGGACAATATATAACGTTAAGTAGGGGGAATGGGGGGAGTATTTTGGCTCTTGCTGATCCCTTAATGGCCTTTGTTATATATGTACGATAATCGAGCCACGCTGTTGGAAGCTGTGCATAGGGGAGAGGACACTGAGCTATGGAGATAGGGAGCGTTGGCATAAAAA
>NC_051409.1:38208913-38209289 GCF_015228065.2 Penaeus monodon | reverse complement strand
TTATTAATCCCTGTACATAAATAAAATGAAAAGGGTATTTTGTTGACAAAAGTAACTGTGAAGACAACAAACAGATGAACATACATTATATATGTTCATATAAAAAATAAAACAATATATCACAAGCTACGGACATAGTGTAAATATAGGAAATCTCATAGAGGTACAAATGAGAATTTATTGAGATGAAGGTCAGACGTAAATCAAACAGAAGAGTAAAAGAATGATATATACAGGAAGGATTTAAGGACCGGGATAACAATCGTGTTAAACTCTACGGAGAGGAACCAACTCATTTACTGATGTTGGGATCCGGTGTTACATGTGTAAGTATCATCGGGCAAGAGTGAACAACATAAAGTAGTTGTAGGAGAAC
>NC_051409.1:38207808-38208322 GCF_015228065.2 Penaeus monodon | reverse complement strand
GCAGGAATCTGCCCCCCCCACACCGCAAAAAGAAAAGAAAAAAAGTTTGAAATACCAGAAGAACATAACTTACGCAGAGAGAAATAGCAAACACAAAACTTTAATTTCCTTTTGTCGTCTGATACAGATGATTTTATACAAAGTTTGTGACATTTTTACTCACCATATTTTTAACAGCGTTTCCTTGAACACAAAATATAGGGTCAAAATATTTATACGTGAAAGACTATTATGCAAGAAAACATATTCGAGAACTAAACACTCAAACAAAAAACAGAAAACTCTCTTACAAACCAACATACATTATTCTCCATATATTTCCCATCCACCTTACGACCTGCACCTTTTAAAACGGAGCAGAAAATGTTTGAAAAGAAGACAAGAATGTAGAAACTAACAGCCAGAAAATACAGTGACATCGCCTTGAGATTGTTGTTGGCTCCATAATAGGACATACGATACGATATCCCCGCGTGAGAAGCCATGACACCGAGGCGACGCCTATTATTCCAAA
>NC_051409.1:38206348-38206688 GCF_015228065.2 Penaeus monodon | reverse complement strand
ACTATTTTAGAGTATTTTAGATGATAATATTCAATATCCTAAAGAAATCCAATAACAGTGTGAAGCATTTTATTATCATCATAAATAAAACAGACGCAGTGTTGATGGAAAATTTTATTTTTCATAAGGGATGATATTAGACGTTAAACAGCGTTACAAACAGCAATGTAAAACCTTTTATTTTTTCATAGTGAGCAGACACATTTCTTATGAATAACTAGAGCTTTTTATATTTCACAAGATATAAAGATAAAAGGTTTTATCTACTTTTTTCTCTGGGAAATACAGAAAGATGGAATAATGTTTTTTTTATCGAAGAAAGAAAAACGATTGCATTCTC
>NC_051409.1:38205698-38206296 GCF_015228065.2 Penaeus monodon | reverse complement strand
TAGACCAACAAAAGTGAAATGAAACAGATAAATAAAAGAAATCCTAATATTAAAATGAAACGGATAAAAAAATAGAAATACGAAATGAAAAGGAAGAAATGGAAGCAAATAGACGAATAAAATAAGAATGACAAAAAAAAAAAAACAAAACAAAAAAAAAAACGAAAAAGCTTTTTTTTATAGGAATAAAATTAGAAACTACTAACATTAGTAGTTTATGCTGGAAAAAAAACACAAAAAAGAGGTAAGGGAAAGGTAAAAAAAATACTTAAAGGGAAGTACTGGGTAAGTGAGAGAAGGGTAGGAGGGGTAAGGTAAGAGGCTGTTAAGGCAAGAGGGAAGGGAGAGGAAGAGAGAAAGGAAATCATGAGGGAAATTGGGAATACGTGGGTTTTAGGGTAAAGGAGGCTGAAATTGTGGGGGGGGGGAGGTAAGGAGGAGGAAGGTAAGGGAAAAGTAAAAACTAGTAAAAGGAAAATTCTGGGTAAGTAAGGGAAGGGTAGGAGGCGTAAGGGGTAAGGGAGGATGGAGGGGGTGATAAGGCAAGAAGGAGGGAAGGCAGGTGAGGTAAGAGGGAGGTGTGGGGTGATAAAGTAAT
>NC_051409.1:38205459-38205666 GCF_015228065.2 Penaeus monodon | reverse complement strand
AAAGGAAGGTAAGGACGGTAAGGTTTGAGAAGGTAAGTGGGGAGGGAGGGGGCATTAGGGTAAGGGGGAAGTGAGAGCAAGTACGGGGTAAATGGAGGGGGGAGGGAAGCAACCTTAGGACAAGGGAGGAGGAGGGAGTGATAGGGGAAGATAGGAGGGAGGGAGGGGGGATAATGTAATAGGTGATGATAGGGGGCGATAAGATAC
>NC_051409.1:38205127-38205393 GCF_015228065.2 Penaeus monodon | reverse complement strand
GGACTTTAAGGCAAGAGAAGAGGTAAGGGGCGTTAAGGTAAGGGAGTATCGTCCCATTCATCAGTGAGAGAAGAAAGAAAGAGAAAAAAGGGAAGGTTTGCACGTAGAGAGAGGGGAATGGGGAACTGGGGAGGGGGAGGAGAGCGTGGGGAGATTGAAGGGGGGGGGGGAGATGTTGGAGGTCAGGCGGGGGCTGTATGGGGGTCACGTGACGCTGCTGTCAAGACGTGGGGAGAATGAGGAAGAATTGTTGAAGTCAGACACAG
>NC_051409.1:38202797-38203071 GCF_015228065.2 Penaeus monodon | reverse complement strand
GCGAACGCCCTCTTCAAGGGAAGCATCAGTGAGAAAGGGACGCCTCGACGTCACTGGTGTCAGTAACGAATTCTGGTTCGCAAGCACCCCTCAGAGCCTTCAGGAGAGTCAGCCCTGCATCCAGCGTTTGCCTTTTCTCCGGTTTCTCCTCCAGAAATCCCATCGCGATCTCCTCCAGATTTTATGGAGATTCCATGACCTCGGCTATTGTCATGAGCAAGTACCCGAAGGAGTATACGTCTTGGGTGGGATGGCTCAGGACGACGGAGAAGAC
>NC_051409.1:38202398-38202570 GCF_015228065.2 Penaeus monodon | reverse complement strand
GGGAAAGAAATGTGACTAACTGTGGGCGTGGTATTGCAGCGGCCAAAGGGGGAGGAGGCGGGGCTTATGGTAGGGGGAGGAGACTAGGGAAAGGGGCGGGGCTAGGCAAAGGAGGAGCAGAACGATATAATAGATATGCATAGATTATACATAGATTATGTTATCAGTAAAT
>NC_051409.1:38200882-38202129 GCF_015228065.2 Penaeus monodon | reverse complement strand
CAACAACAATAAATTCATGATTCATCCTAACTCAACAACTCACCTTAAACTCATGACTCACCTCGACCTCATGACTCACTTTCGTCCCTGACTCACAAAAATGAGCATTACCTACGACTCCCCGTCTCCCCTAACTCCCCTTCCCCCTCCCCCCCTTCCCCCATCTCTCCCCTTCCCCCATCCTTCCCTCTCCCCCATCCCTCCCCTTCCCCCATCCCTCCCCTCCCCTTTCCCCAATCCCTTCCCCCCCCATACCTCACCTGATCCGCCTTCGCATTATCCACGGTGAAGTTGAACCAGAGTCGATACCGCGGGTTACACGTGTCGGGTCGTATGAACAGGTCGTAGTCGTATTCGGCGATGAAGTCAATACGACCGAGGTTTCCTGGAGGGAGAGAGAGAGAGGGGGGGTGAAAGTGAGTGAGGGGATGAGGGCGGGTGAAAGTGAGTGAGGGTAGGGGTGGGTGAAAGTGAGGTGAGGGGATGGGTGGGTGGGTGAAAGTGAGTGAGGGGATGGGGTGGGGGTGAAAGTGAGTGAGGGGATGGGGGGGTGAAAGTGAGTGAGGGGAGGGGATGGGGGTGAAAGTGAGTGAGGGGATGGATGGGGGTGAAAGTGAGTGAGGGGATGGAGGGTGGGTGAAAGTGAGTGAGGGTAGGGGTGGGTGAAAGTGAGTGAGGAGATGGGATGGATGGGGGGTGAAAGTGAGTGAGGGGATGAGGGTGGGTGAAAGTGAGTGAGGGGAGGGGATGGGGGTGAAAGTGAGTGAGGGGATGGAGGGTGGGTGAAAGTGAGTGAGGGTAGGGGGGTGGGTGCAAGTGAGTGAGGGGATGGAGGGTGGGTGAAAGTGAGTGAGGGTAGGGGGTGGGTGAAAGTGAGTGAGGGGTGGAGGGTGGGTGAAAGTGAGTGAGGGGATGGGGGTGGGTGAAAGTGAGTGAGGGGGGGATGGGGGGGTGAAAGTGAGTGAGGGGATGGAGGGTGGGTGAAAGTGAGTGAGGGGATGGGATGGGGGGTGAAAGTGAGTGAGGGGATGGGGGGGTGAAAGTGTGTGAGGGGAGGGGATGGGGGGGTGAAAGTGAGTGAGGGGATGGAGGGTGGTGAAAGTGAGTGAGGGGATGGGGGTGGGTGAAAGTGAGTGAGGGAGGGGATGGGATGGAGGGCGGGTGAAAGTGAGTAAAGGGATGGAGGTGGGTGAAAGTGAGTGAGGGGAAGGGGGAAGAGAGGGGGAGGGTGTTAGATCGTAGTGTTG
>NC_051409.1:38200231-38200307 GCF_015228065.2 Penaeus monodon | reverse complement strand
TCCCTCTCTTTTTTTCCTTCAATGGAAAAGGTAAAGTAGAAGAAAAATATACATAACAAAATAACACGAAAGCATA
>NC_051409.1:38200028-38200197 GCF_015228065.2 Penaeus monodon | reverse complement strand
GTGAAATGAGAAGCAGACACACGATCTCAAAGAAAACGGAACAACTGAAAGAAAACGGAGTCTGGACACATCTCACGTTCAAGTAATATAACGTGTTCATTCAGTTCAGTTATATCACGTTCTCTAGCCATCATCACATCTCCGCTATCTTTTATTGCATTCCCTTGGC
>NC_051409.1:38199334-38199739 GCF_015228065.2 Penaeus monodon | reverse complement strand
GCAAGTGGCAAACCGGATGCCCTTCCAGCTATCAACCCTCCTGCCTCCCTTCCCCTCTCCCTAGTCCCTACCTACCCCCTCCTTCCCCCTCATTCACTACATCATCCCCCTCTATCCCATCCCCCATCATCCCTCTCTATCCCCCCCCCCCCCCGAGAGCCAGACTGATCAAGAGCTGCAATAAATTAGCAGAAGTAAAATGTGCAATGCCAGCCTTTTTCTATCAATATGCAAATCGAGTTAGATGTAATGGTGAGCCAAACCCTCTCGCTCTGACAATTGCCAAAGTCAATTAGGTCCTGGAGCCGTGATGTGTGTGTATCCTGTGTCCGGCGTTATCGTTAAGGACACATTCGCGTGTGTGGATACGTGCGTGTAGGCGCTGATGCATCTCATGGGTTGAAA
>NC_051409.1:38198811-38199091 GCF_015228065.2 Penaeus monodon | reverse complement strand
AACAAACGATCGAAACAGACGCAAATTTGTTATTGACAGTGACGCGTTTAACAAAGATTACAAATAACAATTACCATCAATATAAAGTTGCAAACGAAGGGAAACAAACACATCAAAACACACCAATTGCATCATTTCAAATTGCAGTCTCAATTATTCAATTTTGTATACTTTGATCGCTGAGCAATAGATGGCGCTTTTGCTGGTAATTTTATTACGAACTTTAATTGCCAGTTTATATTTTGAATTATGCTGATTGTTCGTCTTTTTTGTCAATTAA
>NC_051409.1:38197979-38198253 GCF_015228065.2 Penaeus monodon | reverse complement strand
TTTTTTCTTCTTCATTTCTCTTTCTCCTTTTCCCCCTTTTCTTGTCTCTTTTTCTCATTTTCTCTTTTATTCATCCCGTTCCTTTTTCCCCTTCCTTTGTATCTTCTCCTTTCTTCCCTATACCCCTTTCCTTCTCTGTTCTCTACATTCGTGTCAAAATCTTCATTTTCTCTGTTCACCTTTCCTGTTTCTGCATTTTATATTTATCTTATTTTCTTTCCCCTCATTTCATCTCAACAGAAAACAAAAACACTTCCTTTCAATACCGAAAGTC
>NC_051409.1:38196674-38197498 GCF_015228065.2 Penaeus monodon | reverse complement strand
CTTATCCTTCTCTTTCCTCTCTCTCCTTCCTTTTCTTGTTTATCCATCTCTCTCCTTCCCTTTCTCTCTTATGCTTCTCCTTCCTCTCTCTCCATCTCTTTCCCTCTTATCCTTTCTCTCTTATCCTCCTCTTTTCTCTTTCTCTTTCATCACATTTTTTTTCTCTTTTTCTTTAATTCTCTTTCATCACTTTTTTTCTCTCTCTTCTTAATTCCTTCATCTTTCTTTTTTCTCTCTTTCTTTAATTCTCTTCCATCCCTTTTTTTCTCTCTCTTTTTCTTTAATTCTCTTTCATCACTTTTTTTCTCTCTCTTTTTCTTTAATTCTCTTTCATCACTTTTTTTCTCTTCTTCCTTTTCTTTAATTCTCTTTCATTATTTTTTCTCTCTCTTTCTTTAATCCTCATTCATCACTTTTTCTCTCTCTCTCTTTTTCTTTAATTCTCTTTCATTACTTCTTCTCTCTCTTTCTTTAATCCTCATTCATCACTTTTTTTCTCTCTCTCTCTTTCTTTAATTCTCTTTCATTATTTTTTCTCTCTCTTTCTTTAATTCTCTTTCATCCCTTTTTTTTCTCTCTCTTTTTCTTTAATTTTTAACTCTTTCATCACTTTTTTTCTCTCTCTTTCTTTAATTCTCTTTCATTACTTCTTCTCTCTCTTTCTTTAATCCTCATTCATCCCTTTTTTCTCTCTCTTTCTTTAAGGGCTAATTGTGTTTTGAATTCAAGTGGGGCCAAGTAACTCCGTCGCCGTCTTGCAATTGAGTGACAACGCCGATTGAATTAGCGAAGGAGAGGAGAAAGCGGCCGGGGATGATTCTCGG
>NC_051409.1:38196305-38196400 GCF_015228065.2 Penaeus monodon | reverse complement strand
AGAGAGAATCAACGAATGGTCGAAAGAATATAATTGAGAAAGGGAAATAATAAGAACAGGAATGGGGACAAGAGAAGGACGGATAGACAGATAAT
>NC_051409.1:38195120-38195228 GCF_015228065.2 Penaeus monodon | reverse complement strand
ATTCCCCAAAAATGGTAATTTGCAGTGATTGTCTTCCTAATTACAATCATTATCACACTATCTCCATTCCCTCTTTTATTTCCCTGCTCGTTAATTCCGTCCTTTCCC
>NC_051409.1:38195010-38195079 GCF_015228065.2 Penaeus monodon | reverse complement strand
GTTTCGCCTATTCCCCTCTTCGCAAGTTGAAGATAGGGTCCTTTTCTGTTAGTTATCCTAAATATTTTC
>NC_051409.1:38194615-38194866 GCF_015228065.2 Penaeus monodon | reverse complement strand
TTATCACACATTCTCTCTTTACACAATAAACCGAACTTCTCGACTAAACGCTTCGGAGAAAACGGAGCTTCACTTCACTCGACTCGTGGTTCATCAGCTGTTCCAAGACTTCGAATAAAAAAACAAAATAAACCAATATAGATCCGTATAAACCACATTCAGGCCAATAAACACACCTTCATCTTCCCATTTTGATTCGATTAAACCACAATCAAACCTCTATTCACTTCTAAGGGTTACTGTTTGAGTTC
>NC_051409.1:38193935-38194211 GCF_015228065.2 Penaeus monodon | reverse complement strand
CCATTACCTCCCTCGTTTTGCATATCTTCATATCTATTTCCACATTTCATTTGCTTATCATATTACTCACGCATTCACAAAAACAGTTATGGTGACAAATGTAGCGAAATTATATAAGAGAAGTAATAACACAAACCATTTCAAGATATAAACTGGCCTTTCGATATCATTCACGGAAAAAAGAATGACGTGTTTATTACGTTTAATTTCATTCCCTTTAAAATGAAATATCGAACGAACAAATGATCTTACGTAGCGGAATTATTCAAGAATTCA
>NC_051409.1:38193486-38193875 GCF_015228065.2 Penaeus monodon | reverse complement strand
TATCCTTCCTCCAAGACCTCTCATCTTCATTACCATTAATTACCATCTCTATACCTGTTCATATTCAGGAATTTGTAAACTCGGCCATATCTGATTAATTAATGAGTGGGTGAATTAATTATTTTACTCAAGCACAAACGGGTATAATTTATGTTATATTTATCCTCATCGTCATTATAATTAAATTATCATCTCTCGATATCATCTATTCATAATTGTAATTATTTATAACACTAATTACCATAATTAGTGTCCTTGATTATTTTCTCTCTTAATTATCCTCATCGGCTTTTCATAGAACGTTATTTGTTAATTTACATCAATTTGTAATTTGTTCGTCTATATAACAATTCGTTAATCTCATAAGACTTATCTATCCCTATCTCCTT
>NC_051409.1:38191348-38192807 GCF_015228065.2 Penaeus monodon | reverse complement strand
CTTTTTTCTATGTTCCCTTATTCCTCTCTCCACTTATTCCTTTGTTCACTTATTCATCTTTTCAGTTATTCCACCATTAATTTTTCCTCCATTCTTTTATTCCTCTCTCTCCTTATTCCTCCATTCACTTATTCCTCTATCCATCTATTCCTCTATCCACTTATTCATTTATTCCCACATTCCTGTATCCACTTATTCATTTATTCTCTCATTCCTCTATCCACTTATTCATTTATTCCCTCATTCCTCTATTCCCTCATTCTCTATCCATTTATTCTTTTATTCCCTAATTCCTCTATCCACTTATTCGTTGATCACTTATTCCTCTATCCACTTATTCGCTTATCCACTTATTCGTTGACCAATGCCCGCGCCTCACCTGTTTCAAACGCGGCGTCGAAGCACAGGTGACCTCGCTTGGCCTTGCCCGAGCACCCGGGCGGCCTCATGACCTGGCGGGACACGTTGGAGAGGTTGCCCTCCATGTCGCTGTCGTCGGTGTCTGTGGGCGTGGCCAAAAGGGGGGCGTGGTTAGTACGTTAAGAAGGGGAATGGTTGGTAAGGTAAAGTGGGGGGTAGGAGGGTAGGATAGAGGGGGAAAGGGGGCTCTGTTAGAGGGGGAAAGGGGGTAGGTTAGAGGGGAAAGGGAGCTCTGTTAGAAGGGGAAAGGGGGCTCTGTTAGAGGGGGAAAGGGGGCTCTGTTAGAGGGGGAAAGGGGGCTCTGTTAGAGGGGGAAAGGGGGGCTCTGTTAGACGGGGAAAGGGGGCTCTGTTAGAGGGGAAGGGGGCTCTGTTTGAGGGGAAAGGGGGCTCTGTTAGACGGGGAAAGGGGGCTCTGTTAGAGGGGAAAGGGGGCTCTGTTAGAGGGGAAAGGGGGCTCTGTTAGAGGGGGAAGGGGGCTCTGTTAGAGGGGGAAAGGGGGCTCTGTTAGAGGGGAAAGGGGGCTCTGTTAGAGGGGGAAAGGGGGCTCTGTTAGAGGGGGAAAGGGGGCTCTGTTAGACGGGGAAAGGGGGCTCTGTTAGAGGGGGAAAGGGGGCTCTGTTAGAGGGGAAAGGGACGTTGTTAAAAGGGGCAAAGGGGAGGTTGTTAGTGGAGTAAAAAGGGGGTGGTTAGAAGGGCCTAAAGAGGCGTGGTTAGTGTGACAAAAAGGGCGTGGTTAGCGGGCCAGACGAACATAGTGTGTCCAAAAAAGGTGGTGTTTAGTAGTGCATAAAAGGGGCATGAACAGAGATAGAGGGCGTGGCGTGTAAGAGGGAGGAGTGGGTACTGAAAAGGGGCGTGGTTAGTGAAAGGGGGCGTGGTTTGTGAAAAGAAGGCGTGGTTTGTGAAAATGGAGCGTGGTTGATGACAGATGATTTGTGAAAAGGGTTGTGTAGTGAAGGGGGGGGGGGGGCGTGGTTAGTGAAACAAGGAGGGGTTAATGAAAGGGGGCGTGGTTAGTGAAAGGAGCTGTAGTTGAT
>NC_051409.1:38190711-38191298 GCF_015228065.2 Penaeus monodon | reverse complement strand
GTGAACAAAACTCTTAATATCCGAGCATGCAAACAAATCAAACGAAATCAACTTTGTATGAAATTAACATACCATCAGAATATACGTCAGCACATATAATATTAACATCAAACTATACATTGATATGTAAATTAACAACAAAACATCAACATTAAACTATATAATAGGAAATTAACATGAAGATATTCATATACATACTATAAATTAATATGAGAACTATATATATCATCTACGTTGTCATCACGTCATACTTGAAAGTGCGAAAGAACGTGGAATGGGATAATGAGAACAAGAGTAGGTAATTAAGCATTTGTTAATGACAGTAGAAGTACTTAATTCCGGAGCTCAGAATAAAGGAGAATTTTTCTTTTTACAAACACTGCTTCCATATTTCATTGTAATCGTGATTAATATAGGTTTTGTCTCGTTTATTTCTCTCTGTTGAATTTGTAGTGATAAAGTCTTTTTTAAGTGTTAATAATAAGATAGAGTGAGACAGTTATATATATCTGGGTGTTGTAAAATTAATTTTATGTTATATAAATGTTTTGTTTCGTATTCTATGTTGAAGGGCGTATGAAAGTGAT
>NC_051409.1:38190345-38190516 GCF_015228065.2 Penaeus monodon | reverse complement strand
TACACATGCGGACATCTCTTATCACGACTGTAATGTATGTTCATTGTAATATATCGTACTGTATTTCATATCACTTAATTATTGAAACCATTCATTATGCACTTTGCTATAAATCTTATGTACACTTTGCTATCATAATGAGCCGAGATTATAAAATGTCAGATTCTGATA
>NC_051409.1:38189577-38189725 GCF_015228065.2 Penaeus monodon | reverse complement strand
AAGTCAACTCGTACGCACCATAAATTAATATAAAAAACGCAGGGTAATTTCCACTCAGATATTAATTGCATTGCGTCTCTATTTGCCAAATTGCTGAAAGATGCATTTTAAGATTAAAATGGTGAAATATCTCTAAATTAATTACACT
>NC_051409.1:38189186-38189412 GCF_015228065.2 Penaeus monodon | reverse complement strand
TATTCAAAATGAGGTTTGCCAAAGATTGTGATTAATAATGCAGTTGAAAATATTGTTCTTATGATCATGTTTAGAAAGCAAAATTAGAAAAAAATGCAAAAAATAGCAACAAAATTTTGATAAGGGAAAGAAAATCCGACACTGAAATTTTAAGAAAAAATTATATTTATCAGAAAGTGTTAGAAAAAAAAGGAGTTTTAATCAAATATCAAATTTATCATATTCC
>NC_051409.1:38189047-38189120 GCF_015228065.2 Penaeus monodon | reverse complement strand
ATGGGCAGAGCAAGGGAATTAGTTGGGTTGGAGGGGGAGGGGGATATGCAGACAAACGGAGGGGGGGGGGGTA
>NC_051409.1:38188460-38188820 GCF_015228065.2 Penaeus monodon | reverse complement strand
GCCCGCTTCCGCCTCTGCTCTCCATTCCCTGTAATGTATATGAAATTGGACGAGACTGTGAAACTCCCCCTTAATGTACTCTTTGATATGTAAACTGTTCTCGTGAGTTGCGCGTCTGAAATCTAATCTAAATTCAAGCTATCGTGTTTTTCTGCTGGGTGAAAAAAAATGAATGTTAGGGAATGAACAGCGTGCTATAAAGAAGGAAAAGTTTTAATAGAATATTTTAGACAAAACGGTCCATATGTCTGTGCTGAAATAGATGTGGAATCATTAGCTTTCGTGGGGGGGGGGGGGGAAGGCCGGTTGGTTGTGCGAGGGACGGCTATGGGGCGACGGGCATCGATACGCGGTGTCCTG
>NC_051409.1:38187176-38187375 GCF_015228065.2 Penaeus monodon | reverse complement strand
AAGCCACGTGTGAAAGCCAATTCGTGTATTCTCATTAGATAAAAAGGCTTTACATTTAGACATACTACAAAACAAAGTGAAATAGGAAAGTCAAAATGACGCTTTTGCTCTCAATACTAGGAGCAATTAACAGACTTTAATTAATGATATAAACAATAACAATAATTGTAGGAGAATCTAAGTAGCTGTCCACGCCCTT
>NC_051409.1:38186896-38187144 GCF_015228065.2 Penaeus monodon | reverse complement strand
TTATTTTTAACGAAGCTTCCGCTGAAAGAAAATGGAAATGATCGCATGATGAATATTTCTACTCTTCAAAACATTTACGTTTTGTGCAATACGAAATGAATTCCGTATTGCATTCAACAGCACGTGTACAAAAAGGTACGTTTATTCAACAAATTGAATCGATGTTCCTGTAAAACTTTGCGGATAAAATGTAAAATATTGATTATTGAAACCTTTAATATAATAAAAGGATAGATAGGGTAAGCATG
>NC_051409.1:38186683-38186751 GCF_015228065.2 Penaeus monodon | reverse complement strand
CCTCCTTGGATTACGAAAGAAAAACAAACAAACGAGAACTTAAAAGAAAACGAACTGACTGATTTTGT
>NC_051409.1:38186341-38186518 GCF_015228065.2 Penaeus monodon | reverse complement strand
GTTTGAAAAAAAGCCCCAAAAAAGAAAGGGGAAGGGGAGAGAGGGGGGGGGGGAAAAAGGGAAAGAAAAAATTTTTTTCCCCCTTTTTTTTTTTTTTTTCCCCCCTTTCCCCCCCCTTTTTTTTTTTTTTTTCCCCCTCCCCCCCCCCCAAAACCCCTTTTTTTTCCCCCCCCCCCC
>NC_051409.1:38186189-38186271 GCF_015228065.2 Penaeus monodon | reverse complement strand
CCCCCCCCCCCCCCATATTCATTTTTGTTTTTGGGCGCCCCCCCTTTTTTTTTTTTGGGGGGGGGGGGGCCCCCCCCCCCCC
>NC_051409.1:38185876-38185943 GCF_015228065.2 Penaeus monodon | reverse complement strand
CCCCCCCCCCCCCCCTTTTTTTTTTTTCCCCTTTTTTTTTCCCCCCTTTTTTTTTCCCCCCCCCCCC
>NC_051409.1:38185037-38185192 GCF_015228065.2 Penaeus monodon | reverse complement strand
CGCGGGGTTAAAAGGTAAAAGATGGCCTGCGGGTCAATTTTTTCCCCCAAGTAATGCGACGAAAAACTTCGGGAAGTTTCGGGGGAAAAATTTGTGCTGGGCCGGATCTTTTGATATTGACGGTGGGAGTTTTGGGGGGGGGGAAATAATAAAAA
>NC_051409.1:38182967-38183435 GCF_015228065.2 Penaeus monodon | reverse complement strand
ATATTGGGTGATAACATACGGTTCACAAAAAATCATAAATGAATAAAAATATTGTGAATAAAATAAAAAAAACACGAAAATAAAACAGAAGAAAAAATAGCAATAAAGCAGAAAAAGGAACAATCAAGAAGCAAATAAGAAATGAGAAAACGAAAGAGAATTGAGATAATTCAGAGAATAAGGAAAACAAGAGAATAAGAGAATATAGTGAACGAAGAGGAAGAGAATGAGAGAAAATCAAGAAGTAGAAGAGACGAGAAGATGGAATAAGGCACATCAAAGAGAGCAAAAACAATAACAAAAAAACAAAACAATAAATAGAAAAATAAGAAACGTAAAGGCAAAGAGAAAGTTAAGAAAAGAAAAGAAAGAAAAAATAATAGGAAGTCGAAATGCAGACAAGAAGAAAAAGAGGAAAGAAGAAGAAGAAGAAGAAAAAAAAGATGGGAGAATAAAGCGAAGATTGCG
>NC_051409.1:38182686-38182926 GCF_015228065.2 Penaeus monodon | reverse complement strand
CCAATAAGAACACGGAAGAATAATGATAAAGAAGATGAATAGAAGAAAGCGAAGGAGGGGAAAGGAAGGGAGGAGGAGCCAGTGGCTGCGAAAAGGGGGGAGAGGGGGGGGGGGGAGGGGACAAGCGTGATGGTGGGGGCGTGGCGGAGGCGGAGAGGGGGCGGGCAAAGGGGCGTGGCCACTTCTATCACCCACTGACAAACAGCTCCCCAAGCAGCGGTTAACACAGCTGGCTGGCTG
>NC_051409.1:38182047-38182346 GCF_015228065.2 Penaeus monodon | reverse complement strand
CATTCCCCTGATTTATCATAACCTCCCTTCCCCTTTTTTTTGCGTTTACTTATCATTTCCACTCATTATCTTCACTTCCTCTTTTCATTCATTTTCTTTAACCGTTCCTCCTCTCTTCCTCCTTCTGCTCCCTTCCCCTCTGTTCTCCTTCACCCTCATCCTCTCCTTTTCCCGCTCTTCCTCTTTCCATTCCTTCTCTCGTTTAAACTCTTTATGCATTTTTCTCTTCTTTCTTTCATCTCCCTTCTTTCTCTTTTTTTCTCCCTATCTCCTTTCTTTTCCTCCACCTGTATTCAGCT
>NC_051409.1:38181413-38181750 GCF_015228065.2 Penaeus monodon | reverse complement strand
CATTTCACACAAGTCTCCTTGTAACCATGGGAACACAGGAACGCTGCTAGATGCTCTTTTGTTTCTCCCATTCACGGAACAGAGGGACGGAGGAACAAGCAACCGCAGTTTTGTCCTTGATAGACGAAGGAACGAAGGAACATTTATTCAATATACTCTCCGGCTTAAACATTTGAGTTAAAGTATTTGAGTTTCAATGATGATGAAACCAGATGGAACATTGGAACTCTGAAACGGTACTTGAGGTGACCAGCTGGAACGTCGGAATGGACTGTGTGTTATCTAAAGGGATGATCGGAATGTATAATGCTTATGTAAATCTGATATATGTAGATTA
>NC_051409.1:38179289-38179354 GCF_015228065.2 Penaeus monodon | reverse complement strand
AAAAAAAAACATACACCGCCCCCCCCACACCCCCGATCAAACAAACAACCCCTCCCAGACCCCCC
>NC_051409.1:38179079-38179232 GCF_015228065.2 Penaeus monodon | reverse complement strand
GGACAGAGAGAGCGTTCTCATGCCGTTCATTTCCTAATGCTTATTTTCACGGTCTGTAGCCTGAAGTCCGCCGTCAGGGGACCATATTTTGTTGGCCGAAGTTACGGGAGAACTTGGGACAATTTTTTGCAAACTGGGGGAGGGGGGAAAGAG
>NC_051409.1:38176431-38176500 GCF_015228065.2 Penaeus monodon | reverse complement strand
GCCAAAATATATATTATAACTGAAATAATAACATAAAATAATAATAAAAGTATAAAATAATTGATGTCG
>NC_051409.1:38172815-38172912 GCF_015228065.2 Penaeus monodon | reverse complement strand
AAATTTTTTATTAGGATTATTATTGTATATACAATACACTTTTACATATCTATATAACTATACTAGACTGTATTTTTATTTTATCATTTTTATTTTG
>NC_051409.1:38171076-38171540 GCF_015228065.2 Penaeus monodon | reverse complement strand
GCTGGGGGCAATTAACCATTATTTTGGCTATTAGTAAATTTGAAGTAGTATAATATGATGATAAAGTGTGTAAGAGAAGAGAAGTTTGATAAATTTGATTCTGAAAAAAAAAAAATATACATATATATACTATTTATCACCCATTCTTTGTTTTTATTTGCTCTATTTCTGATTTCATCATTATATGGTAAGTAGTAAAACCGAGAACTTAGTCATTCCTAATACTTTCTTTCTTCCTTGGTTTTCACTGTTACTTACACTGACGTCATTAGCATTTGCCTTTTATTTATGAAATACTCTTATGGATAATGGAGTTGTTTGTTGGTTGTTATATTAATGGCGTTTTTATCGTTATATTGACTGTCATCATTATATTACCTTTATTGATTTTCTGTTAATAGTAGACACTAGTATTGGTAGCAGTTCTGGTATCATAGATGATGAAATGATGGTCTTTAATTTAG
>NC_051409.1:38170877-38171017 GCF_015228065.2 Penaeus monodon | reverse complement strand
CGAGCCTTTCTCACTATCTATTCTTTAAATACACGTTTGTTACGTCTACTGCCTTTAAAAGAAATCGTAAATTTTCTCTTTGGGGCATTTCATGTCTTTCCTTTTAATTGTTTTTGGAAGAATAAGACAGTAACTAACTG
>NC_051409.1:38169160-38169357 GCF_015228065.2 Penaeus monodon | reverse complement strand
GGAGGCAGTGGATGGCTCAAATAATTTTGTCCTTCCCTGTTACTTGTATCATTCGCCTCGTATACTGTAAGGGCTCCTTTATTTTTTTAGATGTATGTATTATTTTCTGTAGTACTTTTATCGTTTTGAAGGAGTCGCCTATCAGCATTTGCAAAAATTTGCCCTCAGCACACTCCCGTTTCCTTTGCATAAAGAAA
>NC_051409.1:38168136-38168298 GCF_015228065.2 Penaeus monodon | reverse complement strand
TTAAATGGCAGGAGTGACCAATCAGGGCACGTGCATTGCGGCATCCCTGCCATGTTTAAACATAGTTTCATGCGACCAATTGCATATGACCGACCATCTTGGATGTTATGTAATTGAACACTCTTTTATCGGCGCCAGAGATTTCATGCTCCTCCCCCCCCC
>NC_051409.1:38167579-38167942 GCF_015228065.2 Penaeus monodon | reverse complement strand
CACACAGGTCGAAAAGGGGACAACTTGGGCATTCTGTGGTCCTGCAATTCCACATCATCATTTCAGGTTATGTATCCAGTTGCCTTAAATTATGATATATCCATGAATTCTGGCGAGTAAGCAAGTGCTAGCTAATGTCGGTCATTGATCGTGAAGAAGGGTGAACATAGAATAACATATCGCTTATTGAAACATTCAACTTCAGGATGTCTTCTCGTTTGTCTATAGCGTTTTTTGTACGTGCTATAGCGCTCGTACAAAAAACTCTATAAGGCAAACGGAGACAATCCGTATTAAGTTTACCCAGACTGTAAGTGCGCATGCGCGATGATATCATAAAACTACTATAAGAACAGGTACGAG
>NC_051409.1:38167214-38167302 GCF_015228065.2 Penaeus monodon | reverse complement strand
CCAAAACTGTGAAAATCCCATCATATGTATTCTAATATGTATTGAATACATATAACCCTCACAGTGAAAGAACAGAAAACGGGGCAAC
>NC_051409.1:38166794-38166874 GCF_015228065.2 Penaeus monodon | reverse complement strand
TCCTACTTATATCAGGGTTACCACTGTTACCTCAATTGTACGAATGCATGACCAGAGCTATGACTTGGTCAGTGATTAGA
>NC_051409.1:38166557-38166719 GCF_015228065.2 Penaeus monodon | reverse complement strand
CCAAATTCAATTTAGATGCCAGACATAATGGTTGATAAATAAGTTATTTATGGATATTTTTAATCCAAGTTTTAGGCTCGCATTCGCATTGTATGGCGGTAATGGCTGTATCATATGCATTTTTTCTCTCTTTTCTGTTGCAAACTCCACTTTACCATGTTC
>NC_051409.1:38165654-38166162 GCF_015228065.2 Penaeus monodon | reverse complement strand
GCGCCGTGGTGCGTTGTAGAAATATGGTATATGATGAGGTAAACATCTTAGTTTGACTTATTTTCCTTTTTATAGGTCAGTAAAATCCTTGCATAACTACTTGAATTGCTATAAGGAGAAAACAAGACTAAAAAAATAATGTCAAAATGATTGTGACTTCACAACGGGTAGAATAGTTGATCTTCAAAGCATGCAAGTCTGAACCTACAAACTTAATCTTAACTATCAAAGGCTAAAATGATATCTGAAAACTTTTTGGACTATATATCTAAGTGTTAGAATAAAAACATACATAGGTAATGCAAAACTAAAATTCTTGAACACTGAAATAAGTCTCCCAAACGCAACATCACCACATTAGATTATAAAAAAGTCTAAGGGTCGGGATCCCGAGTCCCCGTGATGGCGCGACGTCTGTGCATTGTTTTCTGTTGGGTAAATGTAATGCCAGAAATTGCTGCAAATGACATACTATTAAAATGATGTCAGACGGTGGACACACATGGAC
>NC_051409.1:38164650-38164773 GCF_015228065.2 Penaeus monodon | reverse complement strand
CCACTGAAGGAAGGTTACAGAATTTTGGTAGGTATCGTTCGTTAAGCTAGTTTAACGGCTTAGTTATTATTATTTTTATTAGTCTACATTAGTTTATATTTGGTTTTGTATGTTTATGTTTTT
>NC_051409.1:38163095-38164401 GCF_015228065.2 Penaeus monodon | reverse complement strand
TCATATTATAATTGACTTTAGCAGTTTACCCTCATGTATTATAAAATTCCATTTTCTAGGCTTCTCAAGGCCACTAATAATATTGACTCTGTGTAATAAATATGCACAGGTATGGGGATAGGTCTCAGTGGAACATATCCAAAAGCTGCCTTGAACACGATTTTTTGTTCAATGGAGGTGTCCATTGACATGTGGGAAGTGATATTTTTTGATTATTTTATGGGAAAATGATTAGTATTGGGCAAAAGAAAAATACAGAAAATAAAATAACACGATAAAACAGCACGCACCACTCTGGTAGTTTTCCCATAATCAATAGAGGTCACGAGTGACTTGTACTTGTGTCATTCCTGTAGCTTCACCCTCCCCTCCACTGCTTGCACGATACCTCTCCCAGTCTGCTAGTACCCTGTGACAAGGCACTAGTGACACTTTCAGACTCTTTTCAGTCATGCGCGAAAATAGCGTTACTGGTCTGCGCGGAGAGAGGCGCTTAAGGTTCAAAGGTGTGTGTTGCCTGCTCTGATTTGACATCATTTAAGACGCGAAAAGCTTCGTGTTATGTATTCTGAAGGAATATATACGACATTTCTCCTGGTCAGTAAACTTACTGTTGTTGCTGATAATGATTATTCATTCCGTAATTCAACTGAAAATCCAGTTAAGACAAACAGTGCTGGTTAGATAGTTCCGCCATATGCTTCGTTCCTTCTCTTCAAGGTATTGGAATGTACTGCATAGCCAACCACATGAGAAGAATTGATTTACTCCCACTCGTGAAATTGATATTTCTTTATTTCTATCAATAGACTCCGTGCATTTCCCACAGCCTCATTTCATCCTTTTCTATTGGGTGGTAATAGGTTTGTGGCTATTGGAACAGTGAATCTTGGATACCTTGCAGAAACTTGTGGATAGGAGTACTTTTTAACTTGAAATGAAGCGAGGTTTAAATGGCAACACTGCAGTGTTGTTTTGAAATGTGTCCAATAAAGTGAATGATTTTTCGCCGCGCAAGAGCCTGTGGTAACCACACTATTCTTATATGCTACTAATGCTGTACTTGTGTATGTGTTTCATTGCTTTGCCTCTTGTAATCACACTGTTTTCGCTGTCGACAGATTGCTTTCCTCGTCATCGTGGACGGCAGTGTGCTCTCTCCTGCAGTGTCATTCGCATCAAGTTTGAGCGCTGGCCACTGTTTCCATCCCGTGCTAGTTTACCTACTGTTGCGTGTAGTAATATGCGGAGTGAAAACCATGTGCAATGTACAGCCTCGAATATACTGTTGCATCACATAAATATA
>NC_051409.1:38157491-38157647 GCF_015228065.2 Penaeus monodon | reverse complement strand
AACAACAAGTATCAAACAACCCAAATAAAACTAATAAAGGTGGCTCATAAGTGATACCATGGGCTCGGTCTCTTTCCCTTTCTTTTTGTTTCAGACCTTCAGGAATCAGGGTCATCAGGGTCAGGAATCAGCAGGAGGGTCGGGTCATGCAGGATC
>NC_051409.1:38157045-38157179 GCF_015228065.2 Penaeus monodon | reverse complement strand
ACAAGATACGTAGAGTTCAACTGGCACCCAGGAATCCGTCCGACGATCTTCAATCCTGGTCACGGTGGCAGGGATGATCAGCTTTTTGGTTGATGAGTCTATCTCTATCTCTTCGTCTTTAACGGGACCGCGGT
>NC_051409.1:38156132-38156262 GCF_015228065.2 Penaeus monodon | reverse complement strand
AAACCGCGCGGAAACATCGTATCTCTTCTCTCGCTCGTGCTCAGACAATCCGCAGGCTTTTTACCCGTCATCCGATGAAAGAGCAAACGGTCCCCCTTTCGCCCTCGGTGTTGTCGGGATCCTCGGGTTT
>NC_051409.1:38155680-38155760 GCF_015228065.2 Penaeus monodon | reverse complement strand
CAGCAGCCGGCGAACCTTTTTCCCTCAACTTTCCCGTTGAAATACATCCATTCGGTTATGCCATCAAAAAAACTAGAGTT
>NC_051409.1:38154521-38155001 GCF_015228065.2 Penaeus monodon | reverse complement strand
CCGTGCAAGACGTTCGCTATTTTAATAGTGTCTCATGATCTTTAAATCAACTAAAAGAGTTTAATTAAACTCTGGCAGTACAAACTTCTAGAATATAAAATACCTTACTATCGTTAAAAACGAGAAATTACAGGTAAAATTCCCGAGAAGGATTTACAAAACGTTAAACAGAACAGAACGCTTAAGAACACTGGTAAAATAACGAAAACACAAAAAACGATCACAAGAATCTTAAATTAAAAACTTCGAGCGTTCACTAAACAGCACAAAAACGTTAAAACGGCACAAAACGCACTGAATACAGAATACTAATTGACTGATAAAAACGTAGACAAACACGAACAAACTAAATGTAGTAAAAAAAATCCGTTAAAACAGCACAAGGCACCTAAGAAAACTCGTAAAATGAACTATTTAAAACACGCATAACAAAAGCGCAACAGAACTTATAAAAAGAACCTAAAATTAGAATACGGCAGT
>NC_051409.1:38154261-38154472 GCF_015228065.2 Penaeus monodon | reverse complement strand
CAGAGGCTGAAGGGGAAGACGAGGCAAAACCGACGCTTGCCTACTACACTACGCTCAAGGAAGGACTAAACAGCGGTAACGACGCTCGTTAGGCAAACTAGGGTCGCGCGAGTTAACACTGCAGATAAAATTCATAACACAATGGAATAAAACACTGGCAAATTCATTCACAGGTTTTCCCACCATAAGCGCCACCACCACAATGATCACC
>NC_051409.1:38140435-38142343 GCF_015228065.2 Penaeus monodon | reverse complement strand
ACTTTGAAAAAAAAAAAAATACTTCTCTGTTTGTAATTGGGCATCTGGAATTCAAATTTGAAGTTGAGTATATATCTATGAGTTTTGTATTAATTCGACCCGTATTGATGATGTATACTTGAGAGGAAACACTACACGCCCAGTTTACAATGTGCAAGTCTGTCAGGCTCCCTATAATAAGTCTGGCTGTCACTCAAAATACAAATAGAAATGTACTGTATGTATATATTAATTATACAATTTTGGATGTATATTTTTTGAGTGTATATACATGTTTATATCTGTGAGCCACCTATGATTATTGACAATTTTGGGGCAGGGGAGGTGTTTTGAGTAATTACAAAAAAGGGTTGTGTGCCAGAGTAAAAGAAAATTAATAGGGCCACATAAAAAAAAAATAGAAGGGGTGTGGTCTCAAAAACAGTTCAGCATATTAAAAAGAAAAAAAAAAATATTTTCTAGTATGATAATATCATGTTTTCTTCTTTCCATATAGAGAAAAATTTACACAGATTACTTTTAAAAGTCCCTTAAAAACTGAATCAAATTTTATCTACTTTGGAAACCACAGGTCTGTTAAAGTGAAATTTGCACCTACGATAAAATAAGGTAAGGATCGCTTTCTTTTGTTTTGACTGGTGTTTCATTTTTCTGATATATTTGACACAGGATAATTGGCCCATCACTAGCACTTCAAAAAAAAATTTAGGATAAATCCCAAATTGCACACACAAGTTCCTCCATTTTCCACACTTTAGGCTGTAAAAAGTACAAATTAAAAATTTGCATTGATCAATGAGGGTCCCGTATAGTGTCGTGTTGAAATCAATGAAAGAGTGTGGCATATAAGAAGCTATACTCTTGTGTCCAACTTACATATACAGAAGTATTGCTTTGAATAGATATGATCTATACTTTACCTTTCTTGAAATAAGCCCAAATAAAGACAAAAACTCCTAGTGCCATTGAATGTAGATTTAGCCCAAAGAGTCAAGGGGTAACATTGCTTCTTGCCATTATAAGTCTGTAAACAGAAAGACATCATCATCTGTGACTCCTTACAAAACTCATGTTTCACAACAACAAAACTTATAATGATGAATTGCTGAAATTTGGGATGTGCTGTTCATGTGGTGGAAACCTGACATTCCAGCCTCAGCAGTTTGGGAAATTATTTTTGTCGAGTGATAGTCCCTCAGCCCAATCAACTCCTTTGACTGTGGTTTGCTATACGGATAGTTTGATGCATACCGCATCATTACTGTGTAAAGTGTTAATGAAATGGTTCCAGGAATAGTGTCCGGATCACACCTTCTACTGGTCAAGGATACATTGATAAGAAAGAGATGTTCAGGCAAGATGGCAGAAGTATGATTATTTGGAGCAATTTGAACGTCTTCAGTGATACTGTTTCATTAGTGCTGGAGAAGATGCATTTATCATCCACGAGTGGTCACCTTGAAGAAGGAAGCTCAGTAGAATAGTAGAATTTCTTGATGAAGTAAGGGACCTGTCGGTGTTTTGTGCCAAGGAATGTCCCGGAGAATCATCAATGGTTCAAAGAAATAATGTGCTGCAGGGTGTCGAAAATGGTAATCATGTTACACTTGTACTGGAAAAAGTGAAACTGGGAAGAGTATTTTTATATGTACGACTGTCAGTGCAATCTCTAGTAAATGCCATATCTGAAATATCTTCATGTACGCTTCAGATTCCAACAAAGTTACCGTTAAAATGTTTACCTGAGTTTGTAGCTACATCAAACTGAAATATAAATCATAGCTTGCTTGTTTACTTGGATCTCAGCAACTTTCGTGAGTTTTTACAAAAAAACCGTTTACAAAAATTGTATTTTGTTGACTTTAACTGTCATTAAGAAACATTAACTCTGTGATTTAAATATCATGC
>NC_051409.1:38135715-38135845 GCF_015228065.2 Penaeus monodon | reverse complement strand
TCTACATTATTTTTTTCCTACATTTTTTCTACATTAGTTTTTCCTACATTCGTTTTTCTATCTAACATTCGTTTTCCTAAATTCGTTTTTCTACATTCCTTTTAGTCTTCCCGTGGTTGCGTCTCAGACG
>NC_051409.1:38134181-38134277 GCF_015228065.2 Penaeus monodon | reverse complement strand
CCAAGGAATGACAGTGTGAGGCCTCCAGCCTCCTTCTTCAACTCCCCCCTTCCTATTTTTGCCCCCCGCCACTTGTTTCCACTATTTCCACCCTTG
>NC_051409.1:38133997-38134091 GCF_015228065.2 Penaeus monodon | reverse complement strand
TCCTTGCTGCTCTTGCTCCTCACCGCCTTTCTCCTCTCACGTATCCTTGCTACTCTTTCTCTTCTTCCACCCGCTCTCACTTCACGTTGCTGCT
>NC_051409.1:38133176-38133722 GCF_015228065.2 Penaeus monodon | reverse complement strand
AACTTTACACTCCTTTTGTGTACACGCATCTCATTTATATGGGGTAAAAACTATGTCACATGTATAGTTTCCAGTTTCAAATAGAATTGTTTCTTTGTTACTTATTGATGTCGACATTTTAGAACCACCGGAGCTTCGTGATACCAATGCCAATTTTACATTTTTTACTTTCGTGTTGTGTCAGAAATTTTAATCTATGTGATTCCTGGTTTTTTGAGTTTTCACTTTTTAGGGTTGTTCCTCCTTTTTAGTGATACAAGGCCAAATCGTTTTTTTTTTAATAAATTATGAGCACATTTTTACTACTCTTTCTCAGGGCAGGTTTTATGTATTTTGTAATCCTCTTTTTTTGTAAGCTGGAGGAATAGTAACCATTTTTTGTGTTTCATCTTTTAGCGTTTTTATTTTTTTCAACGGTAGCCTTTTTGATACTCAGTGTTAGCCATAAATATTTGCATCTGCAATTCCTTTTTCTTTTATGTAGTTTTATGTTATCATTTAAACTGAAATTTAGATGTAGTTTACCTGTTCCTGGGGAAAATATTG
>NC_051409.1:38130385-38130526 GCF_015228065.2 Penaeus monodon | reverse complement strand
CCATCACTATCGGAATTAGTCCCATCATTATCAAAGATTGTTAAATATATTAGCAATTTTATTAAAATTCTCCATTATTTCATAATTAAATAGAATGAAGTTTACTATGCATAAATATCCTATTTTTTTAAGGATTTTTTA
>NC_051409.1:38128659-38128910 GCF_015228065.2 Penaeus monodon | reverse complement strand
TCTTACCTTTGTCTTATTCATTACTTCTTCTTATTATCATTACTTATTCCGCTGCTCTGCTGCTGCACTGCTGCATTCTGGCTGCGTTCTCATTTCATCCTACTCCTTATATCTGACTTCTTCTTATTATATTATCATCATTATGGCAATTATTCCCATGATCCTCCAATTTATAGTTTTATAATAGATAATTTATCAAAATTCCTCATTATTGTCAATTTTTGATTAAAAGAGAATTGACGTTGATTATT
>NC_051409.1:38126734-38127451 GCF_015228065.2 Penaeus monodon | reverse complement strand
CAGACAATATTCCATATACCCAGGGTTTGGCGTGCTACGGAACAATCCGGCCACTTAATGCTGTAAAGCTTTTGAGAAATAACTCAGATGATGCCTCTGCTATCAGGCACAACCAGGAATGACTGCAATAAAGAGGAGTAATTGTCAGTAGGTTTTATATGAACTGATTTTTGTGCAATTTAATGAAGAGACCTTGGTGCTCAATCTGAAGAACAACTCCCCATAATCAAATCGAAATTTACAACCCTGTGCCTGGAGTGCATCCGACCCGCTTTCGTCGTATCTGATCCTTTCTGCGGTCGTGCAAGCCCAGAGGGACCAGGTATCGCTAAATCATCATCAGCCCAAAACTCATGTCGGCGGGTTGATCTTGCCCATCCCTCGTGTCATCATCACTCGGTGGCTTCCGGAATTCGACTCTTTCTGTGGGATGTATCTCCTTAGCTGGCTTATTGTGGCACTGTGCATCTCCTTGTTTGGGCGTTGTAAGGGGTCCTGAAGCGATATAATAACTGCAACCCTATTACTTTCTTCAGAACCCGTACAGCCTACTCATCACGGCGCCAGCGCTCCGGACACGGTGCGGGCGTTTTTCAGCTTATTATCCGACCTATTCACGATCTCTCCGACCTCGGGACTGACACTTCCGCCTCAACCCTCTTATCATAGTCGCGAGCTCATCTCTTCCTGGTGGATCGACACAGCCTCGCGGGCCTC
>NC_051409.1:38114761-38115399 GCF_015228065.2 Penaeus monodon | reverse complement strand
ATGCGCCCCCTCCCTCCACTACTTTTAAAAAATTTTACTTGAACCCCATTTACCTAAATAGTGGTTAGTAGCGAAAACATCTTGAAAAAAAAAAATGTACACATAACGATACCCCCAGGCCCCTTTCGACGGGTGTCCCAAAGTGTGAAACCCGTCTTGTGGTTTTAAATCGTTTTTTGGAAGGTTTACCCCATTTTTAAGCCGTTTTTGGCATCTTTTTTTTGAAATTCTTTAACCCCTTTTTGGGCATTTAATTTTAAATTTAAAGGTTTCCTTCAAAAACCTTTTTGGTTTTTACCCGTTTTTTTTGGGTTTTCCCTTTCTCACAAATTTTTCGGGGGGTTTTGGGTTTTCCAATTTTTTTAAAAAAAAAAAAAAGGGGGGGCCCGGGGGGAAAAACCAAAAAAATTTTTTTTAAAAAAAAAACCCCCAAATTTTTTGGGGAAAAAACCCCCCAAAAAAAAAAAAAAAATTTTCCCCCCGTTTTTTTTTTCCCCCCCCCCGGGTTTCCCCCCAAAAAGGGGGGGGGCCCCTTGCCCTTTAAACCCCCCAAAAAAAAAGGAAAAAAAGGGGGGGAAAAAAAATTTTAAAAATCAAAATTAAAAAAAATTTTTTTTTAAAACCATGGGTTTAAAAAA
>NC_051409.1:38113899-38114744 GCF_015228065.2 Penaeus monodon | reverse complement strand
CCCCCCCCCTTTTTAAAAAAAACCCCCCCCCCCCCCCAAAATTTTTTTTTTGGGCGGGGGAAAAAAAAAAAAAAACCCCCCCCCCAAACAAAAAAAAAAGGGGGAACCAAAAACCCCTTTAAATTCCCCGGGGGGGGGGCCCCCCGGGGAAAAAAAAAAACCCCCCCGGGGTTAAACCCCCAAAGGGGGGGTTTAATTTTTTAAAAAACCCCCCAAAAACCCTTTTGGGGGGGGAAGGGGCCCCCCCTTTTTTCAAAAAAATTTCCCGGGGCCCCGGGGGAAAAAAAAACCCCCCCCTTTAGGGGTTTTTTTTTGGGGTTTTTTTTGGGCCCCTTTTTGGGTTTTTAAAAATTTTTTAAACCCTTTAAAGTTTTTTTTTTCCCCTTTTTTTTCCCCCCCTTTTTTTGGAAAAATTTTAAAAGAAAAATTTTAAAAAACCCCCCCAAAAAAAAAAAAAAATTTTAAAAATTTTAATTTTTAAAAAAAAAAAAAACCCCCCCCCAATCCCTTTTTTTTTTTAAAAATTTTTAAAACCGGGGGTTTTTTCCCCCACCCCCCTTTTTTTTTTTAAACGGGGGTTTAAAAGAACGGGAAAAAAAATTTTCCCCCCGGGGGAAAAAAAAAAACCCCCCTTTTTTAAAAATTGGGTTGGGGGAAAAAAAAAAAGGGGGGTTTTTTTCCCGGGGAAAAAACCCCGCCCTTTTTTAAAATTAAAATTTTTCCCCAAAAACCCCCCCCTTTTTTAAAAAAGGGGGGGGGGGTTTTTAAAAAAAAAGGGTTTAAAAAAAGGTTTTTTTAATTGGAAAAAAAAAAAATCAAAAAAATGGTTAAAATTTTTTTTTTTT
>NC_051409.1:38113683-38113855 GCF_015228065.2 Penaeus monodon | reverse complement strand
CCCCGGAAAATTTTTTTTTTAAAATTTTGGGGAATTTTTGGGGGGGTTTTGGGTTTGGGGGGGGAAAAAAAAATTTTTTTAAAAAAAAAATTTTTGGGGGCCCAAAAAAAATTTTTTTAAAAAATTTAAAATTTTAAAAGGGGGGGTTGGGGAAAAAATTTGGAAATTTTTT
>NC_051409.1:38095239-38095333 GCF_015228065.2 Penaeus monodon | reverse complement strand
TTTATACCATAGGTTTTATATGATTGTTTTATACAAAAATAATTTCACCTACTTAAACTTAAAAAAATAAATTGTAAATAAAAAGGAAAGAAAA
>NC_051409.1:38094708-38095193 GCF_015228065.2 Penaeus monodon | reverse complement strand
TTTAAGGGAATAAATTAAAAACGAAAATTAATCTCACATTAGAATTCTGCGCTTCTCGTTTAGTGTCCCTGATCTGCTTCTTGTTGAAGTAAGGGATTGGTTAAAGTAATCATGAAGGGGCTGTTACAGTTAAAAACACATTTCAAAATTTCTTTAAAAAAAACATGTTTCAAGAAAAAATATCGAGATATTAAAATTTGCACCACTAAGGAAGGAAAAGAAAGGGTGACATGGCTAACCCTTTAAATTTTTTTTTGGAAAAGCGCAGGTAGTTACATGTATAAACAATTTCTATAAAAAAACAACGGTAAAAACAACACAGATAGTAGTTATAACAATGGACAATATAGAATATGTAATATATCAATAGGCCTTTTGAAACAAATACACACTTAAAGTGTAAAAAAGATAAAGGAAAAACCCGCCATAAAATGAATTGAAGTAACGTCAATTTTTTTTCATATTTTGAGTGTATTTCCCTTTTT
>NC_051409.1:38093330-38094218 GCF_015228065.2 Penaeus monodon | reverse complement strand
GAAAGGGTTTTAGAAACTTTGTCGGGAACAAATTGCGGCTAATTTTTTAGATGGTGACAAAAAAATGGACAAACACCAACTGGTTTCGGCAAGGGGGTGGTTTTTATCGCTCGACCTGTTTTTCACTGTATACAGTTGATTATGAGGAAAATTTTTGAAGGGGGTTTTTAAAATAATGGACACCTTTTCTGATATAATATCTTGATCATCTTGATACTGATGTTGAACAAAAACCCTTTAGGGAAAAATTTTGTTTTGAAAATGAAAGTAAGTCAGAGGATTGATATTAAAAGAAAAAAAGGGGATGGGGTTTTTGCAAAAACAGAAATATTCCTATATGTAATACTATTTTGACAATGAGAAAATTAAACAATACAAGAAATTTTAAAACTTTGGAAGCATGATAAAAATTATTCAGGTGCGACAAAGATAAAAACGTAGAAAAGCAATTCAAAAAAAAAAATTCATGGAAAAAAAAACATTTTTTTCGGACTCCAAAATATTATTGAAACGAGAAAACGATTTTTGAAATGTTACATCGTCTGTTCTCTTTTATAAGTAGCTGGACCATTAGTGCAGAGTGAAAAAAAAACTGGAACAAGGGAAAAGGGGTCTGGACTGAGTGCTTGCAAAAGGGTTTGAGAAAACGACAGATTCTAAAATCTATCACTCAGACAACTGAATTTTTTTGGACATAAGTAAGGGAAAATAGCTTGGAAACTGGTTATGGAAGGAAAATGATGGGTTTAAATCCGAGGGAAACAGAGAAAGAAGTACCTAGATAAAATTTTGCTGCATGGGATGCTTACGGAAAGGGGGGCTCTCCTCTGACTCGGAAGAGAGATATTCAAATGCATGGGAGCCAAAGTAAATTTACAAGGGACAAGG
>NC_051409.1:38092846-38092954 GCF_015228065.2 Penaeus monodon | reverse complement strand
TTTTAAATAATATCATAATAATATGTAAACCATAGTAATTACATTCATCATATGTACATATTTACATTACATATATTTATATAACAAAATACACATTTTTTAAAAAAA
>NC_051409.1:38091150-38091323 GCF_015228065.2 Penaeus monodon | reverse complement strand
TATTTTAATATAAATTTATATAATAATAAAATAATATATATAATATATAATATATTTAATTGTTTTTTTTTTTTATAAAATTTTTATACAAAAACAACTTATAATATTTATTTTATTTGGGGTTTTTTTTTTTTTATAAATTATTCCCCCCTTTTTATAATACATATAATTTT
>NC_051409.1:38091016-38091109 GCF_015228065.2 Penaeus monodon | reverse complement strand
TTTTGTTAAAATTAACATATATAAATTATTTTTTTATTTATAAAAAATTAAAAATTTTAGGTTTATATTTTAATTTTTAATTTTTATTTTATT
>NC_051409.1:38090696-38090887 GCF_015228065.2 Penaeus monodon | reverse complement strand
AATGTCCATCAACATACATATGTTATTTAAATAATAACGTTTTAAAATTAATATAAAATTTTTTTAAAAATTAAAAAATTTTTTATATTATAAAATTTAAATATTAAAATATATAAAATTAATAAATATATCTAAAAATATATTTATATATATTATTATTATATATATTGAACACAACCACAATGTTGTGT
>NC_051409.1:38090562-38090671 GCF_015228065.2 Penaeus monodon | reverse complement strand
CCGGGGCCCCCGAAAAAATGAACTGAATAAACGCCAATTTTCATTTCTATTGTGGGTGTTTTTCCCTTTATAAAACACGCACAATTGAAATTCGAATTTTTATTTTTAA
>NC_051409.1:38090110-38090178 GCF_015228065.2 Penaeus monodon | reverse complement strand
TGACCCTTCAGTGTTTCTTTAAAAATGTACTTAAAAAAAGTTTTAGCTTTTTTTGTAAACATTGCAAC
>NC_051409.1:38089282-38089460 GCF_015228065.2 Penaeus monodon | reverse complement strand
CATTACACTACACATTTATAATAAAACACTTCGTTGAAAAAGAAATATCGAAGATTTTAAGATTTTCATCATGGCGGAAGAGAGAAAAGGGTGACATGCAAACCCTTTTAAATTTGTTTTGGAAAAGCGCAGGTATTTACATGTATACGTATGTATATCGAAAAGCAAAAAGACACAC
>NC_051409.1:38089109-38089243 GCF_015228065.2 Penaeus monodon | reverse complement strand
AAATTAAGTATATCACATAGGCTTATAAACAAAATACACACATTTGATGGTAAAAAGATAAAGAACAGCCATAAATGAATTTAAAGTTTAACGTCAATTTTCATTTATATTGTTGTATTTCCTTATTTTATAAA
>NC_051409.1:38088514-38088595 GCF_015228065.2 Penaeus monodon | reverse complement strand
GATGACCCTTCACTTTGCTTTAATATTAGTACTTTTAAAAAACAGTTTTGGGCAGTTTCTGGACCTCTGTAAACATTGCAC
>NC_051409.1:38085289-38085383 GCF_015228065.2 Penaeus monodon | reverse complement strand
CTGAAGATGAACGCCAATTTTCATTTCATATTGTGGGTGTATTTCCTTATATACACACACACGAATATGAAAATTCAGAATTTCAATATTAAAA
>NC_051409.1:38084858-38084945 GCF_015228065.2 Penaeus monodon | reverse complement strand
CTATTCTAAAAAATATATATATATATTTAATATTAGTACTGTTAAAAACAGTTTTAGTAGAGTCTGGACCTCTGTAAACATTGCAAC
>NC_051409.1:38084037-38084149 GCF_015228065.2 Penaeus monodon | reverse complement strand
ATATTAAGATTTGCATCACTGGCGGAAGGAAGAGAAAAGGGTGACATGGCTAAGCCTTCAATTTTTGTTTTGGAAAAGCGCAGGTAGTTACATGTATAAACGTATGTATATC
>NC_051409.1:38083886-38083976 GCF_015228065.2 Penaeus monodon | reverse complement strand
ATGTAAGTATATCAACATAGGCCTATATGAACACAAATACACACATTGATGTGTAAAAAAGATAAAAGGAAACACGGCCATAAAATGAAC
>NC_051409.1:38083210-38083583 GCF_015228065.2 Penaeus monodon | reverse complement strand
AAAACGTAAATAAAAAGTGAAAGAATACCCCTACCCCTCATTCTCCCCTCCCCCTCACACACACTCCATCCTTTAAGGGAAGTAGAATTAAGAACGAAAATGCAATGTCTCACTTCAGAATTCTGCAGCTTCTCCTCGAGTTTCGTGTTCTGCTGTTGTTGACTCTGAATTTGGGCCTGTTCAATGAAGTAAGGGATTAGTGTAAAGTAATAAAGTAATTTGCCACAATTAACACACATTTCAATATTACGTCAAAAAACACATTCGTTGAAGAAGAAATATCGAAGATTTTAAGATTTGCACCACTGGAGGAAGGAAAAGAAAAGGGTGACATGGCTAAGCCTTCAATTTTTGTTTAGGGACAGCGTAGGGT
>NC_051409.1:38082394-38082478 GCF_015228065.2 Penaeus monodon | reverse complement strand
GCATGACCCTTCAGCTGTTGCGTTTAATATTAGTACTGTTAAAAACAGTTTTAGCAGTTTCTGGACCTCTGTAAACATTGCAAC
>NC_051409.1:38081686-38081769 GCF_015228065.2 Penaeus monodon | reverse complement strand
AAGAGAAAAGGGTGACATGGCTAAGCCTTCAATTTTTGTTTTGGAAAAGCGCAGGTAGTTACATGTATAAACGTATGTATATC
>NC_051409.1:38081535-38081625 GCF_015228065.2 Penaeus monodon | reverse complement strand
ATGTAAGTATATCAACATAGGCCTATATGAACACAAATACACACATTGATGTGTAAAAAAGATAAAAGGAAACACGGCCATAAAATGAAC
>NC_051409.1:38080838-38081197 GCF_015228065.2 Penaeus monodon | reverse complement strand
GTGAAAGAATACCCCTACCCCTCATTCTCCCCCTCCCCCTCACACACACTCCATCCTTTAAGGGAAGTAGAATTAAGAACGAAAATTGCAATGTCTCACTTCAGAATTCTGCAGCTTCTCCTCGAGTGTCGTGATCTGCTGTTGTTGACTCTGAATTTGGGCCTGTTCAATGAAGTAAGGGATTAGTGTAAAGTAATAAAGTAATCTGCCACAATTAACACACATTTCAATATTACGTCAAAAAACACATTCGTTGAAGAAGAAATATCGAAGATTTTAAGATTTGCACCACTGGAGGAAGGAAAAGAAAAGGGTGACATGGCTAAGCCTTCAATTTTTGTTTAGGGACAGCGTAGGGT
>NC_051409.1:38080621-38080712 GCF_015228065.2 Penaeus monodon | reverse complement strand
GAATGATGTGTAAAAAAGATAAAAGGAAACACGGCCATAAAATGAATTGAAGATGAACGTCAATTTTCATTTCATATTGTGTGTATTTCCT
>NC_051409.1:38062463-38062999 GCF_015228065.2 Penaeus monodon | reverse complement strand
ACACACACACAACCATCCTGTATAGCGGATAGTAGAATTTGAAGAAACGAATATGTAGTATCTCCACATTAGAATTCTGCAGTTTCTCGTTTGAGTGTCGTGCATCTGCTCTTCTTGCGCGAAGTAAGGCATTGGTTGTAAAAGTAATCACTGGAGAGTCATGCACTACAGTTAACACACATTTCCATATTACGTCAAAAAACACATTTGTGTCGAAAGAAGAAATATCGAAGATATTAAGATTTGCACCACTAAGGTAAGGAAAAGAAAAGTTTTGGTGACAGGGCCTCCTAAAGCCCTCATTTGTTTTGGGAAAAGCGAGGGTAGTTACAGTATAAAACATATACATATAAAAAGCAGACAGGTAAAGACCGACACAGATAGATAGTATATACGATGGGACAGATATAGACTATATTAATGTAATCAAATATAGGACTATCTGATTACCACAAATACCCAATCATCATTATTACGTGTGTAAAAAAGATAAAAGGAAACACAGCCATAAAATGAATTGAAGCATGAACGTCAAT
>NC_051409.1:38060881-38061859 GCF_015228065.2 Penaeus monodon | reverse complement strand
AAAACAATAGAAGGTGTTAGAAACTTGTAATGGGAACAAATGTGTCGGCTATATTTATAGATGGTGACAAGTGGAAATCCAGGACAAACACCAAACATGAAGTTCGGCAAGGCGTGTGGTCTATCCGCTCGACCTGTTCTCACTGTATACAGAGTTGATTAGGAGGAAAGTTATCGAGAGGGAAGTTTAAAGAAATGGACATCCTATTTCTGATATACGATAGGCTGATGAACAGTTCTTGATATCTGATGTTGAACAAAACCTTCAGGAAACGTTACGTTTGAAAAATGAAAGTGAAGTCAGAGGATGACTATTAACAAGAAGCAAAAAAAGATTGATGGTGTTTATAGCTATAGGAACAGAAATATTCCTATATGTATATCTTATTTAGACAATGAGAAAATTTAAACAAATACAAGAATTTGAATACTTAGAAAGCATGATAACAATTTATGTCAGGGCGATCAAAGATATAAAACGTTAGAATTGCAAATTGCAAAGAAAAAATTCATGGAAAAGAAAAACATTTCTACGGACTCCAAAATATCTATTGAAACGAGAAAACGCATTTCTGAAAGTTACATCTGGCTGTGTATATATGGAAGTGAGTCATGGACCATTAGTGCAGAGATGAAAAAGAAACTGGAAGAAAATGGAGATGTAGTGTCATGGACCTGAGGCTTGCATAATGGTTAGAGAAAGACCGAACAGATTCTAACATCTATCCTCAGAGACCAACTGACATTTTTTTAGGGACACGTTAGTAGGAAAATAGCTTGGAGAAATGGTTATGGAAGAATTTTAAATAGATGGTTATAAGATCCAGAGGGAGACCAGAGAAAGAAATGCTTACTAGTTAACACTTGTTGCTGCAGTGGGATGCTTACCGGAAAGGGTGAGTCTATTCCATCTGACTCGGACAGGAGATATTCAAATTGCCATGGTCAGCCAACGCTCAATTGACAAGGCACAAGGATT
>NC_051409.1:38057675-38057766 GCF_015228065.2 Penaeus monodon | reverse complement strand
AGATGAACGCCAATTTTCATTTCATATTGTGGGTGTATTTCCTTATATATACACGCACGAATATGAAAATTCAGAATTTTAATATTTTTCA
>NC_051409.1:38057202-38057277 GCF_015228065.2 Penaeus monodon | reverse complement strand
CATGACCGTTCAGCTGTTGCGTTTAATAATAGTACTGTTAAAAACAGTTTTAGCAGTTTCTGTAAACATTGCAAC
>NC_051409.1:38056798-38056882 GCF_015228065.2 Penaeus monodon | reverse complement strand
GGGTGGGCGCTCGCCCCTCTGCCCCCCCCCCCCCCGCTTCCGCCGCCTTGTATATATTAACTGATATATATATTCAAAATATAT
>NC_051409.1:38055918-38056014 GCF_015228065.2 Penaeus monodon | reverse complement strand
TTTTGCTTCTGCTGCGTAGTTGTTTTTGTTATGTGTATTATTATATAATTTATGATTAAAATCGATAAAGTATGTATTTAAATGACTTATTTCCCC
>NC_051409.1:38055305-38055522 GCF_015228065.2 Penaeus monodon | reverse complement strand
GGGCATCATCTTTCTGAAGGAAAACTAAATAAAAATAAAGAAAATCACCTTTTATATATCTTTCTCGTTCTGAAACTTTTGATCCTCTCTCTTATTCTTCATTTTCTTTTTGTCAGAAAAAAAAGAATCTTAGAAAAAATATGACTGATACTAATGTAGGGTTTTTTTTTTTTTCATCAACACAAACAACCACAAATAAAACACTCAAGCAACCACT
>NC_051409.1:38033248-38033545 GCF_015228065.2 Penaeus monodon | reverse complement strand
ACACACACACTCCATCCTTTAAGGGAAGTAGAATTAAGAACGAATATGTAGTATCTCACATTAGAATTCTGCAGCTTCTCGTTGAGTGTCGTGATCTGCTTCTTGTTGAAGTAAGGGATTGGTGTAAAGTAATCACTGAGAGTCTGTTACAGTTAACACACATTTCAATATTACGTCAAAAAACACATGTGTTCAAGAAGAAATATCGAAGATATTAAGATTTGCACCACTAAGGAAGGAAAAGAAAAGGGTGACATGGCTAAGCCTTCAATTTTTGTTTTGGAAAAGCGCAGGTAG
>NC_051409.1:38031807-38032041 GCF_015228065.2 Penaeus monodon | reverse complement strand
GTCATGGACTGAGTGCTTGCAAAGGTTAGAGAAGAACGACAGATTCTAACATCTATCACTCAGAGACAACTGAATTTTTTTGGACATATAGTAAGGGAAAATAGCTTGGAGAAACTGGTTATGGAAGGAAAAATAGATGGTTCAAGATCCAGAGGGAGACAGAGAAAGAAGTACCTAGATAAACTTGTTGCTGCAGTGGGATGCTTACGGAAAGGGGAGCTCTTCCATCTGACT
>NC_051409.1:38029966-38030046 GCF_015228065.2 Penaeus monodon | reverse complement strand
CGCCATTTTCATTTCATATTGTGGTGTATTTCCATATATACACGCACGAATATGAAAATTCAGAATTTTAATATTTTTCA
>NC_051409.1:38029497-38029571 GCF_015228065.2 Penaeus monodon | reverse complement strand
CATGACCGTTCAGCTGTTGCGTTTAATAATAGTACTGTTAAAACAGTTTTAGCAGTTTCTGTAAACATTGCAAC
>NC_051409.1:38013524-38014427 GCF_015228065.2 Penaeus monodon | reverse complement strand
GGAATATCTCTCTGTCCGAGTCAGATGGAAGAGCTCCCTTTCCCGTAAGCACCCCACTGCAGCAAAAAGTTTAATCTAGGTACTTCTTTCTCTGTCTCCCTCTGGATCTTGAACCATCTTTTTTTCCCTTTCCCATAACCAGTTTTCTCCAAGCTATTTTTCCCTTACTATATGTCCAAAAAAATTCAGTTGCCCTCTGAGTGATAGATGTTAGAATCGGGTCGGTTCTTCTCTAACCTTTGCAAGACTCAGTCCATGACACTAATCTCCATTGCTTCCAGTTTCTTTTTCATCTCTGCCCCTAATGGTCCTTTACTCACTTCCATATAAGAGAACAGACCAGATGTAACATTTCAGAAATCGTTTTTCTCGTTTCAATAGATATTTTGGAGTCCGAAAAAAATGTTTTTTTTCCATGAATTTTTTTCTTTGCAATTGCAATTCTACGTTTTATATCTTTGTCGCACCTGACATAACTTTTTTATCATGCTTCCTAATATTCAAATTCTTGTATTTGTTTAATTTTCTCATTGTCTAAATAGATATTACATATAGGAATATTTCTGTTCTTGCAAAAACACCATAAACTTTTTTTTCTTGTTAAATAGTCAATCCTCTGACTTCACTTTCATTTTTCAAACTAACGTTTCCTGAAGGTTTTGTTCAACATCAGATATCAAGACTGTATCATCAGCATATCGTATATCAGAAATAGGATGTCCATTTACTTTAAACTTCCCTTCGATAACTTTCCTCATAATCAACTCTGTATACGTGAGAACAGGTCGAGCGATAGAAAAAACCCCTTGCCGAACTTCATTTTTGGGTGTTTGTCCATTCACTTGTCACCATCTATAAATATAGCCGCAATTTGTTCCCAGTACAAAGTTTCTAACAACCTTC
>NC_051409.1:38012630-38012933 GCF_015228065.2 Penaeus monodon | reverse complement strand
ACTACCTGCGCTTTTCCAAAACAAAAATTGAAGGCTTAGCCATGTCACCCTTTTCTTTTCCTTCCTTAGTGGTGCAAATCTTAATATCTTCGATATTTCTTCTTGAACACATGTGTTTTTTGACGTAATATTGAAATGTGTGTTAACTGTAACAGACTCTCAGTGATTACTTTACACCAATCCCTTACTTCAACCCAGAAGCAGATCACGACACTCAACGAGAAGCTGCAGAATTCTAATGTGAGATACTACATATTCGTTCTTATTCTATTTTCCCTTTTAAAGGAGGGAGTTTTGTGTGTG
>NC_051409.1:37989976-37990106 GCF_015228065.2 Penaeus monodon | reverse complement strand
TGATGAAACACATACATTAGTATCAGTTCATATTCTTCTAAGACTTCTTTACATTTTCTGACAGAAAGAAAATGAAGAACTAAGAGAGAGGATCGAAAGTCTTCAGAACGAGAAAGATGATATAAAGGTG
>NC_051409.1:37984364-37984437 GCF_015228065.2 Penaeus monodon | reverse complement strand
ATCTACTCCTCACGCAACATCTTGGGGTTTTTAATCCTTCCCCACACCCCTACACACAAAAACAAACTTTTTT
>NC_051409.1:37983257-37983463 GCF_015228065.2 Penaeus monodon | reverse complement strand
GTAAACAAGCATTTGTCATCCCCTTCTCACAGAAAAACTGTCATTTAACCTGCTGATTTACATTTTTATGAACATAATTAAAATGTCTCAAATTTCCATTCCATAGCCTACCGTTAAATATTCAATTATTCTCATTCTATTAACAATGTGCTACAGGTACAAAAGGAAATTTCTTTCCCTAAATACCGACAATCAGAAACTAATTC
>NC_051409.1:37982991-37983187 GCF_015228065.2 Penaeus monodon | reverse complement strand
TAAAAATTCGAAATGTCGCACTCTGGAGTGACATCTGGGAGATGAAGGGCAAGAGATAAGGCACGGTCACATGAGCGCTATTATCAGCAACCCGTTTGAGATATGATCCGCCATTCGATGTTATCCTGCAGGCGATTAACTATCTTGCTGGTTACACGGGACGAATAGAAAAATCGCCTTTCCGCTCGATTTCAGT
>NC_051409.1:37981595-37982840 GCF_015228065.2 Penaeus monodon | reverse complement strand
GGTTACCCTGGCGGGTTATATATCATCTGCTGTGTATATGGAGTCTCAACGATTACTAAAACAACTTATACATAGCAAGTAATATATTGTGATAAAAAATCGTTAGCTTTATAAATGCAGAAAAATGTTTATCATTTCTCTAAGGAAATTTCAAACAAAAGTGTTTATTTGCACCCTGGAAAACCTGATGACTCCCCTAGCGAAAGAACGAAGCTCTTGCGGCAGTTATGATACACTCTATTATTTCTTCTCTGCGAGTGATGTTCTAGAACAGTCAATCATTAACTGTTCCTCCCAAAATAGGGAATTTATTCAGGAAGTCGTTTAGTGTATTTTCATTGGTGATAATATGTTTTTTGGTTGAACATTTAAGTTTTATACAGATTTTGTCATCATTTTAGTATTAATAGCATTGCTGAAACAATTCTCTAAGCTGTTTCCAAATATTCCATATCGATTTAAAGAGGGCTAGGCGCCCTGGAGTGAGATTTTCACTAACATGTAAGTTTGGTATTATGTGCACAAACGATTTCTTCCCTTTTTGTCGACTATGTAATCTTACACTGATAGGTCTAGCTGCCTATCCTATGTGCAATAATTATGTCAGAGTGAGTGATGTTTATTTAAGGGTTTTCCTTCATAGCTCTGACAACTATTTCAGTTGAGTTTTCATTAGAATTTTCTTGAGCTAGGATTGGGCCTCTGACTATAATCGTGTTTATTCTTCCACACTGGTTCACATCATCAAGTTGTTGTTTTTCTCATTGGAGGACATTATTTTCTAGTGCTTCTATTTTCATTATCATTTGGTTGATACACTGGCTTTACCTTCTTTAGAGATGGAGTGAATATCGTTCTCGATGATGGTGAGGATGCTTGGTTGAGGATGAGTGTTTCTCTCCACACATGCTTACGTCACATATACGCGCCTGTAGTATTGACATCGCTGTCCCGATTTACGGCAGTCTCAGTGGCACAGTTAGGGTTCTTTCTTGTCGCGCCGTGGAAATTACTGGACGGCAGGAAATTTGACGACGCAGGCAGTGACAAATGAGGAGCTCGGGATGTTCGTAAAGTTAGAATTCATAATTTGATCTTAGGCGATTTTTCTGACGGTAACTGAATACTTGGTTACGCACTTGGTTACAGAAATATCTTGGAATTTATTCATAAAGCAGCTAGCATAATAAACTGACTGCAGTGATTTTAATGAGAGTTGGTTGTTGGTCTCCGCGCAGGACAGAT
>NC_051409.1:37979886-37980199 GCF_015228065.2 Penaeus monodon | reverse complement strand
ACTACCTACGTTGTCCCTAAACAAAAATTTAAGGCTTAGTCATGTCACCCTTTTCTCTTCCTTCCACCAGAGGTGCAAATCTTAATATCTTCGATATTTCTTCTTCAACGAATGTGTTTTTTGACGTAATATTGAAATGTGTGTTAATTGTGACAGACTCTCAGTGATTACTTTACACTAATCCCTTACTTCTTCGAGCAGAACCTAACTCCGAGTCAACAACAGCAGTTCACGACACTCAACGAGAAGCTGCAGAATTCTAAAGTGAGATACTACATTTTCGTTCTTAATTCTACTTCTCTTAAAGGATGGA
>NC_051409.1:37963405-37963998 GCF_015228065.2 Penaeus monodon | reverse complement strand
TCGAAGAAATGGGAGGTTATGGTAAGACATCCCGTGAGTTTCTCATCAGGAAGTACCAGTCCAGGATTGTAACTTTTTGGTTTATGATGGCCGGGTTCATACATTTTGTAAGTAAGGATATGAATACTTTTGTAGAACAGGTCATTTTAGTTTTTGGTATATCTGATATCAATATACGTACTGCAGAAATATAGTAGAAGTGTGCATAAACAGCTTCATGCGTGTAAACAGCACACATGAACAAATTGCAGATTGAGGGTCTTGTCAACCAGTTTTCATCGGAGAAACCCCATGACTTGCGATCTGGAACCTGGCTCTACTTCACCGCAATGACAGCAATGTCTATCGGCAGTGGTGATGTCACATGCAAGACAATGATTGGCAGATTTTTCCTCACCATATCCTTACCTTTTGTTTTGGTAGGTTAGATGACTCCTCTTCACATTTCACAAAAATATAATGCAAAGTAAATGATTTTATATGTTTTATGGATTTGTTTAATAGAATATATAGTGTGAAGAGAACACGGGATGCTCTCTTATTTGATTCTATATTTTAGGTACTGTATGGAAAGTACTACCAGCTTAGGAGAT
>NC_051409.1:37963067-37963305 GCF_015228065.2 Penaeus monodon | reverse complement strand
GGAAAAAAGGGGGGAAAAAAAAAAGGAGAGGGGGGGAGGAGAAAAGGATATAGGAGAGGGGAAGGGGGGGGAAAAGGGGGAAAAGGGGAGGAGAAAAAAAAAGGAGAGGAGAGGGGGGAAAAAAAAGGGGGGGGGGGAAAAGGAGAGGGAGGGGAAAAAAAGGGGGGGAAAAAGGGGGAGGGGGGGAAAAAAGAAAAAAAAGGAAAAAGGGGGGGGAAAGGGGGGGGGGGGAAAAGGG
>NC_051409.1:37962678-37962919 GCF_015228065.2 Penaeus monodon | reverse complement strand
GAGGCCTGGGAGGACTAAAAAGGGGACCAAAGGGGGGGGCCCTTTGAAAAATTTCGAGCGGTGGAAATGAAAAAATTCCCCCGGGACCGGAAAAAAGGGGTTTACAATGGACCAAAATCCCCAGGAAACGCACAAAGGCACACCAATTATTTAGGCTCAAAGGCGCCTGGGGGGGCGGGGTTGGGGAAATAAAATTTTAAATTATTTCTGTTCCGGGGACCCGGGCTAAGGGGGGTTTTTT
>NC_051409.1:37952927-37953039 GCF_015228065.2 Penaeus monodon | reverse complement strand
TACTGAAGAGGGTACTAATGCGATATTTATCATGTACAATGTGATTGAACGAAGTATTGAAGTTCAAAAAGATCTATATTTGTGTTTTACTGATTACTCAAAGGCGTTCGAC
>NC_051409.1:37950513-37951006 GCF_015228065.2 Penaeus monodon | reverse complement strand
CAATGTTTGGTAGGGTTTTGGGGGGTGCATTTGGGGGAAAGATACTACAAATTTTTTAATTTTTCCCAAAAATGAAAAAGGCTGGTGGATTTAAAGTTTCATACTGGGAAAAAACCCTTCAAAAAAAGCTAAAATTTGAATTTATTTCCAAGTTTGGGTCCAGGTAGGTGAGGTTCTTTTGGGCAAATAGGGGGTTTTACTAGAGGGAAATGTCCCCAAAGAGAATGGGGATTACTTTACTGTGCTTGGTAGTTTGTGCGATTATTAAGCATAAATCTAATTGGGCCCCCTTTTTTAAGGGGCATACTAGGGGGCCACTTTGGGGAAATTTTCTTTTTATTTTTTGCCCTAGGGTTTTTCCTCAATTTAAGAAAATAAAAAACCATTAAAACCCCAACAAAAATTACGAAAATACCACAGTGCACCCACTTTTAAAGGGTTCGGGACGAGGGAGATATGAAAAAACATTTAGTGTAGTTGATGGGGGGGGAAT
>NC_051409.1:37947572-37948195 GCF_015228065.2 Penaeus monodon | reverse complement strand
CCTCTACAATAATAAAAAGGGAAATTATTTAGAGGCCCACTGCGCTATGGGAAAACCAATGCATTCTGTAATGATTTTTCCCTTAAATTAAGGCAAGATTTTTTCCCACCAGAGGCAAAAACTGTACCCATTTTTTTAAAAATTGTAATAAATAAAATTTTTTTTTTTTCCCCAAATTTAAATTTAAAAAAATATTGACTTTTTTTCACATTAGTATGTATTTATTTAGGTATTAATTATATAAGCCCCCCCACAAAATGAAAAATCCTTAAATTTTACTTCACCAATTTTTTTTACATTATTAAAACTTTACAAAAAAAACCCTAAAAAATTTCAATTTTTAAATTTTTCCTTAAAATTTTAAACATTATTTTTAAAAACAGTTTTTCCCAAACTTTATAAAATTTAAAATGAAATTATAAAAAAATTTTAAAATTTAAATTCACATTTTATTAAAAAATTAACATTTTGTTTCTAAACATGTTTTTTTGGGGTTTTATTTACACATTTTTAAAAAACTAAAAATTTTTTATCAAAATAATAAAAGTAATAAAAATGTTACGGGTTTTCATCCAATGGTCAGTAAAACTGTGCAGATAATTTAAATTTATTTAAACGGAGGT
>NC_051409.1:37947176-37947529 GCF_015228065.2 Penaeus monodon | reverse complement strand
GGTTTTTAAAACCCAATACCCTTACAAACTTAAAATTAGACGAAAATATTATAAAAATTTACTAAAATTTAAAAATGTTAGTTTTGGGGACAAAAGCATATCAAAATTTAAAAAGCTATGGGGTGCCTTTAATTTTCTTTTATTTCCCCCGGTCACCAAAAACAAAGGGTTCTTTTGTTTTATCCATGTCAAATTACTTAAAAATCAGACTTTTTGATTGAGGAAACGGGAAAACGAGAAGCTCTCTCCTCCGACGTGGAAACCCTGGGTCGCCGGGTTCCCAAAGTCATCCCTCCCCGAACCATTTAAAAGTAGTGAAACTTTTGAATGAAGAAAAAAAATCACAGGAAATT
>NC_051409.1:37946339-37947122 GCF_015228065.2 Penaeus monodon | reverse complement strand
GGTATAATATATATATAATATTTTTATATATATATTTTATAATATATTTTATTTTATATATATCCCAAAATACTTTATATTAAAATTTTAAAATTTTAAAATATATTTTAATATATATATTTTAATAATAAGTATATTTTTTTAAATAAAAAATATGTTTGTTATATATTTTAATATAGGGAAAATTAAAGGGATAAATTTTAAAATATAATATATATAAAATTTTATATATAAGAATAAAATAATAATTAGGGGGGGGAAAAATGTATAGGGAGGAATTATAGGTAATTTAGGGACAAAGGAAATCAACATACATAATATTAAGCAAGAATACAAAAAAAAAATAAAAAAAAAAAAAATTTTTTAATAGAACATAAAAAAAAATAAAATAAAAAAAAAGGGAACAAAAAAAAAAAAAAAAAAATATATTTTTAAAAAAGAGAAAAATTATAAATTTAAATTTTTAAAATTTTAAAATTTTTATCTTTTAGAATATATGAAAATAGAAAATATAATAAAAATAAAATTAAAAAAATATAAGAAAACCCATAAAATAAAAAAATAAAAAACAAAAATAAAAAAAAAGGGGAAATAAAAAATTTTAATAAAAAAAAAAAAACCTTTTAAATATGGGGAATTATAAATAATAATAAAATAGTAAATATGAGAGATAAAAAAAAGGGGAATAATATAGAAAGAAAGATAGATAAGATATAAAAATTTAAAATAATATTTTCAAAATTTTAATATATATAAAAATTTTTAAACATTTTAATATATATG
>NC_051409.1:37946045-37946310 GCF_015228065.2 Penaeus monodon | reverse complement strand
TGGGGAGTAGGGGGGGGGTAGGGGAAGGTAAATAAAAAAAAAATTTTAATTTTAACTTTTAAGGGGGATATTCGAATTTTTAGGAATATAATAAAAAGGGGGATAAAATTTTAAGGGGGGAAATAAAAAAAAAGGATAAATATATTTAAAATAATTTTAAATAAAGGGAAAAAATAAAAGAAAAGGGGGGGAAAAAAAAAAAAAATATAATATAAATAAAAATTTTAGGGGATAAATTTTGGGGGGAAATATAGGGGTGGGGGGG
>NC_051409.1:37945763-37945931 GCF_015228065.2 Penaeus monodon | reverse complement strand
ATTTTAATATAAATAAAATAAAAATAATAAAAAATAATTTTAAAAAAAAAAAAGGGGAAGTATAAGATAAAAAAGAAAATTTTAAAATAAAAATTTTAAAAATAAAAAAAATAAAATTTTAAGAAAAAATAAAAAAGTATAATAAAAATAAAAAAAATAGAAAGGGGG
>NC_051409.1:37944094-37945322 GCF_015228065.2 Penaeus monodon | reverse complement strand
CCCAAACAAAGGTAAGGAAAAAAAAAAAAATTTTAAATAATAAAAAAAAAAAAAACAACAACACACACAAAACCCCAAAAACCCCCACACACACCACAAACACACACCCCCCCCAAAAAAGAAAAAAAAAAGAAATAAAAGAAAAAAAAATAAATTAAAAAAAAAATAAAAAAAAATAAAAAAATAAATTTTAAAGATCAAAAAAAAAAATAAAAAAAAACAAAAATAAAAATAATTTAAAAAAAAAAAATTAATAATATATAAAGAATAGGAAAAGAATAAAAAAAAAATAACTAAATAAAAAAATTCATTTTTAAAATTTTTTTAGGAATCAATAATCCAAAAAAAAAAAAAACCCAATAAAATTTAAAATAAATAAAACCCAAAAAAAAAAAAAGAAAAATTTTAAAAATAAAAAATCAAAAAAAAATTTAAAAAAATAAATAAAAAAAAAAACTTAAAAAAAAAATTTTTTTTTAAAAATAAAAGAAAAACCCATAAAAATAGATATAATAAATAAAAATAAAATTTTAAAAATTAAAATTACAAAAAAAATTTTAAACATATAATAATATATATAAAAATTAATATATAATTAATATATATATTTTAAAAAATTTCTTATAGGGGGTAACCCCAAAAAAAAAAAAAAATATATATATTATATAATAATAATTATATTTATATTATTTATATATATATAATATATATATTTTATATAAAATATTTATTTTTATATTTTAAATTTATTATATATTATGTATAATTATATGTATATATATTATATATATTATATTAATGTATAATATATTATTTAAAATTATATATATATTATTTTATTATTTATAATATTAATATAAAATATATTGTTGTATAATTATTATTTTTAAAATTTTAAAATATCTTTTATATTTTTATTATATTTTTTTAATATTTTTATTTTGGGTTTAAAATTGTATTTGGGTATATATGTTATATATATATATATATTATTTATTATTATAATTATCTTATTTTTATATTTTTTATATATTGTGTTATATTTCTTTTTTTTTTATATATATTTTTGTTATAAAAATTTTGTTTTTTTATTTTTTTTTTTATTTATTTCCTATAAAATTTTATTTTATATTATTATTTTAACCTTATTCAAACTATATAATTACATTTTTTAAAATATTTACATATATATTATTATTATATATTATATAAAATAATATAAAATTCC
>NC_051409.1:37941112-37941704 GCF_015228065.2 Penaeus monodon | reverse complement strand
CATCCTTCATGACCAGGAATGTATTATTTACTTAGATGTTGAAAACACTGGCTTGAATGAACCGAGTAAAATGTTAGAATATAGTAAACCATATAATTCTGCATAAATAATACCTAACATATTTAGAATGATATGTAAAATAACATGAAAAGTAGCTAAAATTTATGTGATGTAAAATAACTGAAAATATATGTAGGGTAATATGTAAACTAAATAAATATCTAAGAGTGCAAAAATAATGTTAACATAATAGTAACATACAAAAGACTTGCAGAATGAAAATAAAATTACAGAAAATAATCTTACCGTTAAAAAGGAACTCACTGCTCCTAAAATGCCTCCTGCTAGAACATCCCACCAGTGATGTCGGTTGTCTGCTATACGGGACTGACAGCAGTACAAGGTCCACACTGCCCACAGTAGTTGTATCCATGGCGCCAACAGCCGGGATGAGCGTCCCCATATTCTTTGCTTGATGTATACCTGGATCATACGTATAATTTCTCAGTTTATGTTGTGTAATAGCATTCTACTGATAAGCATTTTATGTAAAGACCTTAAGGGGACCGTCCTGCAACGTGGTGGGGGTAGG
>NC_051409.1:37940666-37941071 GCF_015228065.2 Penaeus monodon | reverse complement strand
AACCATCTTACAGATTTTCATCAAATTTGGGTATTTTGTATATTGTAGCATTCCACATCTTTGGTACTGAAATTTTATGGTAATTCCATGCATGGGGCAATGGCCTCCCGAAAACATTTTTTTTACTGCTACTGGCCCACACTGTTGCATACTTTGCAGTGAAAAAAAATTGGCATAAACATTGATAAAATGCAAAGAGATTGACGCAGTTTTTTTTTTATTTGTCGTAGTAAAAGAAAAAAAAATCCAAATTTCAAATATTTCCTCCCCCCTCCCCCCCAAAAAAGGGCATGAAATCCAAAAAAAGCTCATGTCAATCTCTGTGGATTTTGATAAGCTTTCAGCTGATACCAACAAAATTTAGATCAGATAAAAACTGTTTGCGAATAGTGCTACGGGTGTTCC
>NC_051409.1:37940394-37940616 GCF_015228065.2 Penaeus monodon | reverse complement strand
TAAATGCAGTTGAAAATTGTGAATATTTGTTAATTTTCTGTCAGTATCCTTCAAAAGTATTTTATGAACTGATTACCATAGAAATTACACTGATTTTCCTTTAAAACAATGTAATTCGCTTGAAAATATGTTGACTGGTTCTCGAGTTATGATAAAAATAACATCGTTACCCCCTAAGAAAAGGAGTGAAATTGTAATGCTGCTACCCTAACCTGGCCATAA
>NC_051409.1:37939984-37940075 GCF_015228065.2 Penaeus monodon | reverse complement strand
CACGCAAGTTCATATTGCCCTTGTTTGACTGGCCTATGTTTCGATAAATCACACAAAACCGGACCTAATTAAGTTGGAATGGTAGTGATCC
>NC_051409.1:37939644-37939874 GCF_015228065.2 Penaeus monodon | reverse complement strand
GCTTCACCCTGCTGCGGGACAGTCCCCTTAAGCTTACATTGAAATTTTGTTTAGGACCTACAGGGGGCTGTACACTTTGCTTGTTAATTTTTTTTTAAGAAATTTATGGACCAAATGTTAAAAAATACATACAAATATATTTAGCAAAAATGATCAATTTGTTGCAGATTTTTACTGATTACTCATGGCATACATATCCATGACATATCTAATTGATGATCATTGAGTTA
>NC_051409.1:37939499-37939596 GCF_015228065.2 Penaeus monodon | reverse complement strand
CGTTAAAACCAACTACTTTTTTGTGAGTTAAAAATTCATAAATCCATGCTGTTTACTTATTGAAAAACAATATAATTGGAACTTTAATTCAATGCCA
>NC_051409.1:37938518-37939132 GCF_015228065.2 Penaeus monodon | reverse complement strand
TTGGATCAAACCCATTGGATCTGGTTAAAACAGCTATAATATGATTCTGATTCTATTATAAAATAGGTAATCATGGCAACAATAGGGAATAAAAGTTAACATATTACATTTCGAGACACAGAGCCTCAAAGATGTGCAAGGCTATGTGGCAGATGGTGCCTTCTGTCTTCCTATTATTTATTACCATTTTCTTTATGAAATCAACATATCCACTTTATAATTTTCCTTGAATTATGCAAGTGTTTTTGTCAGCACTGAAAAGTAAAAGATTTTTCCTCCATTTAGAAGTTTTGCATTTGATAAAAAATAACATAAGTGTCATGTCTGAAATGTTTTTGGAGCTTTTATTACAAAATATGCAAAATATCAACATTCAATTCTGTAAGACATGTTAACACTAATCCCTGTGGGTTTAGAAAATTGAGCAAAAAAGAAAAGAAATAAATAAGAAAGGCTTTTCTCATATAACACTATTTCAGCTCATAACACCTATACTTATACACAAAATAGCCTACTACTACTTCCTCTTGCAGAAAAGCAATCATCATGAGATTCTACTATTGTCTTGAAATATAGAAGATTAAAAAAAATTTCATTAAAAAAAATCTTGCCAT
>NC_051409.1:37938376-37938487 GCF_015228065.2 Penaeus monodon | reverse complement strand
TCTTGCCATAACAAATATAGAAGAAAAAGGTCTAGCCATATAAAAAGCACAAGAATGAAATCTTGCCTTAACAAATCATTCCCTTATTTCAGGTTTTTCTTTTTTCCCTCA
>NC_051409.1:37937711-37938230 GCF_015228065.2 Penaeus monodon | reverse complement strand
TGAGAATGACTACACCAGACAACATAATTGGTGTAAGAGATCCAAGGACCCATTTATAAACAGCTTTAAACATTAAGGCTCTTCTATAATAAAGACAAAAAGCCAAATGCTTGACACCCCAACCTTAATGAATACTAACCATCATAAATATGGACGAGAAGACAGATAAAGATGCATGACCAGATGGAAATGACTTCATGGAATCTATGAGTCGAGGATGTGACTGCTTCAGAGGGTTTGTGCAATCACGCCATGAGAGAATAACAAATCTGAAAATAAGAAAAGTTATCATAGGATGTGAGAAACTGAGTCTGTAATAATATACATAATAAGCTCACAATAAGTTAATAAGATACTCATATGGCAATCACAAGGAAATATTGACTGAAAAATGAGAATAACTCTGGTAATTTATTATACAATCATTCACATCCATTTTCCCCTAGGATTCGTAACATTTCCTTCATTTTTCTTACATAAATTTTTGTACTACTGAACAACAACAAAACTCCCAGCTAT
>NC_051409.1:37937425-37937674 GCF_015228065.2 Penaeus monodon | reverse complement strand
CTTACGGTTGTCTGCACTGCTCTGCTGTTATGTTCGGCCTACAAGTATCCCAGAAGTGTGGTCTTGGCTCACTGACAGTAGTCTTTGCAAGATCGTTGAGGAAGAACATGAAGAGACCCCCTACAAAAATGTCTCCAGTGTAGCTCCAGCTCCGGCTAAGACCTTCACGCAGAGGGGGGGAGCCTTGGCCAGAGGGAGGGACTGCCCATTCCACAATTGTCATCTACAAATGAGAGTTTTAGTTAATAG
>NC_051409.1:37936237-37936372 GCF_015228065.2 Penaeus monodon | reverse complement strand
AGAATGGATAGATGAATGGACAGATATAGACAGAGACGAGCACAAAAGTTCTGATAAACAACAACAAGGATATACCACTTCTAATTTATCATTTATCTTATCAGTTCTAGAGGGAAACTTGTTTATCAGCTGATT
>NC_051409.1:37935872-37936214 GCF_015228065.2 Penaeus monodon | reverse complement strand
GCGAATGATGTGATCTCCATAAAAGGTCGATACTCACAACAAAAAATGGGACGATGAGGGTGACCACAATAAGCATGGTAACGGTGATGGTGTCGCCACTGTAGGGCATCCTGATAGAAGGGTCATCACATGATATCTTGGTACTGGCTGGATTCACCACGCCCAGCAAGGTCAAAGCCAAGGCTGCCGCCACTGAGATGGACATGAGAGAATTAGCTTTATATCCTGGAAATGCTTGGAGGTAATTTGTATCGATCGTGTGTAATTTAGTATCGATGTGTGTATTGAGAAATATTTATTTTTTTATGCTTTTTAATGAATATTTTGCACATATAATTATGT
>NC_051409.1:37935678-37935747 GCF_015228065.2 Penaeus monodon | reverse complement strand
ACGAGATTTGAACACTGTAAAGGGCAAAGCCACTGGCAGAATCGTTTGTGTCTCCAGTTTCCGCGCACA
>NC_051409.1:37931471-37933311 GCF_015228065.2 Penaeus monodon | reverse complement strand
TAACAAAAGCGAACATTGTAGTGTACCACACATCCATGACTCAGAGGCCACCATCGGGCGACTGAGCGTAGCGGCCACAGTCGGCGACCACGAACGTTCACATGTACAGCACATGCCACGCGAGGCATAATCAACTCTAATTTACTATGATAAAGTTCCACTCCTCATTAACAGCCAAGACTATACCCTATCTGGCGGAGACAAATCTTCATCCCTAGTATTCACAAGTCAAATGATATGGGTAAATAAAGCGGCAACATGGAAATTGCCAGAGAAAGAAAAACATCAGCGGCAACATAGCAGCCTCATCAGCTGATCGAGGCTCCGCGGGAAATACTTACGCGTCCAGCCTATTACTCGCTTGTTTCTTTGGATGTAATTTTACTCGTTCGCTGTGTCTCTTCCGTTCTTCATCCAGTGTGCTTTCGCTGGTCATGGTATCGATGCGACTGTGTGGGTATTTTTAGTATTTTTCTTATTTTCGATTTTTTTTCGAATTTTTTATTGGTAAGGATTCCGACTGATTTTGACTTGCCAGTATGATTTCACGCTGGTAGGTGCAACACATTCGATTACACTGACGTGGGACTTTACATGTAATTCCTGCCAAGCTTCGTTTACACCCCCCAAAAAAAGCAAATACTTGACAAATAGAGCACTTAAAGAGTAGCACATTCAGCTCCCTTTGGCCACCGCTGCTACTCCAGCACTTTGTGGAGTTGCGAGCGAGGAGCCATTCACACTAGTAACCAGTCGTTTGCAAGCTGTGCCAAAACCTTTGTCTATCTATTTGTTGCCGGAGTCTTTTTTTTTTCTTTTACGTATCTATTGCCGTCTTTTTCCCTCTTGTCTCGGTGTAATCAAGCCTGCTTTTTCTACACTACGAGTTGAAGGATCAGCGAATATGTGTTTGTTTAGTGCCCGTAAATTCGAATTAGGGCTGGATGGCATAGTCAATATTTGAGTATTTTTTCATGGGAGTGTATCGCTGGCACTATAGTAATGGGTGAGTTGCCATGACCCGGTAATCGCGCATACATTTTTAGTACGTGAATTACACAGATTTTAAAGATAATGACTAATGGTATGTCACAATTCCACTTTTCCCTATTTCATCCTAATTGAAATAAAACCCAACTCATGCAAATGAGGTTAAAATCGGAGTACAACTTTTCCTTGTGCTGTTGCCATACTGTCGTTACAACAAAGTTACATATTTTTTTTCCGTCATTCCAAATTCAATTATTACTTTCGGTTAACGCCTTCTGACGGGTGTTCTCTGTTACATACCAATTCCTGTGGCTGATCTGTCAATTTCTGTGCTCCTGCGTATGTTTTATCTTGCCTCAACAAAGACAATAACACGCACACTCCTTTGCTGCAAATGGGGTTCAGTTCAGTCGTGAAAGATGCCGGGTAAGGATGACACAACAGTTCATATGGTGAGGATTTTGGCCGGCCGTCTCATCACATTTATGCTCGCGTTCGTATTTTAGATTAATGGTTCTCAGCCACAATGAGAGAGGGACTTTTTAAACCGTGACGTTACGGGGAGAGACGAGTCTCTTCGTCCGATGGAAAACAACGAAATTGCCGTTTTATTCAAACTTTGTTTACACGTTAAAAAGTATCTTTTGTGTTTGTGCTTCTTATCTGAATTTCTAGCTTGCTTTTCGTTACGGCGATAACCGTTCTTCAGGGTCATCAGAAATTATCTTTGTTCGTAACTTTTATCAGTATCTGACACACATCTTACTGGTATATGCTGAGTGCAGAACATTCCAACTTATTATGTAATATATTTCAAGCCATTTTGATAGGGAAGGAAAATTTCCAACAT
>NC_051409.1:37926278-37926511 GCF_015228065.2 Penaeus monodon | reverse complement strand
ACAGACGCACGCGCGCACACACACAGAGTGAAGTGTGTGCTCCAACGACAAAGCTCCATGTCACTAGATGGCGTTGCACAACACTCCCTTCAGTGTCTCATGTTACTGCATTTAATTGTAGACCTTGTAAATGACTGATATTGGAACATGTTCGCCGACCGAAATTTCTGGTTAATCGTGTGAATTTTAGAGCCTTGTTCCGTGCTAGTTATGCTGGCGTGGGGAGGGGTAAA
>NC_051409.1:37925503-37925691 GCF_015228065.2 Penaeus monodon | reverse complement strand
TGTAATAACAGGGAGCTGTTGTAAGAAAATATGTAAACAAATATTGATGATTGAGGTAGATATATAATATAATTAATGGAAGTTAAGAGTTATAACGAAGAAATAAACTGTGCCAGAAAGGACAGGATAAGAAAGCTACAATGAGATTAAGAAGTGGGGAGCGAAGCAGGAGGAGACCAAGGGGAATG
>NC_051409.1:37924162-37924758 GCF_015228065.2 Penaeus monodon | reverse complement strand
CGTTTTTTCTGTTACGGTATTTAGTTAGGTGATAAATAGCTGAGCGCTGAATTGTTTTACTGGTCTTGTGTTTCGTCTGTGAGATGACTAATGCATATTTGAACTCTCCTTATTAATGCGAATATAACCCGAAAAAAAAAACTTGCCAGATATTCTATAACTGCTCCATACAATCTAAATTACACCCAGTTGCAATTCGTAAAAAAACATAAAACGAACTCATTTAGCGTGACCCCCCCCCCCTGCTTCAGACAGAAGTTCGGGCCCCGAGCCTTACCTGACGTGTACAGAAGCAGGTCGAAGGCATGCCTGAGGAAGCGTGCCGAGGCGCACCGCATGACGCAGGCCACTCACGCCGGGTTAGTCCCCAGGGTCTCCGGTTTATCACAAACGTCCTCCTCCCGTGACCTCACTTCGGGTCACAGGCGTCTCCCACGGGGCTTCGATACCCAGGGGGAGGGGGAGAGGTTGCCAGGCGAGATGTTGTCACTCGTCGGGACGCAGGAGATTGCCAGATAAAGCGCTTGTCTTTGGTGCTCCCACTATCGCGCCCTGAGATACTGGCCGCAAACAGTGAGAAGAAAAGGCTGGGGGTT
>NC_051409.1:37923353-37924131 GCF_015228065.2 Penaeus monodon | reverse complement strand
GAACCTACGTGAGTCCAGTTCGCGACGACACTCCGCCGGCCTTACTGATGATGGATGGATGTTTCTTGATGGAATTCCGATGAAAACTAATTCATACGTAAGAGTGTCTTGACAATTTTTGCCCCAGCGGCTCCTGTACACTACGGTACCTACAGGATATCCGGCACTCCCGATCTGTGGGGGAGAAGAAAGGGAAAAGGAAATATGGTGAATAAACTCGAAAACAAGAGAAAAATGGGATATATTGAATGAACTCGAAAACAAGAGAAAAGCTATATATATATTGAATAAACTCGAAAACAAGAGAAAATGGGATATACTGAATGAACTCGAAAACAAGAGAAAAACTAAATAAGGTGAATGAACTCGAAAACGAGAAAAAATGAATGGACTTGAAAAAAGAGCAAATTGAAACATGGTGGAAGACTTTACGAAATACGGTGTTTTTCCTCTTTTTATGTAATAACCGAACCAGATCCTTGGAGGAAGTTATAAACTAATATTTCCGGAGTCAGACCAAGTATTTCGCTCGATCCCCGCTTTTCTAGTTAAAATAAGAATGACTTAACATCCGGTATAAACAGCCGAATCCTTGAATATGTCATTTTAAGTATTATTTTTTTTCTCAAAAACTCGGATTTTCGAAATGGTTGAGGACACTCCCGAGCACTAAGGCAGGTGAGTCACTGAGTTTATGAATTGATAACGAAACATTTTTTTGTGCTTGTGATATTTGCATCGGATATAAGTTTTGAATTTACATCACCAAAAAAAAAGG
>NC_051409.1:37921799-37921872 GCF_015228065.2 Penaeus monodon | reverse complement strand
AAGAGACATTTTCGCAAATTACGTACTCAAATAGTCCCGCACAAACACAGCAGCTATTGGGCGAACGAAGAGA
>NC_051409.1:37921599-37921727 GCF_015228065.2 Penaeus monodon | reverse complement strand
CCGAGGCGAGAGCGGCGAGCTGACTGTGAAACTTTACGCCCCCCGCTTCTGTTCTCTGCGCTGATGTCACCCGCCCACTCAAGCCCTTTGGTCACTGACTCTGGTTTCTGCGCATGCCCAGTCAGGAG
>NC_051409.1:37921418-37921510 GCF_015228065.2 Penaeus monodon | reverse complement strand
AGAGAGAGAGCATGGGTAGTTCGTAGTTGGTTTGTTATGATGGCGGAGGAGGGCGTGGTCTATCGATGGGTTCGGGAGAAAAATGGTTGGTC
>NC_051409.1:37917742-37919404 GCF_015228065.2 Penaeus monodon | reverse complement strand
AAGTAGAGCTTCGGCATCGGTCTTTGTTTATTAATTACCTGTCGAAAGGGTCAGGTCAAGCAGCAGGTATCTTGACCTCACCGTCGAGAGCCACGAGCGTCATCCCCACCTCCTCTCGGGTTGCGGCCGACGGGGAATAATCACCGATAACGAGCAACTACTGATACCGATCACAGCCGAAGGAGGAATGGAAGGATGCCCGTGGGATTTTTTTTTTAATAATTTTTCGGTGATTGCGATGTGTTGAAGGAAATAGAGGATTTAAATGTATTTCGAAGATACTCTTTGAAAGGGGGAAGTGGAGGGAGGAGTCATGTTAGCCCATGGTTACGAAGGGAGAATTTAATTAATAATAAAAAAACGTCATTTTCACGAGCTACGAGGAAGTTCGCTCGGGAAGCACCAGCTAAAAACGTGCTCTCGATTAACATATACAAATGACGACATAAAACAGCAATAAACCTTTTCCACAATCAAGTTTCCCTTCCGCTGACGAAGGCCATGAACTTCTTGCTGACAGCTAATAAAGAGATGAATACTCCCTCGCTCTCGGTGGCGATAGCATCCGTTCTTAACAAAAACACAAAAGGCATTTAACTTTTCACGTTATGATTTCGTAAAAAAAAGAAAAGTCATGTTTACCCTCAAAGATTCCTTAGTATTGTTTTCCAGCGATAAGTAAATAAATCAACAAATAAATTAATAATTATACAAGTAAATAGATAAACAATTAAACAAGTAAATGAATAAACAAATAAACAATTAAACAAGTAAATAAATAATTGAACAAATAAATAAATAATTTATTTTAGGATGTCAAAGCGTCACAGTCCCAGACCGAACGTCAACGCCGACGTTATTACTAAGCAAGGAAAAGCAAAAGATGGAAAGAAAATGGGTATACGAAGGAAAGAATAAGGATGGAGGAAATTAATCGTAGGAGGAACGGAGGAATTTGAGGATCCCGAGGCTCGCCCCGTCACGTAACATTTGTTTCCCCATTACCTAAGAAAGGCGGAAAGAAAAAAAAAAAAAAGTTAAAAACCTTCATTACCCATGAAAGGAAGAAGAAGAAGAAAAACACCTCCATTAATAACTGGTTTGGTTTCCCGTTTTCTCACTAACCAGGCGATGCAAACGAGTGACAACACACCTGAAAGCTGGTTCGCCTTCCTCCTAAACGAGCGAATGACTTTAGCTGAAAATATCTCCCTTACAGCTGGTTCGCCTTTGCTATCCCAGTTAGAAATACACCCCACAGCTGGTTCGCCTTCCTGCCCGCCAAGCGAACTAGCCAGGCGGACATCACAGGCAGCTGGTTCGACTTCATATCCCTTCCGTAAGTGGTCGGGAAGAGAATATCTGAATGCTGGTTCACCTTACTGCCTGACACGCGAACCAGCTACTTTAATAAACCCCCAGCAGCTGGTTCAAATCTTCCCCTTAAGTGGCCGGGTGTATATTATCTAACAGCTGGTTCGTTTTCCTGCCATCTCCCTAAAGAATGAAGCAGCCGGTCGAAGAAAAACAGCTGGTTTCTCTTCCTTCCAAGTGAAACAGTCAGCCAAAAGCACATCCACCTGCTACTGGTTCCTTTCCCCTCCCTAAAAATTTAAACAAAGCTGGTTCACTTTGTCACCTCCTTACGCGCAATGCGGCCTG
>NC_051409.1:37917036-37917567 GCF_015228065.2 Penaeus monodon | reverse complement strand
TAACACCTGGCTTGCTTCCTACCCTTTCTCTAACAGGCGAAGTAGCAAACCGGAATACAACTACCGACTTCCAAACGAAATAGCCAGTCGAAAAGAGCATCGACCAGCTGATTAGTTTTCCTATTCCCTTCCTGACACGCGAATTACCCGACCTAAAATACCTCTAGCTTCTGTTTACGCCCTCCTACCTAACACAGGCGAAGTTTGTCCTTTTTTTCCCCCGACTCCCGACAAACGGAGGAGAATGGACCGCTGAAACTGGCGCCGCCCCCCTCCCGCCGGCGAGCGAGCCAGCAGCGAGGAACCAGCACCCGCCCGCCTCAGCCCTTCAGTGATGGACAGCCAGGACACCACCGGACTTCCTCGCTGGGGGCGGGACCAGTGACTGACAAGTGCCTGGGTGCCTGAACCAAGGTCAGGCGTTATTTATGGCTTGGAGGTCTTCCCCTCCCCCCCCCTCCACACGCCCTTACCACCTCCCGACCCCCAGTATGCACCCCCTCCCGCTGTATGTCCCCCCCCTCCACGAGT
>NC_051409.1:37916851-37916970 GCF_015228065.2 Penaeus monodon | reverse complement strand
GTGGTTTCTAGGGTACATGATCTGCTGTTCTGCCTTCGCTTCCTCAGTGTGGCAGAGGTTGTGCTTGGGACGTTGTCGCGGCTTTGAAGAATGCTTCTTCGGGGAGGCTACCTGCCGTG
>NC_051409.1:37916564-37916642 GCF_015228065.2 Penaeus monodon | reverse complement strand
AGCTGTAATAATTTTCACCATTGTTAAAATTACAATCATCTACTGTAAGCAGCATTTTCTATATTGCCGATATCACTG
>NC_051409.1:37915973-37916040 GCF_015228065.2 Penaeus monodon | reverse complement strand
CTTTCAAGAAACCGAGTTTCTGTAGTGTTTTTTTCTACTAGTATTAACACGGAGTTTATTTTGTTTG
>NC_051409.1:37914672-37914859 GCF_015228065.2 Penaeus monodon | reverse complement strand
GCTTCTGCTAAACGACCACGATTACATGTGGACATTATTTTGCCCAGAAGAATGTCATTAAAGAAATAAACTTTTGTTGTGAGATTCAACACAACATAAACATTTTATGGTCCCGTAAAAATGTAGTTTCATAGTCTCGTTGCGTATGAATGACTTTGAGACTGTAAACAAGCTCCCCTTACATGGA
>NC_051409.1:37913906-37913995 GCF_015228065.2 Penaeus monodon | reverse complement strand
CAGATAAAAGCAGTGGTATCATAATTAATCCAGTGCATAGCGTTGCACGAGGCAGTTGTTCAATTGAGCTTCTTTGGGGTTAGGCTTCA
>NC_051409.1:37912861-37913375 GCF_015228065.2 Penaeus monodon | reverse complement strand
TTACTGCTGCCGCCGCTTCTGCTTCCACTGCCACTCCTTCCCGGATTCTTCTGATGTTCTAGATGCTAGTAATGATGGTAATTATAAGTACATCACAATAGAGCAAACATAGATTTATATAATAATATAAAAATTAGATAATAGTAATGATAAAGATGACGTGGCTATACAGATGACAACCTCATCAAAATCACTAATAGTAATAACCATCATTGTCATTACCACTATATGCAACTAAATATTAGATTGAAAATATTGAGCATTGCAAAGCATCTAAAAACCAAAGCTAGTTTCGGTCTTCTATATTCAGTTCGGAAAATATTTGCGAAAAACCGGTTTGGTAAATTTCAAATTACTATGCGTTTTAGCATCATGTAAATCGCCAGCCGACCTCATGGTAATCTCCATTAATCACTAGTATGTTGTTTAGATGAGCATTTTCTGATGTTTTTTTTACAGCTTTTTTGTGTAAGTATAGAATATAAGTAACGCACGTAATAATATCTAGACACAC
>NC_051409.1:37912158-37912263 GCF_015228065.2 Penaeus monodon | reverse complement strand
ATATGAAAGGTTAGTCCATAAGTTTGAACTGCAATAAAAATTCATAAAAGCAATATTTTTGCGATGGAATCAATTTAAACCTTTATACCCAACACACACATAGTA
>NC_051409.1:37911676-37911762 GCF_015228065.2 Penaeus monodon | reverse complement strand
CCCCCAAGGACCTTCGCAGAGCAGCCTCACTACAGTGAATCCTGGCACTTCAAACAAGACGATTCTGTAATCTTTTAAGGGCAAGA
>NC_051409.1:37911043-37911522 GCF_015228065.2 Penaeus monodon | reverse complement strand
GCAAGGTTTCCTCATCTGTAATTAACCAAACTAATTTACATTTAACGGCATCAGCTGATTAAACACATTTCAATTCCTGGCGGTAATGCAAGACGCGTGTGAGATTGCCTTAGCACTGGCTGGGAGTCCGCCACAAGCCTTCACTGTTTGTGAGATTGCCTTAGCACTGGCTGGGAGTCCGCCACAAGCCTTCACTGTTTGTGAGATTGCCTTAGCACTGGCTGGGAGTCCGCCACACGCCTTCACTGTTTGTGAGATTGCCTTAGCACTGGCTGGGAGTCCGCCACAAGCCTTCACTGTTCATGTGGCTTTGGCGTCAAGCAGAGGTTACAGGTGTCAAGAGCTTGTGACGTAAGGGATCTCAAAGCTGATTCATTGTTTAAAGGACCATTGATACCATACAAGTGTCTACGGGAAATATCAAGGTCAGTGTGGCAGGAAACTGTACGTTAGTGTCATCTTTGTAGTGAAATTATATC
>NC_051409.1:37910151-37910459 GCF_015228065.2 Penaeus monodon | reverse complement strand
GAAAGCAAAGTAGCCCAGCATGGCACAGAAGAGGGGAGGAGCAGCGCACACGTTTAGGATGCCCTCCAACCATAGCTTTACTACAAGGATATCAAAATGAGATCTAAAGTGCATGAAAAACGTATTACAAAGACCATCTGGCCCAAAAGGAAAACGAACTGGTTGCGTTCAAGGCCATCTCTGAGTCCACGTTCACAAAGTGCTTCGTCACCGAGCAAGAACACCACTATACTTCCTTATACTAACTGTGGGTGGTGGTGCAGAGGGGGAGGGGGTGATGGGACAAGGAAGAGGGAATTAAGCAACGC
>NC_051409.1:37909559-37910119 GCF_015228065.2 Penaeus monodon | reverse complement strand
TAACAAGGGTAATGATGGTGGTTAATACGAAAATGTACATACAAATGATAGGAATAAATAAATAATTACTGTATAGTACTTTTACGGCTTGTACTAAATGCTACGAACAATAACAACGATCACATTCACAATAAACACGGACAGACCAACTACAACGAAGAAAAAAAAAAAAGATACCCATTCTACGAACCTAAAACAAATCCTCCTCCTCCATGAGCTGATCAACACGGGGATTTTACCGCGCCACGATTCACATTAGCATTCCCTCTTCCATCCTGCCCTCCTACCATCCTACCCATCCTTCCACTACGCCCCTCCACCTCATTCTGCCCTCCTTGAGCTCAACAGAAGCAACGAAGTAACCACGCCCATCAGATCGTACCCTAAGCTCGTTCCCCTTCGCCATAACCCTCTAACTCACACTCTTTTACACTTACGCTGTCTCCCCTCTCGGTGTATTACATTAGTTTTCATTTTCTAAGATGTCTTGAACAAGAAGATAAATACGTTTTGGTGTATTTCCTTTTTTCGGGGGGGGGGGGATAATATAATATGATAAT
>NC_051409.1:37909303-37909449 GCF_015228065.2 Penaeus monodon | reverse complement strand
GCCTTGACGTAAACATGTACATTATAAGAAAAATATTTATATTTGTTTTTTTCTTATTTACATTTTCACACATTGACATGTTTTTTCCGGGTTTCATATGGGGATATATTTCATTTTATTATCACACTTCTGCTTCTATTATCACG
>NC_051409.1:37909053-37909172 GCF_015228065.2 Penaeus monodon | reverse complement strand
CCCTTTCCTTCTTCCTCTTCTAAAATTTCGTAAGTTTGTGGTGCGGATTAGCGCCATAGGGGCGAGTTGCTAATTGGATTTACTCCTCCCTTGGATTCAAATTACTCTCCTCTTGAAAT
>NC_051409.1:37907587-37909002 GCF_015228065.2 Penaeus monodon | reverse complement strand
ATGAACTCAAGAATAAGCACACACATATACAGGGTTGTACACAAATGCATACATATAGTCCCACATTGAACTCTAGAATACGCAGATACACATAGAGCTTGTCATGATACAATTTTGTATCAAGTAACCCAGCTAACGACTATGTTTCCATTGGACCTTACACCAAATACCAGTTTCTGCCATATTACCATGTCCTCATTACCATAAATTCCAAATTAATGTTAATCTATTCTCTGCATCTACAAGACTAGTTCCTACTATAGAAGGCCGCTCTGTAACACACTAATATCTCTTCTTGTCTCCTTATCAGAGTGCTATTGTATAATCATCGGTGTAAAGCATAATGTAATCGCATACCTTACAATACACGCGTGACCTTAATGCATAATAGCATTCTTTGTACTCTCATACATTGATTTCCTAATAATCTGTGTAATCTGTCTGTAATAAACGATCGGTATTTTAAAAAAATATATATAATTGTCCATCATTATTATCACTATCATTTATTAAAGCCCATGTTACTTATTATACACTAAAACCAACTACTAGAACCAAATTTGAGTCCTTCGATGTCCACGACGAATAACGCGTCCCTGAAATAAATCTTCCCACGCATTTCTACCCTAGAGAAATCTACCTGCTTCAGCCGGGCATCTGTGACGAACCTTCTCTCCTATACAAACAAAGGACGGCCATTTACCACACACCCTGAGACGGCGGTGGTCCATCCATTACCATTTGTCCAACTCGAGATAAAACTGCCCACTTATGCCGGCGCATTTCCCTCTCTATGGAGCCGTTCTCCCCCGTATTTCATTATGCAGAGGGCAATAAAAGCCTTAATCACTTGTTCCTCCATACTACCAAGGCTTTACTACTACCCTCACAAGGCTCGAATTCCAAGGCTGTGTGCGCATCTACGCCGTCCGCTACATCTGTCTCCTTGTTTGTAAATACATGCTGTTTAGGGGGGGACTGTGTGAGTGAATATCCTCTGCGCCTACACTACCAATCTTCAGTGTCGTCTTCGTTATGTAAAATCCCTCCCAGAGAGATTTTGAAACCACAAAGGAATCCTTTCCGAACTCGTGATCATCGTCTTCATGTGTCTCCGTGGATGAGGGTGTCTGCATTCCTCTCTTGCTCGTTCTCTCTGTGCTCGCGTGTCGTTAACGTGTATCAAAGCGTAAGAGGTTAGATTTAGCGCATAAACAAGGGTAAGCGTGACCATTACCCTCGGCTAATAGCCCACTAGATACTATAATACATTCGTCTGTTATAATACGTTATTGCGTAACACGAGTTGTACCAATTATCTCATATATCGAGACAGATGTATAATTTATAAATCAAATGTGCATTAGTTCTGACTTCATTTTCGTGTTTTCCGACATAAACCTGTTACTGCAGGA
>NC_051409.1:37907076-37907333 GCF_015228065.2 Penaeus monodon | reverse complement strand
GTCACCTGTCTCGCCCCGATTTCCATCCGCCTCACCTTCAACGCGCAGTAAAGCATCTCTCTACCAACGGCAGACGCACCACCCTTTACCTTCATCACGTAATCTCACTGCGCGAACAGTATAACCTTACACAGCTGACGTGCGCCTCCGCTTCAACGGCGGGACAGTGTCTTGGCAAGAGAACTTCGGTATTTTTCTGATAATTGAATAAAGTGGTGTCGTTGATAAAAAGATAACAGGGAAGAAACAGGTGAACT
>NC_051409.1:37906964-37907052 GCF_015228065.2 Penaeus monodon | reverse complement strand
TATGATGATCTCGACCACTCTATCTTTGTTTATTACAATTGCTAGTATTTTTCTCGTGTAAAATACTTCGACCTTTCAGGAGAATGAT
>NC_051409.1:37906868-37906944 GCF_015228065.2 Penaeus monodon | reverse complement strand
TGCTACTTAGAATTATCAATATATTTCTACGATCCACGCCTTGCACGACAGATGCAGTTTGTAGGCAGGGCACCTC
>NC_051409.1:37906416-37906676 GCF_015228065.2 Penaeus monodon | reverse complement strand
TGTATTTTCAGTGTAAGTGAAAAAAAATCCTCATATATCCTCAAATTATGTCACAGGTAGATATATAATGGATAGATAATCGAGCATCTATCATCCTGACTTCCAGACTAAAGCAAGAAAAATTAGACGCTTCTTAAATACCGAATAAAACTAAAATAAAATAAACCAGAGGATGTTAATATCCCTTACGTCTTACCCAGCAACAACTCACAGGGTACAGGTTGGAAAAATAACTCAGAAGAGGGCGCAGCAACGCACGG
>NC_051409.1:37906290-37906394 GCF_015228065.2 Penaeus monodon | reverse complement strand
TCCACTCTTTGCCGCGTCACCCCCAGAGGCACTATACCTACATGACCTCTGAGATGACCCCTTGTCGTGCTCTGGGCGGCCGCGGGTCCTTAACACCTACCGAA
>NC_051409.1:37906060-37906225 GCF_015228065.2 Penaeus monodon | reverse complement strand
CCTTAGCTCGAGTGAGGAACCGAGTAAATAAGCAAAGGACAGGGCGTGATAAACAAGAAGATAGTTTGGTGTTTGTGATAAAGCTGTTTGTGGAGGGAGAGGGGGAGGGAGGAAGGGAGGAAGGGAGGAAGAGGGAGAGGGAGAGGAGAGGGGAGGGGGGGAGGG
>NC_051409.1:37905881-37905978 GCF_015228065.2 Penaeus monodon | reverse complement strand
CGTCGAGGGCGTGAGGAAAAATGGAGCTAAAGTAACAAATTGCAGTGAATGCAGATGTAACACGAGAGGGAGAATTGCTTGGGGGAAAGTGTTTGAG
>NC_051409.1:37905371-37905505 GCF_015228065.2 Penaeus monodon | reverse complement strand
CCCTGAGAAACGAGACCTCGTGTCCAACTCCTTAAAACAGCAATAAGTCGCGACCCTAAAGCCATCCTTTCAGTCATTATGGTCATCAGATCGTAATCCTGAGCGAAAGACTTGACGTCGACGGCGTCCTCAGC
>NC_051409.1:37904407-37905059 GCF_015228065.2 Penaeus monodon | reverse complement strand
CCTTAGAAAAGAAAGGACGGCGGAAGTGGGGTAGAAGGGGTAGGGGGACAGGGGAGGGGAGCTGCGGACGAAGGGAGAGGGGAAGGAAGGGGAGACTAGAAAGAGTGAGTGGACAAGGAAAGGGTAGGACAGGGTATGGCGTAGGGGAGGAGGGGCGGGGGCAATGGGCGACGGTGGTGGGGTCAGAGCGAGGAAAAAGGGGGGGGGGGGATAAAAGACGACGGAAGGAGAGGAAGGGACGATGGAGAGGGTGGGGATAGGGGAGGGGGGTCGAAAGGACGACGGAAGGAGCGAAAGACGACTCCAGAATGAAAGGAAAGGGCGATGAACAGGGAATGGGGAGGGGTTGGGGGGTAGGGGGGGGACATAGGACGACGGAGGGAGAGGGAAAATGAGGACGATAAAGAGGGTGGGGAGCAAGGGACGATGCCGGAAGGGAAGGGGCGGCGGAGGCTAATGAAAAGCATAGGACTTCCCTGACACGAACGCGTTGTTTTGTAATTTAGTAAGAAAAATGGTGCTGTTTGACCGGTGACTTGCCTTTTTTGTGTGTATCTCTTTACCTCATCGCGGATTTTTAAAACGTATCGGTTTTCTTGACATGGGAAACCACATTAGCCTTTGCATACAATTATAAGTAATATATATACTT
>NC_051409.1:37904083-37904388 GCF_015228065.2 Penaeus monodon | reverse complement strand
TACATGACCGCTTTGTAAAGATAATGACCAAAATCCAAAATCCTATTATATCTACGATCTTGATTTGCATTCAAGTGACAGTCAAAGTTTTACTACACATAAAGGACACGAATAGAAATAACTGTATGCCAAGGGAGTCAAGGTTGGCGAATGAGAAACCTTTCAATTATCAAGATGCGACAGTGTTGCCAGGTACGGAATAACCCCAGGTAGAGAGATGAGGATTGGTTACACTGTGACAAAACTAATGGTTATTCTTTACACTTCTCTTTTGATCATTTCACTCTTATTCCTCATTCCGTTCG
>NC_051409.1:37903726-37903929 GCF_015228065.2 Penaeus monodon | reverse complement strand
TCTACTACTTGTATACGTTTTCCATCTTCTTCAGTTTCTCTTCTTCTATGCCTTTTACATTTTCTACATTATTTCCTGTTTCTTTCACCCTTTCGTTTTCTCATTTTTGCTAAAAGAAGGCGTCTCGTATGATAACGTCAGTGAAGGAATACTAGTCATGGGATGTAAATCATGAATAGACAACTAGCAATTCGTATTCGTAA
>NC_051409.1:37903022-37903221 GCF_015228065.2 Penaeus monodon | reverse complement strand
CTTCCTATAACGGACCTTGTCACGGTCACAGCGCGTCTCGCCGTCAGCAACTGTCACGTCCAGCGCTCTTTATGGCATGTCAAGCGAGACTTAGGGATTGCTTAGCGACGGGACCGAAAGCCTTTGAAAACAAGGAAGAGCGGTTTGTCTTTGTTTGATTTTCTTTGTCAACATATATGATGTTACAATGCTATAACGT
>NC_051409.1:37902882-37902984 GCF_015228065.2 Penaeus monodon | reverse complement strand
GTTATGGTACTGATGCGATAAATGTGATATGGTAAATATGATTATGCTATTATGGTATTGATATGATAAATATAGTAAATATCATAATGACGTTATAGCACT
>NC_051409.1:37902583-37902779 GCF_015228065.2 Penaeus monodon | reverse complement strand
GTAATGTATTTACTGTATTAATCCATTCAATAGCTGTTGTATCTAACGGATATTATAGTGAATGAGTTGTATATTTCCAATAAGGGAACAATTAGACTAAAAAACGATAACAAAGAAGAGAATCATGCAGACGATTAGTTTATTGAAAAATCGTGTAATAAATTATAGGTAAATATAGAAATATAAAACAGTGGAT
>NC_051409.1:37902223-37902338 GCF_015228065.2 Penaeus monodon | reverse complement strand
CATAGAGCAACTGAGCCCCACGAGTAAAAAAATTACACAAACGATTCATGTTAGAGTCATCGAAAGATTATCGAGAAAGGTCATCGGGAGGCGACGCTGCAGGAAGGGGCCTGAC
>NC_051409.1:37901703-37902062 GCF_015228065.2 Penaeus monodon | reverse complement strand
TAAGGCAGACGCAGCCGGACGCTTCCTGAAGGCGCGGATCGTGATCACGTTACGCAACATCTGCCGTCCCCCTGGCGTCGCGTTTCGACCCTCCCCCTCTCCCATCGCAATCAGCATGCGGCGCTCTTGTTATTAGTTCCTCTGCTCCCTCCCCCCCATCTCTCAATCCTACTGTAACCTACTGAGAGCAAGATATGAGATCTATCATATTCTATCTCCTTTCTTCCTGTAATATTATTATTTGAGAAAAAAAAGTGTCCCGCCAATGCTTGACAAGTGGGAGAAAACGATTAGCCCCGTATCCCATCACACAATACTTAAAAAAAAACAAACCCCGTATCCCATCACACCCTTCCTAT
>NC_051409.1:37901390-37901671 GCF_015228065.2 Penaeus monodon | reverse complement strand
CTTCCGTATCCCATCACGCACCCTAAAAAAAGAAAAAATCTTGCATCCAACAACAGAAAAATCCACCAAATTACAACACAAACAACCAAACCACAATCACCATCGTCCAGCTGAACACTGAACGCCGCTCCCTCGTAAGCCAATGATCACTATTTAAGGTCAAATAAAAAAAAAATGAGGTGGTGTCTCGTTGAAGATCACAAAACACCCTTTGCTTTCGTTACGCATAGCCTTGGAAGGGGATAGATCAGCTTCTGTCTGAAAAGTTATAGGTTAATATG
>NC_051409.1:37900553-37900749 GCF_015228065.2 Penaeus monodon | reverse complement strand
AAGATCATGAATTTTATAATGACATGACGATACTGAGATATATGCAGACTTTATTAATGGACAAAGGGCATTTTGATTTATGCATTATCAATTACATGACCCAAGGAGGCGGATTTTGCAAATTGCAGCTTCTTAACGGCTGAGAAAAGGACGTTGTTTTTAGTTCTCCGAGTGATAATTGTGGCGAAAATAAAGC
>NC_051409.1:37900021-37900460 GCF_015228065.2 Penaeus monodon | reverse complement strand
CGTCATCATCATGCAGATATGAGAATGACAGAAAAAAATGACAAAATATCGAGGAAAAAGTGCATACTGTTAACAAATACTCATAAATACGTGAATACCGTAAAAAATAAACAAATACTTATAAAAGTAAAAAACTGTAAATAGATAACTTAATACTAATAAAATCAAATACAGTAGATTGAGCAAATACAATACTAAATAGTTAAATAAGCACACAAATACATTACAGTATATGGCCATAACCAGAGTAAAACCACAACAAATAAGCAAATAAGCAAACAATACTCCCCCATCCCCCCTCCCGAAGGGTACACTTCGTAAATAACGAAAGAAAAACATTGAAATCATTCAGAAGAACAAATATATCGAAAGTACTGTTCTCTCCGAGGAACATTTACGTAAGGAGAACCTGACTACTGTTACGTGCTGTTTTGCTGTT
>NC_051409.1:37899433-37899853 GCF_015228065.2 Penaeus monodon | reverse complement strand
AGTCACACTCGAACTCAGGTGCATGAGAGACAGTCAGGGTCACCCTCGTCATGCACGAACGAATGACGGTAACGTTCACCTCAAGGACTCGAAGGAGATTTCTCATCAGGGTTTTTTTCTTTCTCTCTCTCTTTGTTTTTTTTCTTTCTCTCTTTCGTTTTTCTTTCTCTTTTTTCTACTTCTTTTTCTCTTTCGTTTTTCTTTCTCTTTTTTTTTCTTTCTCTCTTTCGTTTTTCTTTTTCTTTCTTTTTTTTCGTTCTCCATTTTTCTTTCTGTTTTCTTTATATTTCTTTCTTTCTCCATGTCTTTCTATCTTTTCTTTTCTTTTATTTCCCTTTCTATTCCCGTCTTTCTTTCTCTATTTCTTAATTCTTGGGTGATAATGACCTCGACTTATATAATGTGGAATAAAGTGTTTAA
>NC_051409.1:37898989-37899177 GCF_015228065.2 Penaeus monodon | reverse complement strand
AGTTGCTCGAGATTAATTTTCCTGTCCCCGTCATACACAAGGAAAAGTCACTTCTGTTTTCGTAATGAACATCTCACGTCTTCTTTAAAAGAAAAAAAAATATATGAATATAAATCAGGTTCATGCTAATGCTTTGAACATGAGATTAAATCCATGAAGGCGAGTGAGGGTCCTTTCACTATAATTGT
>NC_051409.1:37898340-37898456 GCF_015228065.2 Penaeus monodon | reverse complement strand
CCAAGCCAAAACTCTCTCACTCAAACAATCTTTAACATCATCCAATAACCACAACACAATTGCATCTGCTAATGAAAGCTTTGAGTTTAAACTCTCGCGGGGAAAGAATGTATTAC
>NC_051409.1:37897815-37897893 GCF_015228065.2 Penaeus monodon | reverse complement strand
CCAAATCTTCATGAATCCATCGCGGAGAAGAAGGGCATCTCGCCGGCACATAAAACGCTCCCGACGTCAGTCAAATAA
>NC_051409.1:37897160-37897291 GCF_015228065.2 Penaeus monodon | reverse complement strand
GCAAGGGTGTACGAAGTCGACAAGGTTCTAAAAGTCGAACAAATTCAACCCTATTTCGCCTCTTCTGCCGCGCCATTGGCTAATCTTCGTTGGATCTCCTTCCTTGTCTTAAACCAACAGCGTTTAATCCC
>NC_051409.1:37896658-37896775 GCF_015228065.2 Penaeus monodon | reverse complement strand
ACTCTGTAAGGGAACGCAAGAAACACACGAGGATAGGTGAGATATCTTCCCTTCAAGAGACCGCGAAACTAGGTCGTGAAACGAGGTCGCTGGGTCATAACAGATAGAAAAAAGGAG
>NC_051409.1:37896306-37896574 GCF_015228065.2 Penaeus monodon | reverse complement strand
ACATGGAAGAAGAACGTTCACAAGACAAAAGAAAAATGTTCTTTGAACCTATCTCTGTGTCCTTGTCCCACCGAGTCACGGCATTGTACCTTCCGTACTGTACGTGCCGGCACGCAGCGATTCAAGCTTAGGCCGCACCTTCTCAAACGTAAGACATGGCCTAGACCTTTGTTCCCGTGGCTAAAAACAGACGCAATTCATCACTCTGTGAAGACACACATAATCACGTCACGTCTCTGTTTACATGACGAATTCCCCGTTACTCATG
>NC_051409.1:37896027-37896272 GCF_015228065.2 Penaeus monodon | reverse complement strand
GGAGTCTGGTCGGCCAGGAATGTCGCAATGGCCAAACAAAAGCTTAGATGAGAGGCCCCCAGGATTAGTCGGCAGGGCGGACGACCGCGCTGCAGGCCACGCCCCCGACGCGATCATCTCAGTTGCTCTGTATGGCAGCCAATGTTTGGACGGGTAACGATGTGTGGTTTTGTAAGTTTCTGAATGTGTGGAAGTGGATGTGTAGATTTGTGTGTGTGAGCGGGTTGTTCAAATTGTTTCTCATC
>NC_051409.1:37895458-37895837 GCF_015228065.2 Penaeus monodon | reverse complement strand
CCTTCCCCCTTTTCAAAGATGTAGATACACACGGGATAGCGACCGCCGCGGACCCCTCAAAGCACATTAATAAGGAGAGAATCGGGACTGGCCTCCTTATCTCCTCGTAGCCCGTAGCCCCACAGTGGTGTCCCTTGTCCCAGTGCGTTGAATGACCTGAATATGTGATTTACAAGAACTACAGCTGCGACGGAGGTTGAAAGTCCGACGTGGGATAAGAAATGTACAGTCAACTCTTTGTTTATTTCTGAGAATGGCATTAGATTCGCCAGATGTTGGTTATGGCCTGAAATGCAGGATCGAAATCCCCTCTTGTGGTTTCGCCTTTTTGGACGGAGATGTTCCGTCGGCTTCCCTTCATGGGATATTGCGTTTCGAC
>NC_051409.1:37894781-37895181 GCF_015228065.2 Penaeus monodon | reverse complement strand
CCAGGAACGTTCAAGTCTAGCGGTAGATTTTCTCCCGGGACGACGAGTCTTGGAGGATCATAGACAGACTCTGCGATCATGCTGACCGGAGGGATCTTCAACTGAACACTCCCAGCATTGCATAATCACTTGACGCTCCCACCAAGTCCATCGCACACCGTCTTCAAGTCTATAGGATCGTGTTTTTTTTTTCCCATGTTGTTTGCTGAACGTCTTTGGGTGTTATAGACAGTCGTCCTTGCGAGGTTGTGGACCCGGTAGCTGGTATCTTAAATGTTTAATAATCCCTAGCCAATTGCAGTCAATAAATGCTTATTGACGTTAGGTTTGCCCGTTGCAACCGCCCATATCTTCTCTATACTTTAAAATCCATCTCGCTTACAAAAGGGTTTATCTTTCT
>NC_051409.1:37894510-37894683 GCF_015228065.2 Penaeus monodon | reverse complement strand
CACAAGACTGAAATAAGTAACCCGAATAACTCGCTCAGATACAAGTAATTGTCAAGTCGCACACGTCGCTTTGTTGACATCGGGCGCAGCATGTTCGTTCGCTGGCGGGGCGGGAAGGTGGCAGCTCGTTAGAAATCTATTCATTCAATTATCTGCCTCTCGTTTAAATCATA
>NC_051409.1:37893895-37894152 GCF_015228065.2 Penaeus monodon | reverse complement strand
CCGTCACATCACAACTACAACAAATTCCTACAAGAGATGACATAAATAGAAATAGATCTCCAGGCAAGGGAGACGCGAAATATATCTACAAAGATTTATTTCACGCGCGACAAAACCATTTTAGAATATCGATGTAATGAGGGTCTTGGCGCCAGAGGAGATAACATATGACAGGTCCATTGTCATACATGCCAGTTATGTACATTGTCATATATGCCACTTACATGACACTTCACTTGTCTTTATCATATCTACAG
>NC_051409.1:37893422-37893582 GCF_015228065.2 Penaeus monodon | reverse complement strand
TCTTCTAGACGACACCTATACAAATAAGTAACAGACAAGCAATAGTTATATATATTCAAAGGGAATTCAGATAAACTACAAATCGTTTTTTGCATTTTTTTTTATGGAATATTTAATGTAATAAATAAACTGTCTCTGGTAAGATTGCCAATCCGGTGGA
>NC_051409.1:37892899-37893000 GCF_015228065.2 Penaeus monodon | reverse complement strand
ACCTTGTGCCACGTCACTCGCAGCCGCTCGAGCGTGAAGGTAACATGATAAAGTAACGGTGGAGGGGAAAGGGGTGGGGGGTGGGGGGAGTGGAGTGGAGT
>NC_051409.1:37891770-37891999 GCF_015228065.2 Penaeus monodon | reverse complement strand
AGGAGAGGGATGGGGAGAGGTGTACCTGCATCATCACGTCTATCTCATGTTACTCTACTCGCCGCCCCTTCCCCCTCCTCTCCCCCTCCCTCCCTACCTTCTCGCCGCCCTCACATTCTCTCGTTCATCATGTATCCTGTTTCCTCCTTTATCAACCTGTGGTTATTATCATTACGTTGATTATTCCTTTCTCTTCTCTAAATGTTGTTCACTAAGTTTGTAAAGGATT
>NC_051409.1:37891046-37891181 GCF_015228065.2 Penaeus monodon | reverse complement strand
CTCACTGCCCGGATGTGCGTGGCCGGATCACCACAGATGCAACACCAATCAAGATGATGCAATACTAATCAAGTTTGTTTTGTTCACCTGTCGCGAGCGTATGTACTGTGATTCGTCTCTTGTTTGGATGATTTT
>NC_051409.1:37890295-37890601 GCF_015228065.2 Penaeus monodon | reverse complement strand
CAGACGATAGATATAGCTCGACAGATCCCGTAATAGACTGATTGTCAACTAGATAAATACACACAAATACATAGACAGAGATCAACTTAAAGAATAAATAATTAGACAGATTGAGACGAAAGAGAAGAGAGACCAGACAGGAGGATAAATAAACAGGAGGTTAAACAGCTAAGTGTGAGTCGCGGAGATAAAACAAACACACGCATTCCTTTATATGGATGTAAACACACACAGGCACAAAGGGAATAAGAGAAAGAGGGAGAATGAGAGAATGCACACACACTTGCAAAAAGGGAATGAACGAAT
>NC_051409.1:37889827-37889919 GCF_015228065.2 Penaeus monodon | reverse complement strand
GCGTGAATTTCCGTCTCAAGAACATTCGATCCCCAATGAACAGGAGGCGAAAAGAGGGTTCGATTCCACGCAGCTTCGTGAGTATAATCTGC
>NC_051409.1:37889275-37889389 GCF_015228065.2 Penaeus monodon | reverse complement strand
CCAAAGAATTATGGAGATGGAACACTGGATATATTTTGTTAAATAGAAAGATAGAAAAGGGATTGGTATAAATATACACAGGAAAAAATGAGGTACGAAGAGGAGAAAAAAAGA
>NC_051409.1:37888760-37889124 GCF_015228065.2 Penaeus monodon | reverse complement strand
AAGAAGGAGAAAGAATGGACCTGGGTTCTTGAATACACACGTAGCCGTCCCGTCTGGCATCGAAATTTCAAAAGCTGGTTCAAGATCCAAGGCAGAATATTGCAATTTCACTTTCCTCATTAATCCCCACATCGAATGCAACTCGAGGTGCTTCTGAATCGGCCTCGTGCAACTGCATTATCACTCGCTCAGAAGGCCAAGAGAGTGCGCCCTGATTACGTTATGTAAAGGTGACCTACAGAGATTGTGAGAGAGGAGTCAAGTGTAAGAAAATTGGTAGTCATGTTCGATTTAAGCTGCTTTTCAGGTCATTTAATATATAAGGGGAAAAAAGTAACTTAATATATGTATATGCGCACGCACG
>NC_051409.1:37887581-37888377 GCF_015228065.2 Penaeus monodon | reverse complement strand
CGCTGTTTATTTACCTATTTGTTTATTGTTCACCCTGGACGTTAACTGTTGGCATATCTCTTTGCTTCACTGAACGAAAATCTTTTCCTTCCTTTTTTTCTCTTTTATTTTATACAATTATGGCCCGGTTTTGCAATAAGGAAAAATCAGCACGAGTGTCTGCTGGCATCGTAACCGAATACATTTCACACTCCAAGAAGCACATTCGGAGAACAAATTTCGTGAAATCACATGCAGGCTCCCTAAACATGAACCCCGTTACCCTTCCCCTTTTTAAACCAATGGATTTAGGTACCCCTTTTCCTCCTTAAAACTATGATTTTGGGTACACTTCTCCTTCCTCAGGCCACGAGTTTTAGAACACTTTTCCTCCATAGAACCATGAAATCAGTTACTCTTACTCTTACTAACTCAAGACAAGAGACATTTTAGGGTATTTTAAGAGCCAAGGATCAACACTTGACACCCCAATGGCCGCCATTTTCCGTCTACTTAAACACCCAACCGTTTTTACTATAATAGTTGCTTTAAGGATCCTATTACACGCCTTAACGACCTCTTCTGGTTTCCTCTTTCCCTCTTTCGCTCGTTCTCCCTCTGTAGCTGCCTTTTATTGCCTCTTTTTAGGTAATAACCGTCTTCATTTATTATATTTTCCGTTCTTAGGTCTTCCTCTTTCTATAAATTTGCAAAATCTTTCTATTGATTTATACGAAAATGGATCTTGTGTTAGCTCGCCTTTTGCTGTTCGTTATTGTATATTATTTGTCTTTTGGAAATATGCAATATACGTAAT
>NC_051409.1:37887076-37887305 GCF_015228065.2 Penaeus monodon | reverse complement strand
TGTGCAAATGCAGGCGAACGTTTGTTTATGTAGTTATCGGAGATTAATAGCCGAGCTCATGGGCGGGGGTGTGGGCGTAGTTAGGAGAAAAAACCTACGCTCGGAGATATATATGGGCGGTAATAGGCGTGCTACATGAGGGTACGCGGGCGTGAAATACAGTGTTTGGGCGTGGGTCGGGAACCGCATGACCGCAGCATAATGTTCGAAGGTGGATTCAGTTATCACG
>NC_051409.1:37886826-37887009 GCF_015228065.2 Penaeus monodon | reverse complement strand
GCTAGCATTACTGCTTTTCGTTGGCGCTTAAATTAGCCAGCCGATGGATGACTACAGTATAATCACGTTAGCACTATTTTTTTTTTTTTTTGTTCAGATACATGAAAAAGTAAAACAAATGAACAGCGCTGGATAACGATGAATCCCGTTAATTTACATCAAACATGCACGCACGCATGCAAG
>NC_051409.1:37886496-37886705 GCF_015228065.2 Penaeus monodon | reverse complement strand
GATTCTGAAATGAAGCAAAATAACTGAAGTCACTCACAGCGGGTTTGCACAGTATGCGTTTACACAGGAGGGCGGGTCACAAGCGCGTCCTTCAGGGAGGCACTGCTCATCCCCCTCCCCCCTCCCTTTCCCCCACTTCTATCCCCCTCTTTCTTCACTCCCACTTCCCTTACCTTCTCCTACATTCTTCTTGATTCCCCCTTAAACCC
>NC_051409.1:37885800-37886373 GCF_015228065.2 Penaeus monodon | reverse complement strand
TCCCTCTCTCAATTCCCTCACCTCCTCTTTCGTCCTCTCTTCTCCCTCCTCTCTCTTTTACTTCCCGTCTTCTGTCTACCTATTCTCCTTTTCTCAATTGTCTTTCATTCTTTCCCCATTTTCCCTATTTCCAACTTCGTTCTTTCTCCCTTTTTTTTGTCCATTTCCCTCTTTTCTCAATTCTCCTTCGTACTTTCCTTCTATTTCTCTACCTCCCCTTCGTTCTTTCCACCTGTTCCTTTCTCCATAATGTTCAATTCCCCTTCGTACTTCCCCCCTTATTTCTCTATTCCCCCTATTCGTTCCCCCCAAAATTTCAATTCCCTATTCCCCTTTTTCGTACCTCAATATTTTTCACTTCTCTATTTCCCCTTTTTCGTTCCCCAATATTTTTTCAATTCTCTATTCCCCCTTTTCGTTCCCCCGAAATTCCCAATGCCCCTTCGTATTCTCCCCCGTTTTTCTCTATTCCCCCTATTCGCTCCCCCCCCCCCCCACTTCTTCTACGCTTCCACGCTGTTCTCATGGCAAGTTCTCATGGTTATGCTTGCGTGTGCGTAAGTGCCTACTACA
>NC_051409.1:37883969-37885351 GCF_015228065.2 Penaeus monodon | reverse complement strand
AGGGGGAGCTGAGCGCGGGGAATGAGGTAGGGGTGGAGATAGTAGGGGCAGAGGGAAGGGGTGAGGGGCAGAGGTTGGGGCAAAGGAGAGGGTTGAGGGGCATAGGGAAGGGGTGAGGGGAAGAGGTAGGGGCAAAGGGGAGGGGTGAGGGAAGAGGTAGGGGCAGAGGGGAGGGGTGAGGGGCAGAGGGGAGGGGTGAGGGGCAGCGGGGTGGGGTGAGGGGAGAGGTAGGGAGGTAGGGGCAGAGGGAAGGGGTGAGGGGCAGAGGAGAGGGGTGAGGGGCAGAGTAGGGGCAAGGTGAGGGCTGAGGGGGAGAGTTGGGGAAAGGAGAGGTTGAGGGGCAAGGGAAGGGGCGAGGGGAGAGTAGGGCAGAGGCAGGGGTAGGGAAGAAGTAGGGGCAGAGAGAGGGTGAGGGGAAGAGTAGGGGCAGAGGGGAGGGGTGAGGGGAGAGAGGGAGGGTAAGGGGAAGAGGTAGGGGCAGAGGGGAGGGGTGGGGGAAGAGGTAGGGAGGGGGAGGTGAGGGGAAAGGTGGGGCAAGGGAGGGGTGAGGCAGGGGAAGGGAAGAGGGGAGGGGAGGGGAGGAGAGGTAGGGGCAGAGGGAAGGGGTGAGGGAATAGCAGGTAGGGGGAGGGAAGAGGTAGGCATAGTAAGGCCGTGGGGAGAGGTAGGGGCAGAGGGGAGCGGTTGAAGGAAAGGTAAGGGCATAGGGAATGTCAGTATAGAGGGGAAGAGGTACGGGGCAACGAAGGGGTGAAAGGGAAGAGGTAGGGGTGAGGTTAGGGTGTCCCAGGGGCAGGAAGGGGTTGAGGAATAGGGGTGGGATGAGGGAAGAGGTAGGCAGAGGGAGGGGTTGAGGGAAACGGGTTTAGGGGCAACGGAGAAAGGTGAGGGAAGAGGTAGGCAGAGGAGGGAGAAGGAAGAGAAGCGAGCATAGGACAGGGGTAGGGGAAGAGGAGAGAGGAGAGGGGTGAGGGCAGAGGAGAGAGGAGAGGGGTGAGGGGCAGAGGAGAGTGGTGAGGGGCAGAGAGAGAGAGGAGAGGGTGAGGGGCAGAGGAGAGAGGAGAGGGGTGAGGGGCAGAGGAGAGAGGAGAGGGGTGAGGGGCAGAGGAGAGAGGAGAGGGGTGAGGGGCAGAGGAGAGAGGAGAGGGGTGAGGGGCAGAGGAGAGAGGAGAGGGGTGAGGGGCAGAGGAGAGAGGAGAGGGGTGAGGGGCAGAGGAGAGGGGTGAGGGGCAGAGGAGAGAGGAGAGGGGTGAGGGGCAGAGGAGAGAGGTGAGGGGCAGAGGGAAGGGACAGCGGCAGGGTGACGGGAAGAGGTGCGGGCAGAGGGACAGGGTAGGGGTAGGGTAAGGGGAGAGGGGTGGGGATTAAGGGGGATATGTGGA
>NC_051409.1:37883806-37883876 GCF_015228065.2 Penaeus monodon | reverse complement strand
GTGAGGGAGAGTGAGAAATGAGAAATAGCAAGGCAGGGTGGAGGAGACTAACATACCCTTTACCGTGTCA
>NC_051409.1:37883579-37883779 GCF_015228065.2 Penaeus monodon | reverse complement strand
AAAAGATAGTCCGGTTAATAAAAAAGGGTATGATATCTTTTCAGTATTTTTATATATTCTGTAAATGTACGAGTACATTACGAAATAATATTCGATTAATATTATTTTGTTGTTTATTTTTTCCCATTTCATTCTTATCTTATTCGTTTTAACCAACTGAATAAATACAAGTCACGTTTATCCTCAAACCATCTCTTATG
>NC_051409.1:37883194-37883431 GCF_015228065.2 Penaeus monodon | reverse complement strand
ACCAGAAACCGCAGAGGCCCTCAGAAACAGGGAACGCTAGCAGATAAGGGGACTAGCAGGTACACGCAATACAGTAGGTGATTAAGGGACATCCACCACGGACTTCGAGATAGCGGGCAGTGTGGGCGCGAGGGCGTGGGCGTGAGGGCGTGGGCGCTAATATTGGATTGGCTAGCGTGAGTTGAATCATACCTGGTTATTAAAACAGGTGGTTACATCATTATGACTGGGGTATGA
>NC_051409.1:37882465-37882753 GCF_015228065.2 Penaeus monodon | reverse complement strand
GTAAGGAAAACTAAAATAAAAGTAATTAAGTCTAAATATCCAGGAGAGCTAAAAAATAAAAAAGCATGATAAGAAAAAATATCGAAAATGAACTTCGTTCTCAGGTCACTAGGTTAGCGAGGTTGCGGTGAAAGGCATTTAGTGTTAATATCCATTGCCTCGGGCCGTTTATCACCATTATACTGGCGTGAAGAAGCGCACATCTTGGCCATGTAAACTGTTCTTTTTGAGGTAGCTAATATTACTGTCCCTGTTTTGGGCACGTTTTATGATAAACACATGGCAATC
>NC_051409.1:37882327-37882409 GCF_015228065.2 Penaeus monodon | reverse complement strand
GTGGTCGTAAAGGTTCACTCTTTTTTCATCGGTCGATATCAACACTGATGTTTTTCCATCTTTTATGTAGTTATGGAAAGGG
>NC_051409.1:37882072-37882282 GCF_015228065.2 Penaeus monodon | reverse complement strand
AACGGCCAAGTCGTAAAGCTTCTTTGAATTTGATTCCCTTGATTTCCTCCTTCTCCACTCCCTTTCACGACACAGTGTTTAATTACCTTATGGCTCATCTCCTGCCTGCTCTGCTTCGCTGCTCCTCATCCATCCAGCTCTACCCTACACATGATTCACCCCCAACACACACACATACGTGTCTATACGTGTCTTATATTGTGCAGAAGA
>NC_051409.1:37881251-37882005 GCF_015228065.2 Penaeus monodon | reverse complement strand
ATGGTAATGCATGAGAGCTGGGACGTCGAAGCGACGCTTGCTATCCAAAGAGATGTCAGAACGGCGCATGGCATCCCGAGGGCAGTGCAAGGTATTGAAACAAACCTAAACTTTACCGGAATGGCGCGTCAGGACGAATATATGAGGCATGACAAACACGAAGTAATGAAAATCGATGACTCTGTCAATCACACCGATGGATAGAATAAAAGTGATGTAAGACGTCTCGGATAAAATCGTAACTGCCCTTGTGAAAATTAATTACAGGTACAGTCTACAAACAGCTAAGATAATTAAATTTGAAATATCGATGATAATCCGGGTGCTCTGGGGGATGAAAACGAGGTTATGAATAACTAATATATAATTATATATTAGGAGAGGCATTGTCCATACGAACATACCTACAGAAGTCAACTATTTTTTTAGTTCAACTCACAAGATAAAATGTGAATATACAGATAAGTTAGGGCACATATGACAGTTTAAAGGGATAAAGAAGTGGGTATGAATCCTCGTGTAGTGATGCTATATCCTTCCCTGAGATGTTACCCTGGAGGAGGTTTTGGTATTCAGAAGTTATTTTGTATGGAATAGATACAGAACAAGGTTTTATGCCCACTATGGTTTTGTGTGTGTCTTATAGCTGTTGTGTGAACTTGTGTACGATCTACTTAATGCGTAGTTTTTATGCCTGCTCATGCCAAAGTTTTCGTATGTATAATGACTAAATTTTTCAAAGTAAAATTGGGTC
>NC_051409.1:37881005-37881115 GCF_015228065.2 Penaeus monodon | reverse complement strand
CTAGTGGCAAGTGCCAGAGAAATTTCAAGTGGATGATACAAACTTCTGTTGTCAGTGGAGTGGATTGGAATGCGTTTGCACTGGCTTGGAATAATAATGATTTGCATATG
>NC_051409.1:37880601-37880887 GCF_015228065.2 Penaeus monodon | reverse complement strand
TCGCGTGCTTATCCTTCCCGTGCTTTAAACATCCACACTAATCAAGCAAGCGTAGACCAAAAGAAGTGGGGCGTGTGTGACTGATGGGGATGTCGTGACCATTTAGAACAGCTCTCAGACGACCGCTAACTTAGTGGGCCGACCGAACGCCCACCAGCTGCCTTGTAATTCCTCTCTGGCTTAATCTGCGACTGTCTGGCGTAAGTCCTTCTAAACTTGCGTCTCCGTTGTTTATGTGTCGATGCCTCTTAGATCATGCGCGCGCGATGCGGGGAGATCGTGCTTA
>NC_051409.1:37879926-37880369 GCF_015228065.2 Penaeus monodon | reverse complement strand
TGAGCACTGCAAAGAAACATCGGCATAAACTACACCTACCGAAATAAACAAGCAACAACACTCACGAAATACGCAAACACACGCACGCACACGCAAGCCTGGCAACACTTCCCTCTCGCAGCACCACCAAATCTACCACACTGGCCGCAGATACCACACGCACACACACACATAGCTATCCACTCAACTGATATCTCACACCCAAACCACGCCCACCAATCTCTCTTTTTACAAGGTGGAATGATTTCCTTTTCATCGTAAACAAAACAGAAAAAAAAAATTGGACGTGATGCAATCAGGATCGGGTCGTTCCGTTTAATTTAATATTTTAATATATATTTTTTGTCCTTTTTAAATTCGTAAAGTTTTTTTTTCTCTTGATTTTTTTTTCATCTTCGTCAACCACGTGTTTCCTTCACCACGAGGCTGCTGCCACCACGACA
>NC_051409.1:37879433-37879882 GCF_015228065.2 Penaeus monodon | reverse complement strand
TCGTTGTGTATGGAGGAAGTGGGGGGGGGGGGTATTATTCTCTTTTCTTCCCCTATTCCCTCATCTCTATATTTATTCTATTTTCAGGCAAAGACGGGAAAGCTAGCTTACGTGAGTAAAGAAAAAGAGAGACATTAGGTGAAGAAATAAGTAATCGATCTTATCTATTTTTAGACTTCGGTTAAATTGTTCTAAATATACACTATCAACAGTTAATTAAAATAATTGGTAAACGCGTTGTTATAGTTCCTGTAGTGTCCGTAGAGCAATGACTTTACGTAATTTGTTTTATAATATACACAATCAACAAATAAAATAATTGCTAAAACATAGGATATGGTTACCGAAGTGTTGATACAGAAATAAATGAAGCACAAGTAATCGATTGCAAGAGAATTATATAGTTGTCTCGTGTGCTTTTATTTCCCTACTTTTGAGGGGGAAAAAGC
>NC_051409.1:37878608-37879353 GCF_015228065.2 Penaeus monodon | reverse complement strand
AGCGCTGTCACAGAAAGGCAAGAGGGGGGAGAGAGGGGTGTTACAGAAGGACAAGAGATGTCATGGGGGGGGGGGGGGGGAGACGCATTCACATAAGGGAGCAGAGGTGTCAAGAGGGAGGAGGGGGAAAGAAGGGCAAGATATGTCACCAAGGAGAGAGAGTAGGGACTTCGACTTTGACTTGGAAAGTTTATTGAGACAAAAGCTTACACCTCGAAAGGATGAGGTAACTTATGTTATCCTCGCCCCCATCTTAATTAAGTCCCTGTGTGGGCTCACATTTCACATACAAAACTTAGTTGTATCAACAGATTAGCATATATACAATACTTAAAATACAAAAAACAGTAGAGTGATATAACACGACATAATCACATACGGCGTACGTAGGATATAATATACGCGCAATATATAATTATAATGAAATTTTTGTGTCAGGGAAAAAAAGTGGTTTCACCAGAGAGAGAGAGAGAAAGGAAGCGCTACTCTCACAGAAGGGCAAGGAGATGGCCTACTGTCACAGAAGGGCAAGGGATCGACGGCCTACTGTCACAGAAGCGCAAGGGATCGAGGGCCTACTGTCACAGAAGGGCAAGACGTAGGGGGGTGGGGGAAGGGAAGCAAGTCCGTCACCCACCCAACGTAAACAAAAGCCTGTGAGTGCGTCCACATCCCGGTCGCTCGGGTTACTTCTACGGAGGTTCTCACAAGGTATTCACGATCGCGCCGCCCTTTCGGAGACGTT
>NC_051409.1:37878124-37878387 GCF_015228065.2 Penaeus monodon | reverse complement strand
CCAAGAACAAGAAAAACAAAGAGAGACACCCGAAGAGGCGTCCTCTCCTCCCAATCCACCGTGTTCGCCCCCCCCCCCCCCAAAGACCGTCGAGGTTGCTGCGGCGGCCGACGGACCTTGTATTCGCGCGATGTGAACTTGATCCGCGAACAAGCTAAATCTGGGAAGGTCCTTTTGGGAGCTGCTTTTCGGGGTGGCATTTCGGTTCCCACAAGAAGTAAGGACACTGTCAGTGGGATGATATTCAAGAAACGGTGTGTGTG
>NC_051409.1:37876934-37877560 GCF_015228065.2 Penaeus monodon | reverse complement strand
CACTCACATTTTTAAGCGTAAACGCGTGCACACGCTTGCCCATGTACATGTGTACAGGCACAACAGTATCAAACAACATTAAAATCCCGACGCATCCCCTCCAAAGTATCTCAAACACTCGCCTGCACATATTTGCAATAGGCAAACTCGGCGAATGAGTCCAAATACGAGAATTTCCGTATTTGACTTCCAGATGCGCAGATGAAACCCGCAGGAGGTCTGAGTCATCTGAGGACGAAGCTGGAAGGCAAGCAGGCAGGCATGTACAAAGGCAGCGACAACACCTGGGTCATAGGTTCGGATATCCGTTCTTGGAATTAGAGTAGAGAGTTAGAAAAACGACACATCGTAATGGAGACGAGAAGGAAAAATTCGAATTACAAATATTCGTTGGTAGCGGGGAGTTCGTCACTCGTGTGTGCGTGCTTATGTAATAAGAAGTTGTGCACGAGTATTTGTGTGTTTAAGGTCTCATTTGCGAGTGCGTGAGGCATGATGTTTTCCCGCCTTCGTTTTAAATTTCGGTTGTATGTTTGCGGATGAATGCGCTTGCTTGTGTTTGGTAGTTGATGTAGATATTTCGTGAGGAGGGGGTAAGCTTATACACTTGTAAGTATTGCAATTCG
>NC_051409.1:37876268-37876828 GCF_015228065.2 Penaeus monodon | reverse complement strand
GTGCTTGTTACTCTAGTAATTTCTCAAATTTCTGCTCTGATTCTTAAAAAAGAGCTTAAATTCTTGCTCTGTAGCCTTGCCATGTACAACATGACGACTAAATTGCCATCTCCGTGTCTAGAAAGCTTGAGCTCCATTTTCGTTGAGGAAAATGCAGAAAAAATGTATATAAAATCTTTATTCGTTTGTGATGCTTACATAAATGATGTAGTTATTCAAGGTCACTTTAGCAAGACATACCTGACTAGAATCAAGTTTACGCCTGATAACAATAAATAAAAATAATGTACCGTATTATAAGTGTTTTTTGGGGGTCGTTTTAACAATAGCAGCAGCGTTGCCTGCGTGGGTTCGAATGCAAAAGCAGATCAAGTTATGTTTAGGAGAGCGCTTGGTCAAAACATATTTTATCTCAGGGCGAAAAAAATAAATAATAAAAAAAGTAGAAGCGGACAGCACTTTGCCTACAGCGGGGTGGGTTTAGCTTGCATGACGGGAACCATCGATGCACCGGACGCTGTTCTGGGTGAGACGCCCAAACGCGCTCTTCTGCTGCCGCA
>NC_051409.1:37875569-37876164 GCF_015228065.2 Penaeus monodon | reverse complement strand
GTCATATATGTACCCGTTCGCTCGTCTGCGTAAACGCATGCTTTCATATCTGCTTGTTCGCTCGTGTGTCTGCTATCTGCTTGCCTAATTGAATGCCTGCTCCGTCTGCTTTAACATATGCTTTCTCTCGTCTGCTTGATCGTTCGTTCGTTTTCTAGGCTGCTGCTTCCTGCCTAATTAAGCGTATTCATTTTCGTCTGTACGTTTGCTAGGTCGCTAGTTAAACGCGCTCATTTGCCTTTCTATTCTGCTTGTTCGGCTGTTTGCCTTCTGTCCTCCTTGTTCAGTTGTTAGCTTGTTCACTTTCATGCTTTTTATTTTTAGTCTATTTCCCTAATTATCTGCTTGTTGGCTCGTCTGCTTTCCGGTCTGCTTGCTCTCTTATCTGCGTTTCAGTGCACGCTAGCGCAACGGCCGGATCTATATATAATTTCCTCTCGGAATTTTGCGGTGACAAATGTGTTTTATTCTCCCGTATCTGGAGAACTTCCCCTCCTCCCCACCCTCGGAAAAAAGTGGGGTTAATATATTCTCGAGCATGACCATTTTTCGGTTTTCGGAGGGGAATCTTAGTCATAAAGATAATAATCTAATG
>NC_051409.1:37875319-37875527 GCF_015228065.2 Penaeus monodon | reverse complement strand
TGTTCACGCACGTACGTACAGTAGTAGTAATCGCCCCGACCTCGTTATTCTCAGACCGGTTTCAAGCCATTTTATCATTATCATTTACGCAGAGGCTCGAGGGCGTTGCACCACGCGCGACCAACGCCGCCCACGCGCGAACACACGGGCGCGGAGATTATGATTCATGCATGGTGGAGGCTCGTGAGAAATGAAAAGGCCGCGCTCC
>NC_051409.1:37874555-37874666 GCF_015228065.2 Penaeus monodon | reverse complement strand
CTTGTAGTAATAACAAGTCCTGTGCAATATGTGACGCGAACATCCGGCGGAAAGGTATCTAAAATTATCAGAGTGTCCTGGACAGAAACAGGACGGCGTTTGCTGGTCGCG
>NC_051409.1:37871678-37872538 GCF_015228065.2 Penaeus monodon | reverse complement strand
AAAGAAAAATGATGTATTATGTATACTTACCTTATAAGGATGTCAACCCGTTTATACAGTTATACAATCACCCTTAAATGCCATTATGACTACAGATTTCCTACTTTACAGCCAACTTGCGTCTTATCATCTCTATCTCAAAATCTACATATCACTAAATTACATCTCTTTCACTATCTGGATAAAATCCGAAACGTGTCCAATAAAATTGTAATCAAGAGCCAAATTTTGTTTCAACACTTCCGTATACCGCTAGTACACCGTACTTCATTTTTTTTTACTGTTTTTAAAATCTCGCATGACATTTTAAGGTAATGACTTTATTTCTGTAGTCAGTTCTCTCTACCTGCATATAAACACAGAAGTTCTGGGTGCACTTGCACTAGCACTGATGTCTTTACCAACTCAATCACCGCCGTACTCGATCATCCTTGGCAACAACATCATCCTTATCACTGTCAACATGTGACAGCCGTAAGAAACAAACGCGCGTAAAAAGTAAATTTCATTGTGATTTTTCGTTCGGTCCAGTGGACTACTTAACGGACAATGTAGTTTACCCTGTTTTGCTTCTTCTTCTTGTGTATTTGCAGTGTCAATGACCTGTCCTTCCGAAATGCTCATTGAGCGTGGAAATCTGTCCACCGTATATCATTATACATATGTATTGAATGATGAAAGGAAATTTAATGTGTGATTAATAAATTTCTGCCGCGGTGCACCTCGCACACTGTCGAAACAACCCTCTACACCCTACACCATCCCCCTTCTGTGCCCCTGGAGCAATCATGATGAAAACAGATTAAAACCGAGCACACACGTAGTTATTTCACCTACCTGTTGATTCCGTGGAGGTACGG
>NC_051409.1:37870253-37871654 GCF_015228065.2 Penaeus monodon | reverse complement strand
AGGAACACGTGTGGAACCTCGCACTCTTCCACACTATGTCACGTGAGGAGCGCGAGCTAACCCAGCAGGCAGGTCCGCCACAACACGACACTGAGTGAACCGCCGCAGCCCAGCGCACTCACCACTACTAACTACAACCGCTCTCGGGACACTAACTGCCAGGCTAGATATAAGGGAAGCTCCCACCCACTTGCCTCCCCCCCCCCCGCCCCGCCCACCGCCACCCAACCCCGGCAGGCTCCCTCCTTCGCTCCCTCCGCCCTTCCCGTCCCCCTTCCCCCTGCCATCCTCTCGTTGGAAGGGCGGGGGAGCCAGGGTGAGAGAGCGCGGCCGAGGGTGTCCTGCCCAGGCCTGCCCTGCTATAGAAGCTGATGCCAGATGCCACCGAATCCATGTGTTCGAAGGGACGGTAAACAAGGAAGTTTTTTTCACAATCAATCCTCTATAGTTCATCTCCTCCGTGCTTAGGACTGAAAAGACTCGTGATGAGGCATGGTGCAGGCGGGCTCGGAGCCGTTCTGTGAGTAATGAGCCTTCATGTGGCCACAGCATGGTCCTACGAGATAAATATCAACGAGGAACATTGTCTCCAGGATGAACATTCACGCTGAGTCACACCAGGATGGGAATGTTCACCGCGTGCTTCTTGGCCACTCGAGTCCACCTTCCTGTTTGGGCCTTCCTGCTTTTTCACGCTTATCTCACGCTCGGCCTTTCGTGAAACACATCTGAAGCACGAAATAGATGTAATGAAGCAGATCTGAAGCATGAAATGAATATTGAAACAGATCCGAAGCATGGAATAGTGCTAATGAAACAAATCTGAAGCAAGATATAACTAATGAAACAGATCTGAAACACGAATTCTAACGAAACGGGTCCGAAGCACGAAATAACTAATGAAACACACCTGAAACACGAAATGACATCAACTGAAACGGATCTGAAGTATAGAATGCCTTCGGTGTAAGGCTGTGTAACTTGGCCCCAAATGAAACGAATATCAACTCAACCGGATTTTAATCATCAACTAACAAAAATACTACAAGTATTCGCACTGTCCTCGGAGTGCTTCGCGAAGCCAGAAATGAAACGAACACGAGCTATTCTCCACGTCCATTTTCCCACCCCGCATGTCTTATCTGATTAATTGCGTTTCGTTCTAAGGAATGAATCAATTTCTCATTTTAAGTGCTATAATGGAGGCTTCCTTATTAGGATTAAAAGGGCCTGCAATCATCATTTATATTGCTACTGTTGCGTGTGTTAAGAACGCTATCAGCCATAACCAGTATGCTAATGCCATCATTATAATCATGGGTGCAATCAGTATTATGTCATTTAGGTGATGCAAAATTAATTCATGCCATGGTGTTTTACGACGCAGTGTAGGGGTCTGTG
>NC_051409.1:37869855-37869963 GCF_015228065.2 Penaeus monodon | reverse complement strand
GCCTAGCAATATAATCCCCCCTCCTTCCCTACCCCCCAAACCGTGATTAGCGGCTGTCAGTAATTAAAGGTGAGTTACAGGTAGGTTAATGACAACCGCGGACGTCAG
>NC_051409.1:37869091-37869567 GCF_015228065.2 Penaeus monodon | reverse complement strand
TGTTAAGTTATGGTTGGAAAGGGGTGTTGGGTGGGGGTGTGAAATGGTGATAGTGGAGGGGGAGGGAATGGAGAGGAAAGGATGGGTGAATGGGGTTGTGGTGGCTGGTTGAGGGAAAGAGAGAGGGAGGGATGGATGCGAAAAAAGTGAGACAGAGGAGTAGCCGGGTATATATGGTGGGTAGGGTGAAAGAGGATGACATAGTGGGTGGAGGGGGGGTAAGGGGTAAGAAGAGGGGGTGGGGGACTGAAGTGAAATCGGCTAATCGGTAATGACCTGTGTGAAAAAATTAGGCTTCGACAGATATCACGTGTTAAGCGAATGCGGTTTACAAGACCTGTCATTATATTGTGGAAACCGGTTAATTCGTCGAAGGGAGCGGTTCCCTTTTTGGCATTTTCGTGTTTCTTCAATCCATGGGTTGTTAGGTGGTGCTCAGAGGGCCGCCGCGTTCTTTTAGATAAATTAATGATTAA
>NC_051409.1:37868899-37868988 GCF_015228065.2 Penaeus monodon | reverse complement strand
AATAGAGTGTAAACGCTACTGACTAGCGTAGTCCAAATGTGGACAAGTACAGTAGTAGGGTAATACTTAAAGCCAAAATAGGTCGCGAT
>NC_051409.1:37868191-37868770 GCF_015228065.2 Penaeus monodon | reverse complement strand
CCTGATTTTTTTTTATTCATGACGTGATAAACTTTATGGACGAAACTTCCGGGGTTTTATCTACCCTTAAGCAGTCGGGAACCAAGACGTTCGAGAGAGAGTAGATGAGAACTTCGTGTATAAATTAAATGGTTTAGATAACTGTTCGATTTCTTATCTCCTTGCTTACGTGCACTTTGCTGTGAGTGACGAACGCGATCTTTTTCAAGAAGGGCCATTAAAGATAGTGATAAAGATATCGGAAAGTGACCTGATAATTATTTCGTAGATGAGTAATAATATGCATCTAAACACCGTCATTTTCCAGTAAAAGAATATGAAGATTACATATCTCCAGGCTTCGAATATTTCAACTTGAAAATTAACACAGGAAAAAAAAAACGCCAGTAATAACTGTACATAAATCACGTAATAATATACTTACAAGCTCTCTAATTTCAAAATACAAAACCATATTTTTTTATCCTTATTTTAACATCGTTTCAACAAAAAGCCCAAATTATTATAAAACCAGCACACAAAAAAACACGAATAAAGTGAAAGGCAGGACAGATTGAAATGAATAGCATTTATATCAAC
>NC_051409.1:37867935-37868153 GCF_015228065.2 Penaeus monodon | reverse complement strand
CGTCCTCCGCAGCTCTCTTATCGAACAATCAGTAGGAACAGAAAATAACACACACACACAAAAAAAGAGAGAACCAGCCACATTGGTCAGGTTATCTTTAGGAATTAGTCTCCAAGGGATTCAAAGTGGGAGTTACGATGCCGAGGGACACGCGTTAACGATCTAACGACCTAACAAGCGAACGACCCAATGAACGAAAGAGTGAACGAAGGCAAGGC
>NC_051409.1:37867178-37867510 GCF_015228065.2 Penaeus monodon | reverse complement strand
GACGACCTAATGAATGAACGACCCAATGAGGAAACGACCCAATGAGCGAACGATCTAATGAGGGAACACCCCAATTAGCGGACGGCCCAATATGCTAACGACCTAAGGAGAGAACGACCCAATGAGTGAACGACTCACTGAGCGAACCTAATGGTCGAACGACCCAATGAGCGAATAACCACACGAACGAGCGACCTAATGGGCGAACGACCTAATGAGAGAAAGAGGGAACGGAACGATCTAACGACCCAGTGAGCAAATGACCTAACGAGGGAACGACCGAAACGACCATTGATTCTGTGACAACCACCCCTTTATGTTAATTCTTCTCC
>NC_051409.1:37866222-37867048 GCF_015228065.2 Penaeus monodon | reverse complement strand
CCCTTACACCATCTCTCTTGTACTCCCGTTTCCTCTCGTCCTATGCCTTCTTCCTTACACCCACCATCATCCCCTCTCCCCTTCCCCCTCACCCACCCATCCCCATCCTTGTCCTCTCACCTTCTAATATCCTTCCCTCCGTTATCTACCCCTTTCCTTCTCCCCTCTCCCCTCTCTTTCCTCTATTTCTTCTCCCTTACTCCCACCCCCTCCCCTTCCCCACACTTCTAACCCATCTCCTGTCCCCATTCCAAATCCATCCCCTCAGCCCCTACCCCCTCCTGCTTGTCCCTATCCCCCTCCCACTGTCCTTATCCCCCTCCCCTACCCACTCCCTCTCCCACTCCCACTTCTATCCCTCCTCCCTTCACTCCCCCATCCCCTCACCCCTTCCCCTCTTCTCGTCTGTTATTTGCCTTTTCTGGAATGAATCCTTGGACTTCCCCGCAACGAATACTTACGAATACAGGCGCAGCGTCAGTGCCAGGGTGCCAGGGTGCCAGTGCGTGCTTCTTGTGCCACGGACCAAAGCCGCAAAAGAGAGCTGACTGCGCAAAAGGAAGAACTTGGCAAAAAATAAGTGGGGAATAATGTGCATACAGGAGATTTGACTTCTCTATAAGCGCATACGCAGACAGGTTGACACACTTTATGCAGAGGCACAGACGCGTATACAAGATAAATATGCGTAGATAGATTTATAATTATAGAAACGGGTTCACCTATGTAAGGAGGGCGAGTGAAGACGGGATAGAAAAGCGTCACAAACTCAGAAGCAAAACGAATTCGGTACCAATATCGAGCCAACACTTTTCCTTATAGCAAC
>NC_051409.1:37865551-37865781 GCF_015228065.2 Penaeus monodon | reverse complement strand
AAACATTTCCCCTCAGCCGTACGAAACGGCTCCATATAAGGCATTTTACCCTTTCATACATTATCAATAAACTATTCACAATGATAATATTATCATTCCACGTCATATTCTTGTAAATCTTGTGAAATAAATCAGGAAAAAAATGACCAGTTTCCAAGAAATAGGATATAGGCATTTGGGTTAACGTTCTGCTCGTCAAATACCCTCTTTATTTCATGTAAATCTTCTTG
>NC_051409.1:37865438-37865517 GCF_015228065.2 Penaeus monodon | reverse complement strand
GGCCAAGAGAAGCGTTTGATTTGATTTCCCAAGAAAAGATTTTTGAATCATTCGATCTGTTTGTAAATGCTTTGCCGTG
>NC_051409.1:37865298-37865405 GCF_015228065.2 Penaeus monodon | reverse complement strand
TCTGTGAATTGTATCGTTAGTATTTAGTCACATGTGTAGAGGTAAACAATAACAAATAACAAAACTCATACAAAAAATTTGAATCATTCTTCACATATGTTCTCTTT
>NC_051409.1:37864192-37864527 GCF_015228065.2 Penaeus monodon | reverse complement strand
TAAACTGTTAGACAAAATCCAATGCTAAGATATTTTCCAAGGAAGTTTCTCACACTTAGAAACATGTAATCTTGAGGCTTCAGCTAAACCTCAGAAAATGCTTCTTGACTTTTTTCTGTAAATACTTTGTAGCACCTTACAAGTACTATTACGTAAACTTGTACTCTCTTCCGTGCATCTGTCACAGGAGTACTTGTGTGGTGTATATATATATATATTTTTTTATTGTTACTTCACTTTTTAGGCATGTCTTTTGTAATGTTTAGAGTCACGTCGTTTTGTTTACCCTTTCACGGTATTTACATGACATACAAACGTTGAATCAACACCAATAA
>NC_051409.1:37863856-37864075 GCF_015228065.2 Penaeus monodon | reverse complement strand
TTCTCGGTATCAACGAAACGTTTTCTCAGGTGACGGGAGGACGTAGTTTGAGGAGTTCTGAGAAACCGAGACAAAGAGCGTTGTGTGCAGATCTCGCAGCCGATGGGGAAATCATCCAGGGGCAAGGGGGGGTCATAGGGTATTCTGTGGGCGCGCGTGTGTGCTGAGTCAACATGGAGTGGTTTTATTAAATCATCTAATTTTGGGGGGGATCTTAGA
>NC_051409.1:37863001-37863112 GCF_015228065.2 Penaeus monodon | reverse complement strand
TTTATTTTCTATATCGTTCATTAATTATGTGCAATTAGTTGCATCGTGATATTTTCTTATAACTTATCCATTAAAATTTTCTTTCATGATCAGTTTTTAATTATCTTTTAT
>NC_051409.1:37862732-37862841 GCF_015228065.2 Penaeus monodon | reverse complement strand
CCTTCCAAAGAAGGAAGCTGAAATAGGGCAAAATGGCAGATACGTGGGGGGGGGGGGGGGCGTCTAAGACTGAATTTGGCTTGTCGGCAGTAACAAGCATTTTAGATAA
>NC_051409.1:37862322-37862439 GCF_015228065.2 Penaeus monodon | reverse complement strand
GCCAATAATTTGTATGTTTTGTAACCTAAAATGAACCATATGTTTAAATGTAATAAGACTGATAATAGTAAAAAAAAAAAATAAACATGAAGACCCAAACAGACACATCCTGCTTCT
>NC_051409.1:37860897-37861115 GCF_015228065.2 Penaeus monodon | reverse complement strand
TCTCATGCTGTTCTTTCCCCTCTTGATGTATCTAACGACTTCTCCAGAAATCGCATTGTCTTGGGAAATCCAAAGGAATATCACAATCACACAATACTAGGACGAGTTGTGTGTTTGAAAGCATCTATTCTTGACTAGTTTAAGTGAAAAAAAGTTTCTTGTGTGTTTTTTTCCCAAAGGCTTCGAAGATTTGTGGTTGTTGTTTCTGAATCAGAGTG
>NC_051409.1:37860457-37860784 GCF_015228065.2 Penaeus monodon | reverse complement strand
TAAAGTATTGTGAAAGCCTTTTTTCCATCATGTATTAAAATAGATATTCTGTAATTATGTGAGAGTTGCTAATGCTTCTTATATACCTATCATGATGATGAATTTGATACTAGTTCTAAGAAAATATTTTTTTCTGACGTCAAATCTGTGTAAACAAGATAAAAGTGAAATAAAGTGATTTTTTTTTCTCTCTCTCTTATGCCTTTCCAAACAAGGGGTGACTTGACATATGTAGTTTACGATCTTGGTCAAATTGCTTCGTTTTGTAGGAAAACTCTTGTATGATGAAAGACGCTTGTTGGGTCATTCACTATGAATGTTGTTATG
>NC_051409.1:37859479-37859878 GCF_015228065.2 Penaeus monodon | reverse complement strand
GTGTCTCACGCTCTAATTACCACACTATTCACCAACACATACAACCCTATACCATTCCCTCGTTAAACCGCCACCCCCTTATACAGTCAGTCAAAGCACCAGCTTCATCTCACCTGCTCTCAAGCCTCGGAAACAGGTAACATTAACCTCCACAACATATTCGGTTCACCTTTGACCCGCTCTTTGACCTGTAAATAGACATGTTAATCGATAGTTTATAGTTAAGGGTAAAAAGGCTCATCCACCTTCGCTTCTCGGTCGAGCAAATGGGAGAGACAACCCGGAATTAGGGTGGAGGGATGATCGACCTTGAAACTCTACTCTGTGGGTGACACTTCCCTTAACTTTTTTTCAAGGGCGTCTCTTAAACTATTATAAATGGTGTGGCGATCTTGGTGT
>NC_051409.1:37858594-37858825 GCF_015228065.2 Penaeus monodon | reverse complement strand
ATTGTGATTTCTAGCCCTGACAAAAAACAACAATAATCATATCATCAGTACAACACTACGTGAATACTTCGGCATACGTTTAGGCCTTATCTTTGCCGTCTACCTTATCTATTCTTATCAAGGCTTAATAGCACGTTTGTCAATCAGACTTAGTTTAAAACTTTGAACCTTTGAACTGTAGCCTGACTGACGTTCTGTGGCGTGACTGCAGGTCGAGGTGACAGATCATTG
>NC_051409.1:37858304-37858403 GCF_015228065.2 Penaeus monodon | reverse complement strand
TTATCCTTCCTTCGACCATTGTACAATATGATAAGCGGCCAGCAAATGGCAATACCTCGCTTCTTGGAGGGACAGCCTCACTCCTCCTACATCAATCCC
>NC_051409.1:37856621-37856698 GCF_015228065.2 Penaeus monodon | reverse complement strand
GAGTACTTTATATATCAATCAATCACGGGATCGATTCGCTTTACATTCCCCTAATCACCTCAAAGTAAACTTCCACT
>NC_051409.1:37856405-37856568 GCF_015228065.2 Penaeus monodon | reverse complement strand
CACGCACAAACAAACACTTACAAGCAGGAAGTATCGCATTCGAATAGGGAGTGGCATAATAGTTGTTCAATTTCTATCCATCATGTGTCTTCATGATATGTCACATCTTGTGATTAGGGGTCTGATCTTAGATTAGATCGATGTGGCATCTCTTCATTTGAAG
>NC_051409.1:37854459-37854850 GCF_015228065.2 Penaeus monodon | reverse complement strand
TTTAACTCTACGGGATACGATCGCCGCGTTTGGCCTCAGGAGATTGCATTGAAAATTCGTCAGAAAAAATCTCTTACTTGTGCACACTCTGCAACTTAACCTATAAAAGAACTATTACATCATTACATGTGCAATTTTTTTTTTTTTCCGAGAGAAACTGCGTATTACAGCTCCATCTCTCGCTAATATAGCACATTGCATAGTGTATCATATTTTAAGAAGTAAAACTATAACATGACCTCCATTTATCCACATCTGGATTAGTATTAAGGCTGAAAACAGTTCATTCATATAACAGCTGATAAAGTGTGAAACAATATTTTCTCAATCATTATTTGACCTTTATTTGAACTGAAAATTTAAATGATAACTCGCTATATTCATAGTATAT
>NC_051409.1:37854275-37854423 GCF_015228065.2 Penaeus monodon | reverse complement strand
TCGTTCGTATTTGGGGACATTATTCATCCTCTTTCATATTTTGTAATATTGGTGATTTCATGGGATATTATTTCCATTTATTTGTATCTTTAAACTTATATCTTGTTCTCTGTGTGGAAAGATAATGTTTATGTTATGATTTAATCAG
>NC_051409.1:37853693-37854154 GCF_015228065.2 Penaeus monodon | reverse complement strand
CCTTATATACAACGTGTAATGATATCTAAATATCATACAATATTATTCATTATCGCCCTTGTCTACAATTTTATCAATTTTCATTAATATCTTGTAATGTTATATACATTTTTTTTTTTTATATTTTGTAATCTTATTCATTCTCATTTGATATGATTCTTAGGCATTCACATCTGCGTCTTGCAATGTTATTCATTCTGATGCATATCTTATCACATCATTCATACTCAGTCGCAGTATGTTTGCTAGAAGATTGAACCCAAATAAAAGAAAACAGACTCCATTGCATGACCATGTTATTGACTGGTTGCAGTTGCATGCAGTTGCGGAATGCATGAACAAGTCCTTAACTGTAACACGCATTCTCCTTCATTCTCTCGAAGAAACGGGTCTCTCACATGCACATAAGCTTTGAAAAAATATTTGTTTGCATGACTAAAAATATGCACGAAGTCGATACG
>NC_051409.1:37853536-37853664 GCF_015228065.2 Penaeus monodon | reverse complement strand
GTCTGTCGTTATAAACTGTGAGAGGATTCTTTTATGAAGAAATGGTTTGTTCTGATGCTAATATCAACGCGTATTCGTTCTTACGTGACTCATTGAGACATATTTGGTCTGGGGAGAAACAAGCTTCG
>NC_051409.1:37853137-37853254 GCF_015228065.2 Penaeus monodon | reverse complement strand
TTCTGCCGTAATAATATGCATATGGTTTCGAAACATCTCAATAAACTTATAAATATTTCTGCCCGTAAAATTAATCCCACCGCTGTTATAACGGACGCAATACTTAAACCATTATTC
>NC_051409.1:37852399-37852703 GCF_015228065.2 Penaeus monodon | reverse complement strand
CTTTGCTCATGTTTTGAAAAAAAAATCATAACAATAAAGGTTGTATGTAACTAGTAATTATACTAAGAATTTACTTTTCATTCTGTGTGCACGATTTGAATCTATATATTTTGTATGACTCGATTGTGCTCTTGATGATAATGAAAGAAGAAAAAAAAGACTAGTCATAAACTGGAGAATATATGTCCATAACCATTTCTCTAAAAAAATCTTTCCCGAAAAAAGGAAAGGACTATAAGTCGAATGGAAGCAAACTGGGTTATAGTTGTCAAGATGTGTCAAACGATAACTTAGAGAACCTGGA
>NC_051409.1:37851906-37852004 GCF_015228065.2 Penaeus monodon | reverse complement strand
TCATTCATTACAATTTTACTTTATTCTTGCATAGTTTACCCTTTCCTTTCACTTCTACATTTTCTGTTTTCTTCTTCATGAATAGCTCGGCCGGTTCG
>NC_051409.1:37851490-37851878 GCF_015228065.2 Penaeus monodon | reverse complement strand
CCGTGTTTGTTCGCGTTATGGTTCCTTTGCTGATATAGCTGTTGATATAATATCCGCGTATGTATTTATAACTAAACACACATTTTCTAATATATCTTGTTAGTACAATAATCTTTTCTCATTTTTTTTTCTATGAAACATTATAAAAGACCATTTTTTTTTTGTGTGTGTGAAATGCTCATTCAACAACAAAAAAGATATAATAACCAACTGAAATGTTGTTATTACTAATGAAAAGTTATTTGGATTCTAATCTCATGAATAATTATAATTATGAAATGTGTATTAAAGGAGCTATCAGTTTTGAGTTCTCATTATTATATAATCATATTTTCTATAAGTAACATGAACGATTAATGTTCTGTAACTATTTTCGATCTTCATGTCT
>NC_051409.1:37850478-37851447 GCF_015228065.2 Penaeus monodon | reverse complement strand
TAGAAACCTTTAATTTCGTCATAAAATATCTATTCTTCCTAAGAAAAATCAAAACTTCAAAAACTACATTAACCGAACAAATCCATCGCCATAAAAAAAAAAAAAGGAAAAGGAAAATGCACTGTAAAAAAACAGCCTTTCATTCTTTAGAAGTTTATTTGTAAACAGATGGAATGGAATGTCAAAGATGTTACAAGGATTTTTGATAGGAGAGAAGAGAACACACTACCAGCCAATGGGAGCCGAACACCGTTGAGAAATTACTGGAACCACCCACGTTCTCTATTGTCAAAAGTCACCCAGTTATTTTTGTTGTCGTTTTTTATTCTCTTTCAAAATACTTCAGTTACTTCTCATTGCGTAATACACGTACTAAATAAGCGTTGACTCTCTACGATCACCTCAAGAAGCCCCATCACAACCAGCAGTGTCCATAGGCTAAAAAACACCAACTTTTGTTATCTCCATGCAAGCTTTTTGTTTATTCTAAAACCTTTTTTTTTGAAAGGGGGCAGAATGCTACATTGCTACTGCAGATCTTTCTGGGTATTTCTCCATTCTGGGTATTTCTACTTATTACATTCATGGCTTAACGCTGACTGACCTGAGTGTTTGGAGTAGAGGAGGTTAGACTTAAGGTAATTTCATCCTCCTTCTCCAAACGCGATGCTATTGCTCAGTGTATTGCGGTTTTGGCCCGGTAGGCCCGGTCCTCTCAGTTGAACAGCCAGACCACTTTGATTTCAGCATTTTGAACAGTTGTACTCTCTTGAGGATTGTTGTTGATTCAGTTTTCCAAAAACACCGGAACATTCAAGAGAAAATACCATCGGACCAGAATCACACTCGACAGATTGATTACTCGTAACAAACTTTGATTTATTTGAAAGCACTCGCTACATTTTTGATTAATCAGAGCTTTAAGAATGGTTAGACAGATGGCGCTGAGGTTCCTCCATTACGCTCGAC
>NC_051409.1:37849773-37850454 GCF_015228065.2 Penaeus monodon | reverse complement strand
GCGCGGCCGGCTTTCCACACGTGAAACTGCGCGTTGGTTCGGAAACTACTCTTTGCTTTTCATTCCTTCAGTTTTCGACCACTTTTCTCCATAAAGAATAAAGTGGCATTCGATTAGCGTTTGATTCAGGAACAACCGCGCAGTTTCAGACGTAAGATACCGGCCACTGTCGCTCAATTATGCTACTATCGATATAAAGAAAAATAGAAATAATAATGCTATCGTGCCAGAGGGTAAATCTTGACAGGTAATATAGAATGAATCTAACGTACATATACAAACATAAACCCTGCTAATTACAGGTAATTGCGTGTCTTGTAGTTGATTATTATGTGGATAAACGTTACATTCTTGACGTTATGTTTATCTTTACATGGACAAGATTTCCCATTACTCATCGAAACAAAATGAAGGAAAAATCCACCTGATATGGTACAAGATTATCTGAAGAAACTATTGCTGTGAATGTTACTGAATCTGTGCTGTGTTGAGGAAGTTTAAAGTAAATATCAAGTGATGCATTGTTCGTTCTCGCTTTCATGTGACGTAACTGTGTTTGGCTAAGAATGCGACGGTGTATGCAGATTTGTGTCGATTTTGATTATGTGTTTGTGCGTTTTGATGACTATTTTTTATATTATAGGAGTCAGAGCAATTTGATCATTCTAAATTAGGTCCAAT
>NC_051409.1:37849210-37849624 GCF_015228065.2 Penaeus monodon | reverse complement strand
TATTTGAACTTGGAAATAGATCCTGTTTATGCACCTGAATATTATCTAACTAACAATCATTTTAATACAAATCAGGTGGAAAACAAAGGAGAAAAATCATGAAAGTCATGAGCCAGGAACACTTTTTTTTCAGAATACAATAAATACAAAGGCAAGAATTTGACTACATCCAAACAACAAAACTGTAGATACACTTAGTAACTGCCTGTTCTCTTGTCTTTCCTTTTAGTACATCTGACTCCTCTTGCTTCAGATGACTTCTCTCTCAGCATCTCTTTCAGTAGATAAGATGCCTTCCGTTTTCTTCTTATCCGGACACTCATTTTCTTGTCTTATCCGCACACTCACTACTGAGTTGTCCGCCTTCTGTTCTGTGCGGACCTTGTATATGTTTATATATACTCAGGTTATTGT
>NC_051409.1:37848856-37849168 GCF_015228065.2 Penaeus monodon | reverse complement strand
GTAAAGCACCTTTTTTTTCCCTTTTTTTGATTCAGTAAGGCGTTACAGTCAATTTCTTTGAGATGTCGAGATTAATACTGTTTACATGATAATGATTGGATATCACTATTTCATTATTTCATTTTAACACAATGTCTCTTTATTTTATGTCCACAAATTCGCGTAAGTCACCACACGTAACTGTCCGAAGCCCGTTTTCTATATCTTCGCATTGCGTTTTCTTTATTCAACTCTCGCGCTCTCCCTAAATACTGGAAATTCTCACCACACACTCTATATTCGTGGAAATATATTTTATTTCTTATCGTTTCA
>NC_051409.1:37848433-37848794 GCF_015228065.2 Penaeus monodon | reverse complement strand
AGATATTGGAAATCTTTAAACACACCTTGTTTATTATTTTTGCTTATCTCTCTGTCTCCCTTCGAGTCTGTTTTTCTTTTTTTTCTATCAAAGTGATTTTGGATTCCTTAGGAGCACTGGGAGCGTCTTCCTCCATCTTTGGTATCCCGTCCTGAAGCGACCACTTGGCATCACAAGATCGAATCCTCTTCACTCCCGTCCATAAGGAGTTCAATTCCATCTTTAGTCCTTTTGTTAGTGCTTTCAGAATCCTTTTTGTCCTTTGCACTAAACTCTTTCTTTTTTTTATTTCTTAAACTCAAGTCCATAATGGAAAAATACTTTTTTATTATTGCTGCAGAGGACTTGTTTTGGATTTAGT
>NC_051409.1:37847396-37848124 GCF_015228065.2 Penaeus monodon | reverse complement strand
TCCTTACCTGTGTAATCTGTATATCTGCGTACCAGTGTGTCTGTTTGCGCGAATGTATAGAGATACACAAATACACTCACTCTTATTTTCAGTATTACCGATCTGCACTCTGACATAAATAAATATCTATTTGTTATCTCAACGTTAATGCTACTATCACTGTATTAGAACACCGCTGGCACAGTGTAAACATCACGGCAACTCGACGCCATTGTGACGTCACGGGCGCACCAGGGGGGGTCATATTGTTCAGTTTATGACGTCATCGCAGGTGAAGAACGAGGTCAGTGTGAAGTGGGGGTATCCGTGTAGGAAGGGAGGGGGGGGGAGAGGGGGAAGGGAGAGGGAGGAGAGAGGACAAGGGAGCGATGGAGAAGGGGAGGAAGAGGAAGTATGAGGAAAGGAAGGGGTGGGAGGAATGGGAAAGGAAAGGAGAGTGAGGGAAGAAGAAGGATGAGGAAGGAAACGGGGAGAGGAAAAAAGGGAGAGGGGAGAGGGGTGAGGGGAGAGGAAAGACGAGGGAGGAAAGAGTGAGGGAAAAAAAGGGAGAAGGGGAAGGAGATGAAAAAAAAGAGGAAACGAAACGAAAAAGAGTGGGAGAGAAGAGAAAAAAAAGAAGGAAAATAAGTGAGAAGCGATAAGAAAAGCAACGAAATCAAACTAGCGAGAGAAAAAGAAGAAGAAGGAAATGAAGGAAGAAGGAAGGGAAGAGTCTTAGGAGCGTGGCT
>NC_051409.1:37847223-37847357 GCF_015228065.2 Penaeus monodon | reverse complement strand
GCGGCGTGATCAAGTCTGGTCTCGATCCCCAACAGCCTGGTGACGTCACAGAAGCACACACAACCTGCTGCGTAGCTTATTACAGGCTTTTCCCTGGTGTTTCCCACGCGTGATCACGACCGAATCCTCCTGCT
>NC_051409.1:37846601-37846854 GCF_015228065.2 Penaeus monodon | reverse complement strand
ACTACAACCAACAAGCCATTAAAATCCCATCTCTCAATCAAAGGGCACCGAAACGACCTCGAACAGCTCTCGAATGACCCATCACGACCTGAATTAAGGGGAGGGGGGGGGAGGAGGGAGGAAGGAAGGGACTCACTGACACCGTATTAGGCGCCATGACGAGAACTTTTGCTTGAGGAGGAAATCCCTGGATTAGGGTCGACTTTCCCTCCGCTAATTCTATATTTAGGGATGAGATAGGGGAGACTATTTT
>NC_051409.1:37845762-37846082 GCF_015228065.2 Penaeus monodon | reverse complement strand
TGCCTTCCAAGATGGCGGCCAAGCGCAAGCAACGGCGCGCCAAAAGACGAGCGTGTCAAGCAAAACAAAAGCGCAACGAACCCGCGGGCCTCGAGCGAAAGCCAGAGAGGTGCACGTTTGAGCTCGAGGAAGAAGTGAGAAGTGCGTAATGCGAGAGCTGATGTACCCTGATGACATAATAACATGTGTTGATCTAAAAGACGGCTCCATTTTTATACCTCTTCCCTCCACCACCCATTTTCCCTTCAAGGATGATTCATATCTATCTCGACGTCTGAACAACAAAAATAAATCACCCTCTAAAAAAAGGAAAAAAAGAA
>NC_051409.1:37845156-37845724 GCF_015228065.2 Penaeus monodon | reverse complement strand
TACTGCACCGCGGGGAAAACGTAAACAAACAAAATCTATACGGAGAGGGGAGTGCGGGAGTCGATCTAATAAACAGATGTAGGTGTTGTTTTCATCCGCCTTTTTACAACTCTGCTCTGAGATTCGTGCACAGAGCGACATTAGCTATGCGTTCTCACTCTGGCCAGCCCGGCAACCCTGTAGGTTTGGCCAATTGCTCGGGAAGAAACGAGGGCAGAAAGATTTCGAATGCATGGTATGCTAATACGCTACTATATTAATTTACTACTACGGTGATATCCTGATATACTGGTATATTAATACAGTAATATACTATGTTAATAGATATTATTTTATGCCTATTTCATTGATTTGCTTTATTGGTGTACTTATATACTAATGCACTTATATGCTGATTTGCTAATAGACTAGTATACTTGTATACTGATATGTTAATGTATTGGTATACTAATAAACCTATATACTAACGTACTATTATATGCAGATAATGTAATACACTAATATACTAGTATACTAACATACAAATATGATAATGATATACTTATATGCATTTGAATAAGCCTCTCAT
>NC_051409.1:37844954-37845030 GCF_015228065.2 Penaeus monodon | reverse complement strand
TGTGTTTGTATTTGTGCACATAAACAAACCCCCCCCAGGGCATCCGCCTCACACTCCCCGTCTCTCTCCGCGCCTA
>NC_051409.1:37844264-37844918 GCF_015228065.2 Penaeus monodon | reverse complement strand
CATCATCCTTCCCTCGCACTTCTCTCCTCCTCCGCCCTCTTCAGCCCCCCTGCCCATGGCCCCTTCCCTTCCCCAGCACCCCCTTCCCTTACCTTTCCCCCTATCCCTTCCCCAGCACCTTCCTTCCCTACCCTTTCCCCCTATCCCTTCCCCAGCACCCCCTTCCCTTACCTTTCCCCCTATCCCCTGCCCATGGCCCCTTCCCTTACCTTTCCCCCAATCCCTTTCCCAGCACCCTTCCTCCCCTTCCCTACAGCCCTCCCCATAATAATCTCCCTCCCTCCCCCTCCCCCCTTCCCTGCCCCAGCACCCACCTCGCCGCCCTCCCTCCCCCTCCCCCCTTCCCTGCCCCAGCACCCACCTCGCCGCCCTCCCTCCCCCTCCCCCCTTCCCTGCCCCAGCACCCACCTCGCCGCCCTCCCTCCCCACCTGCGACGGCTCCTCCGACAGGGGCGTGGACGGCGCCGCCTCGTCCTTCGGGGACATCCTCGCCGGCCGCTGCTCGTGGGAGGAATCCATCACCCTGTCGAGGCGCTTCTCCACCGACCGCCTCTTGCCGCCGCCCTTCAGCGCCCGCGCCCCTCGCAGCGCCGAGGACAGGCCCAGGCGGCCCTTGCCCCCGCCCTCCGCCTGGGGGTGGGGTGGGGGGTGGGG
>NC_051409.1:37843824-37843940 GCF_015228065.2 Penaeus monodon | reverse complement strand
CCTTTTTAACCCAAGCCCATTAACTCGAGCGCCGCCGCCTACCTTGTTGTGCGGCGGGGGCGGGGTGCCTTGGGACGCTGGCTTCGGGTTCAGAGTGATCTTGCTAATGACTGCCA
>NC_051409.1:37843126-37843200 GCF_015228065.2 Penaeus monodon | reverse complement strand
TCCATTTAATTAGGTAAAACACAAACAAACAAATAAACATCCACTTCCCAAGGGAAAAATACACTCCCTGAGAT
>NC_051409.1:37842972-37843056 GCF_015228065.2 Penaeus monodon | reverse complement strand
CACACCGAACATCCACTTTTTGAGATAAAGAAAAAAAAAACATCCACCTTCTGAGGGAAAACAAACATACACTGCCTTGGATAA
>NC_051409.1:37841935-37842775 GCF_015228065.2 Penaeus monodon | reverse complement strand
ACTACCCCCACCCCAACACTCACCTTCCAGTTCATGTCTCTCGACCGGCTTCTCAATGTACTCATGGTCGATCCAGGTGAGTCCCATGTCCACCTGTTCGGCCAAGCGCTTCCACTGCTCCTGGTTCCTCGCGCAGCCGTCGTACAGAGGCTTCACCCACGGGAAAGACTCGGAGAGCGCCTGTAGTAGGAGAGAGAGAAAAGGGTGTTGATGGGAACGGTAGAGAATGGTGTTGGCGAAAAGAGTATGAAAGGTAAGAATGAGAAAGGGAAAAGGAAATAAAGTGTGGGTGAGAATGGTAGGGCAGGCGTGAATGAGAAGAGGAAAAACAGTGTGGAAGAGTATAATAAGCGTGAATGAGATATTAAAAAAGTGAATGAGAATGGTAGAAAAGGTGTGTATATGCGGTCTTTTTATTATGTATACACCTATAATTCATAATCCTATAATTATGTATACTCATGTTTATCAACTATAATGTATGTGTAAGCCTTGAAGCGTTTTATAATTATAATCATACTAGGAATCACAGTTCAATTCAGCGCTGATTTTATATACAAGAAATTACTATGTTTACACTTTTCATAATTCTGTAAACTACCAATGCTATTTTATTTCAGCTTTATAGTTAAACACATGATTATATTAAACAAATCTCATCAATTTTAATATTATTTTAATATCAATCTATATTCTCCAAGTCGGGTATACCTCCATATTTATTTTTTCCTCTTTATTGAGACTTTAATTATGATATAGTAAGACGAGAGTAGGTCATCAGTCACACAATGTAATATAGCACTGTACTGTAATCTGATATCCTTGAGTACAGTGTCTCGT
>NC_051409.1:37841655-37841899 GCF_015228065.2 Penaeus monodon | reverse complement strand
ACTCACTTCTTGCAAGAATGAGTAAGCGCCAGAGGATTACGTGTATTGTTAGCACAAAAATAAAACTAGAGGGCACAAGAGACAATTATCCAATGTACAGTTTTGTTATCACTCGTTAAAACGGTTTTCTTCTGCTTGGGTTGGCATTCGCATGTTTAAGCAAGTTTAGGTAATATACAGCAGGCTATTTTAAGAAACTGCGGAGATACCCTCTAATCAATCCATTTTTTTTATATATGCAGTG
>NC_051409.1:37841345-37841555 GCF_015228065.2 Penaeus monodon | reverse complement strand
GTGCGATTTAAATTATAATTCTTATCAAGAAAGATTATGTATGATAATTTAGACTAGGTACTTTTATTAAACATGGCAACAAAAGGATACAAGTAGGAAATAAAACCGCTATAACAGTAACAGTGAAGAATGATGATAACAGTGAAATAACGGAGGAAAAGTTTTTTCAACAACGAAGATGAAACAAAGACAGTTATGTATTTACTTGTG
>NC_051409.1:37841059-37841220 GCF_015228065.2 Penaeus monodon | reverse complement strand
AAAAGGAGTGAACACCTGGGCCCAGAACTCACCTTATACAGCGGTAGACAGATGGACGTGATGAAGCCGACCTGCATCTTCGGAAGTTCATCTTTCTTTTCCCTGTCCATCATTGCCTGAGGAGAGGGAGTTTGCATTAGCGTTTTCTGTGTTTTGAGAGT
>NC_051409.1:37840680-37840920 GCF_015228065.2 Penaeus monodon | reverse complement strand
GTTGTAATGGTGGGAAGGCTTTTCGATACGGGGGAATTGCCTTACTGAGTTTGTATGGCGGGAGATAAAGATATATTGTTTATGGGACTTATTTTTGTTATTTTATGAATAGTCAGCTTTTTGAGGATTGTTGCATTGAGAAAATTACAGATAAAATTGTCTAGAATATCATAGTACAAGATATACAATAATTTTATCGACATTACATCGACAGAATTCCGGATCTTTCTACAGCCACAG
>NC_051409.1:37840523-37840641 GCF_015228065.2 Penaeus monodon | reverse complement strand
AAAATCAATACTTGCCCTCTATTACAGAACCGCGCAAATCGAGGATGTCCAGAAGCAGTGGATATAAATAGCCTAAACATCTTACGATATATTTTGTTGTAATAGGAAATCTGACCTT
>NC_051409.1:37840274-37840497 GCF_015228065.2 Penaeus monodon | reverse complement strand
TCACGGGGAAGCTAACATGACGAGAGCAAAGACAATACAATGAACGGGATAAGAATATATATATTTTTTAATACAGACACAAAATCCTTTAATAAACCGAGGTGAGGAATTCGCCAAAACTCTCGCGAGAAAGGAAATAAACAAAACAAAATGAAAAAATAAAGTGATATAACTAAAGATATTGTATATGAGTTTTATAAATAGCAAACATGTTAAAAATTTT
>NC_051409.1:37839958-37840249 GCF_015228065.2 Penaeus monodon | reverse complement strand
CGACGAATCAGAGCGTCTCGGAATGAGGGAAATGTTGCCGGTTTGTCCTTTTCTGTTCATTTGCATATAAATTAAGAGATGGGAAAGGTGAATGCAGTTTTAATTTGCAACAGTAAAATGCAATAGATGATCTAACAAACTGTGAGTGCATGAGCTGCTGCAGAAACAAAGGTAAGCGGAGGTTGTGGCATTTCAGAAGCATTATTAGACTTGGCCTATAAGGACCCATCTTCCTTAAGAGATGAAGTAAGGGAAACACTAAGGAATAATATAAGTCGTTAGAAGGCTGTT
>NC_051409.1:37839448-37839688 GCF_015228065.2 Penaeus monodon | reverse complement strand
GGCAAGAGAACAGCCTTGTAGAACACCACCTCAGCAGCAGGTAAGGGAAGAGAAAGGGCCAATAATCAACAGCAACAGCGATTGCCTGATCAGACGGGGTTGCAGGGAGCGTGATGTGATGCAAAAGGTCCTTGTATTAGGTTTCTGTATTATAAAAATGAACTAGAGGAAATAGCCTTGAGGCGAAGAGAATGGGAGGCTCTGAGTCACGAAATATCTCTGGATCTTTTTAAGGGTGCG
>NC_051409.1:37838961-37839124 GCF_015228065.2 Penaeus monodon | reverse complement strand
ACTTTAAGAACATCAACATTCTTCTACATCGCTAAATGACCATCAGTATTCTCTTCATAACTCTTCGTTGACATTTTTACTGGCATAACCCTTTATCAAGCATCCTTGTTTACATGCCTCATCCATGAAGTATGTGTTGGACGCATATAAAAAGAGGAAGCAC
>NC_051409.1:37838194-37838600 GCF_015228065.2 Penaeus monodon | reverse complement strand
CATAGAAATAGACAGACAAACAGACAGAGGAAGACAAGGAAATAAACAACCAAACACAGAGAAAAACAGACAAAAAAGACAAGCAAATGAAAAAAAAAAACACAAACAGAAAGCGAAAAACAAACAAACAAACAAGAAAACAGAATCAAGCAAGAGAGAAAAAACTAGCGAGACAAACAGCATGAAAGACAGCCAGAGAGGAAGAAAGAGAGAGAAAGGACAAGGGGACAACAGCCGAGGGAGGGAGCGACCGTACGTAGCAACGAGAGCAAGTGTTCCGTCCGGCGCTGTGCGGGGAGCGGACGCGGTGGGGGCTGTTATGCTGTATACTCACTGCAGTTCGACTTCGTTCAGTTGCTTCGTTTTGTATGTGTTATATATATATAATATTTTTTTTAAAAATTAG
>NC_051409.1:37837920-37838030 GCF_015228065.2 Penaeus monodon | reverse complement strand
AATCCATCGTCATGACCTTTAGTCAGCGGATGTTTGATTCCCGGTGAGAAATTTTATGGAAAGGCAGTATGGTTTTTTTGTTTATTTCACCTATGGATGCATTCTCTTTA
>NC_051409.1:37836835-37837456 GCF_015228065.2 Penaeus monodon | reverse complement strand
ACATATCATTCTTTACACCATTATCCACTGTCTTCCGTTTCTCTCATCCCGTAATTTATTCAAAACTCCTCTTCTGTCTTTGTCATCTAATCTTCTTCCTTCTCTCTCTTTTTTTCACTGTCTTTATCATTCACTGTCCATTCTCCTTTCCTCCTTCCTCCTCCTTCTTTTTCTTCGCTGTCCTTATCACCCATTCTTCTTCAATCCCTCTTCCTCATTTTATTTTCCTCTTCTCTCTCTTTACCACTCATTCTTCTTTCCTTCCCTTTTTTTTCTTCTCTCTCTATCACCCATTCTTCTTTCCTCCTCCTCCCTCTCCGTTTGTCTTTCCTATCGCTTCCTTCTCCTCCTTTCGAAACGAGGAAGGAGAGACCAAAAACAACGTAGCAGACAAAGAGAGTGTGAGCTAATTGTTAACACATGATCCCCGTTGACCCCCGTGGCAGCTGCTGTAGACATCGGCCGCCGCAGGGAAGGAAACGCGTCTTCTCTCTCTCTCTATGGCGTTAATCGTGACGGCTGATTGTTTTCCTTTCGTGCAGACGCTTGTGCCGGGAGGAAGGAAGGGAGTGAGGGGGACGCACGCGTTAAAAATACATGCACGCGTGCGCTACACGCACG
>NC_051409.1:37836531-37836602 GCF_015228065.2 Penaeus monodon | reverse complement strand
GGTGGGCGGATCGGGACGCGGGGGGAAGGGGGGCGGGAGGAAAGGAGGGGGGGGGAGTGAAGGGATCAGGC
>NC_051409.1:37836391-37836477 GCF_015228065.2 Penaeus monodon | reverse complement strand
TTAAAAAAAAAAAACTCAACCCCCCCCCCACGCCCTCCAACAACTAACCCCCCCCCTGCACGCCATCCCCACCGTCTCATGGTTAC
>NC_051409.1:37836073-37836265 GCF_015228065.2 Penaeus monodon | reverse complement strand
TTTTATCCTACCCCACCGTCTCATGGTGACCCCCCCCCCTGCTATGACTCCAGCATCCGCCTCCAACACAATGACAAGCAGGAAAAAACAGACAAGCACATCCACACTCTTTCCCCGTCGGAGTGCTTGTTGAACGCACAAGCTAGGTTTTGTTAGGAAAGACTTGCGTGATGCTTGTAGTCTGTGACTATG
>NC_051409.1:37835141-37835306 GCF_015228065.2 Penaeus monodon | reverse complement strand
CAGAGCCCTTGCATTTTCATCACCAATGCAATAAAAAGACAGACAGCAAAGGCGGCACCTCCAGTAGCGGTTGCAATTGCAAAAACAACAGCCATTAACAATTATAATCAACACGGGAAAGATGTTACTGATGATAATATTACAGCTATCTCTCTTTTGACAAAT
>NC_051409.1:37833775-37834007 GCF_015228065.2 Penaeus monodon | reverse complement strand
AGGTTTCAGATCTCACTGGCCACTTACTGTATGAAGAATCTTTGCTCTTAATAAGGATAAGCGACTGGCAAATATCAAAACTTGAGTGCTTATTATGTTACTTTGAGAGCATCGCAACGCTGCCAGATCCCTTATTAAACTCTCGTGGTTGAGTTATTTTTTGAAGGATAGAAAAAAATGTGCAAATTAACACAAGCAGGTTTGTATATTGGTTTCATATCTAAAGTTGTTT
>NC_051409.1:37832658-37833481 GCF_015228065.2 Penaeus monodon | reverse complement strand
TGCGGTATATCTCCCCGAGAACAGCAGCGCCTGATGGTAACTACATCAAGATAATTTCAGCTTTGCCGGATAGTTAGACGGAGCAGAAACTCGTATTAGTTTTGAAGTAAAGAAATGAACTTGACACTTTTCGTTGTCGCGAAACCGGAGACGATAAATTTAACTTTTACACTCAGGGGTCAACGGACCTGCGTCTGCCATCTCCATCACGTATTTTCCACTGGCGTCCACTTTATTGTGAATCACCAGCTTTGCTTGAGGGATTTGTTTGATGACGTTAACGCATATAGTTGACGTAGTTGAGAGCAACGTTTGTTTTGGAAACGCGTCGTTATACTGAGAGACTAATTTTCCTCTGCCTTTATCTTTGATAAAATTTATCCCCTTAATTTGGAAACCCTTTGTTATAGACGCCTATAAAGATGAATATTCAGACATTTCCCGACATTTTCTTTTGTTTTCGTTGAGCTTATCTGCAAACTTATCTGGAAATACATCGTAAGGGACGTATTATACAGCTATCTCCTTATTGAAAAGCGTGGAGCAGTATTTTAGGAAAACTGCACATAAAGGCGATAGCGCGAGAGATTAGCAAGAACTCATCGCTTTTTAAGGAAGTGTCAGCTTTAGCTTGTCCCTGCGTAAATTAAGCAGTGTGTCTTATTAATTCAGTGGCGGTAAAAAAGATCTTTAGAACAGCCATTAAATCTTTGGAAAATGTGCAATTAAAAGTGAGTGATGGTCATTTTTTTTTTTTTACACAGGCCCTTAGACTCAGCGGTGTAAACTGACTCGCCGTTTGTTAAAGATTTTGCTTCTGCCA
>NC_051409.1:37831829-37831989 GCF_015228065.2 Penaeus monodon | reverse complement strand
CTGTACGAGTCTCTATCTGAGGCGCAGAGAAAAAGCGCGAGGCGCTCGTCCTTCAGTCGCATCTCGAGTGCGGCCATTATCCGAGGGCGAGCTGTGGCGGCTTCGTCTTCGTCTGGAGATAAGGCGCTTCTCAATATGTCGGGACTTGAGTTCGTACAGT
>NC_051409.1:37831361-37831472 GCF_015228065.2 Penaeus monodon | reverse complement strand
AACACAAAACTACACATAGTTAACGAGATTAATACCCTTAAAAACGAAAATCAAAATTTAAAAACACATAATATAAAATAACACACAATATGTATTTCTCTTGTTGCGTAC
>NC_051409.1:37830761-37831251 GCF_015228065.2 Penaeus monodon | reverse complement strand
CAGGATGAATATATAAATGATGAAAAAAAAAAACAGCAAAGAAAAATTTAACAAAGAAAATTAACAATAAATATTCCCCGCCCCCCCTCGCTTGTCTATCCGCAGCTGTTTCGTTCGAGTGACAGACTCATCGCCTGGCACGCTGGAGGCTAACACGGATGCACAGCGATTTCACAGAGCCTTCTCTTATTCATGAAGTCCGATTAAAGTTGATAATTACGCAAGTGTGACGTTAAATATCGCGCCAGTTAAGGTTATGTGTCATCATGATGTTGCATCGCGAAGTGTTGACGATCGGGATGTGTGAGATAAAAGCGATTCAAATCTCTTTATTTGGGAGTGGGGTGGCGATCCGGTCTGCGAGTGAGAAGCGTCATGGGATCATAAGGAATGAGTGGGATTGCACTCTCTCAGGGGCGTTGGGAACACCCCTCTATTAACGTAAGAACAGAGGATTTGGGCGTCTATGGCGTTATTATTACAGGGGATA
>NC_051409.1:37830580-37830708 GCF_015228065.2 Penaeus monodon | reverse complement strand
AAAGGATCCGGGATTTCCCTTCCCTTGCGAACGGTCAAAGGGGCGTCTTTATCGTCTTCAGGCGTCGTCCAACTTCCCAGTTCATTTTTTAAAAATCTAACTATCTCTCTTCTCCTGACTCATCTTCC
>NC_051409.1:37830171-37830346 GCF_015228065.2 Penaeus monodon | reverse complement strand
CCCGTCCCTCTCTCCCTTCTCCCGCCTCCTTTTCTTCTTTCTCCCTCCTCCTTTCCCATCTTTCCAATCTTCCTTCACCTCCACTTTCTCCCCCATCTCCCTCCTCCTTTTCCCTCCCCATCTCCTTAACGAAAGAAGGAATATGTTATTGATACATGCGAGGTGGAATGCCGCC
>NC_051409.1:37830062-37830135 GCF_015228065.2 Penaeus monodon | reverse complement strand
CAAGTGCTAAGTTCCTTTATCTATCAACCACTTCAAACACCCCAGATATCGACACCCAGCTCCTCGATATGGT
>NC_051409.1:37829491-37829754 GCF_015228065.2 Penaeus monodon | reverse complement strand
CCATAAGCTTATAATCTGTAAACCAAACATCAACAACTCTAACCTACAAAACACCATTAACTCCTAATAAGCAGGAATATAATTCTGATACAGATTATACAGCAACATCATCATGACCAAAAGAGATGCAAAAATGTCTTCCTGAATCCATTCTTAGAACTGAGTACTTACTCAGAGGTCGACAAAAAACAGCAACACACAGCCACCGCAACGCATTAACAATAATACACATATCTTGAAAGGGAGGGAGAAAGGGAAGGAGG
>NC_051409.1:37829111-37829202 GCF_015228065.2 Penaeus monodon | reverse complement strand
TCGCAGACTGCACAATGCCACCAGCAAAACACACCTCGACCGTATTCTTTTCTCCCAATGGAACTTGAGACATATTGCTAAGTCTTATAAG
>NC_051409.1:37828664-37828729 GCF_015228065.2 Penaeus monodon | reverse complement strand
TACTACTTCGTCATTGTTTACAACGATTTTTTTTATCATTCTTATTCGTGAGTATCATGCTATTA
>NC_051409.1:37827244-37827569 GCF_015228065.2 Penaeus monodon | reverse complement strand
AATTCGTAAGCCACGCGATCCTAACCCCCCATTCGTCTTCATATGAACTCCAAAACTCTATATCAAACCCTTTATAAAACCTGAAAGATCAATTTCAAAATGAAGAATCTGATACCCTTTCACGTATACTAAGGCCCTTGAACAAACAGCAGAAGTAAAACAAACATTGGCAACTGACCAACGTTATCACGAAATTATTTTTCTCTTCATTATTTCCTTTGACATAACTTCACGATAAGATCAATTTATTGATTTTAAAAAGGAAGGAAAAATATATACGTGACGAAAAAATGAGCTGCATAAATAAAATCCAAACGTACGGTAC
>NC_051409.1:37827048-37827168 GCF_015228065.2 Penaeus monodon | reverse complement strand
AGTCCTTGTCATGTATAAAGCAACATAAATAATGAATTCTTAGAAATGTGTCGTGGAAAACGTACGTCTCAGTGTCAAGAGCAAGAAATAGGGTGTGAACTACGTGTGTGTTCTTTATAT
>NC_051409.1:37826137-37826648 GCF_015228065.2 Penaeus monodon | reverse complement strand
CAGGGAAAGGGGTAGGGCTAGGGGCAGGCCCCGCCCCTCCTCTTAAAGAGCACCCAAACAGCCTGAGATACAAGAGATCTCCGGAGAACAGACGAAACTTAGCCCAGAGTCCACTTAACGACGTAAGAGGCGAGGCAATTAGTGTCTCACCTTGTCAGGCAATTTGACTTTCTTAACTTTTGCGTTCTCTTCTTTACTGCTCAATTATCGTCGTTTTCTAAGTCTGTCTTGTCGCTTTTTTCTCTCTTTTTCTCTTTTTTTTATCATTTTTACTTTTTTTTTTTAAATTTTCTTTATCTCCTAATTTTCATTTCTTGTCTATTTCATTTTTCCTTTCTTTTTGCTATTTTTTTTTCTTATTTTCTTTTTTAATAATGTATCCTCTTTCTTCTCTTTCTCCTTTCTCTCCTACTTCGCTTTTCACTTTTCTTATCATTATTATCTTTACCAATCCTATTTTCATTATTTTGTAATTAAAAAAAAATATTTCCCCTTCTTTCTCCATTCACAT
>NC_051409.1:37825856-37826070 GCF_015228065.2 Penaeus monodon | reverse complement strand
ACGAGTGCTCATTAAATAAAATAATTTGTGTCTTGTTATCTTAACAGCGTATGAGCGTGCCTGCCATTAAAAGGCTTAATTTACTCATCATGTTACGCCACTGTTAAGTCAGACTTGCTGTAATTCTTTTTAACAAATGAACACATTACACATAAATGCATAAATAAACGAACAATTAGATAAACGCACAACCATAAAATATAAACATGTACAA
>NC_051409.1:37825633-37825713 GCF_015228065.2 Penaeus monodon | reverse complement strand
GATAGAGATAGAGAGAGAGAGAGAGGGAAAGAGAGAATGAGTGAAAAAGAGAAATAATATATCTCTCCACACCATTGTTT
>NC_051409.1:37825125-37825542 GCF_015228065.2 Penaeus monodon | reverse complement strand
AAGAAAGCGGAAGAGACAAACGAACCACTGGAAGACACAACACACACCCAAACAAAACAAAACAAAAACCCACATCCCGCACACACACACCCAATCAAACAAACAAAACAGAAACAAAAACAAACACCCCCCCACACACACCCAAACAAACAAAAACAAACAACCCCCTCCCTCCCCACACCCAAAACCCACCCAAACAAACAAAACACACCACCCCGAAAAAGCACCACCCAAACCAGAACTCACAATCGGCTGCTCATTAAGCTTCAGTCTCTCGAGGTCTCCCTGCTCGAAGAACTCGTCAGCCACGAGCTTCGCCGTTTTGTGCTGGATCTCCCAAGGCTTCGCGATGGCCGACACGTCACACGCGGTCATCATCATCCCGCACAGGACTGGAATCGAAGGCGCGTCGTGAGG
>NC_051409.1:37824314-37824825 GCF_015228065.2 Penaeus monodon | reverse complement strand
GGGAGGAAGGATATGGGTGTGGTAAAATCTGTAGTGATGGGGGGTGGGGAGAGGGATGTGTGTGTCGTGATGGGTATGGTGATGGTGGTCTGGATAGGTAGAGGGATGATGGAGTGTGTGCGAGTGCGTGTGCGTGTGTGTGGGGGGATGATGGGATGTGCGGGGATGTACGTGGTGATGTGGGTGGTGAGGTAAGGGTAGTAGGTGGTAGTGATAGGTGTGGTGAGATGGGGAAAAGAAAGGGGATGTGGTGGGGGAGAGGATGGGAAGAGGGCTGAAAGTGTGGTGACGGGTGTGGTTAGGTGAGGGGGGGGGAGGGTGATGGTGAAATGGAAATAGTGAGATGGTTGCAGTGTCAGTGGTTAGGGTAGTTATGGTTGTATGAGGGGTGGTTGTGTTAAGGTCACTGTGCAAGTGAGACGGTTGATGTCAACATGGTCGTTGGTGATATATTTTGGTTGCAATAAGATACCATGTTGCTGAGAAGGTGCATGCATAAATAAATAAATAA
>NC_051409.1:37824067-37824230 GCF_015228065.2 Penaeus monodon | reverse complement strand
AAAAGGGAGGCTTTCACTTTGTTTGCATGAAGTTACAAGATCATTAAATGAATTGTATTCAATTTCAAATTTTGGCTGAGGTAACTAATTTTTCAAAGGCGTTGATGATATTGATATACAAAAATGGTAATCCACTAACAGTAAATAGGTTAGTATCTAAATC
>NC_051409.1:37822394-37822944 GCF_015228065.2 Penaeus monodon | reverse complement strand
GCATTCACCCCCACGCATCAGCATAAACCAAAACTCACGCTGCTTCTTCTCGTCGCTCTGCCAGTCGAACTCCCCGTTGTCAGACATCTCGAGGAAATCGTCTTTCTTCTTAAAGTACATCGCCATGTCGGTGCTGAGGATGGCGTTCTCCACTACGGTCATCACCTTCCGGTATTCCTCTCCGGGCAGGGACTGTAACACGGGGGCGAGGTCAGAGGGTGGCGGAGGGTGGGGGAAAGAGGGAGAGAGGGTGCGAGAGGGAGAGAGAGGGTGGGAGTGGGAAAGGAGGGTGGGAGGAGGGTGAGAGGGAGGGAGAGAAGGTGGGGAGTGGGAAAGGAGGGTGGGAGGAGGAGGGAGAGGGTGGGAAGGGTGGGAAGGAGGGTGGGAGGAGGAGAGAGAAGAGATGGGAGGGAGAGAGAGGGTGGGAGAGGGAAGAGGTGGGAGAGGAGAGAGGGTGGAGAGGGAAGAGAGGGGGAGGAGAGGGAAGGGAGGGGAGAGAGGTGGAGATGGAATTACGAGAGGGTGGGAGGGAGAGGGAGGGGAGGGTGGG
>NC_051409.1:37821701-37822182 GCF_015228065.2 Penaeus monodon | reverse complement strand
ATCACAGTTACTATATCACTGTCTAAGTCGAGGTGTTATGCGTTACACTGCACGATCTATTTTGATTGTTTATTTCACTGGCATTTTTAACTATTTCGTAAATCTCACTTGATTCCCAATTAACCTTGAAAAAAATTCAGATCTAAATCTATCAGTGTTTTTGTACCTGAAAGTTGTAAGATTTCCCGGAATGACACAATAGCAAGGGATAGCAAATATCAAATGAATCACATAAATTAGAAATCGTTGATATATTTTGATAATGGAAGATAAATGAGTTAAAGTAATTGGCAAATAAGCGAATAAATAGTTAGATAGCAAAGAAATATTGAATCATCCGTTTCTTTAGTGAATTAACAACAATGACAGATATACTAACTACGCCGACAAAAAATAACGATATAAAACACACACAAAAACACACCGAGCATAAAAAAAATCACCCTCCCTCACAAAATAAGTAAAAAAACAAAACACCCCC
>NC_051409.1:37821347-37821658 GCF_015228065.2 Penaeus monodon | reverse complement strand
CCCCCCACAAAAAAAACACCACCCGAAACGACTACGAACCCAAAACCCTTTTCCCGCCAACAGTAACAAAACAACAACACCCGAACTCACCTGGAAAATATTATTGGAGTCCTGCGAGAGGATCATCACGCACTGGTCGAAATGGTGGTGCTCCATGGTCGACGTCGAGTACAGTATAGCCAGGGGACTGTCGGTCTTGGTCTGGAAGCTGTTGTTGGTCCCGCGATGGTCCAGGTCGTGGCACAGGCAAGCGACCAGGAGACCGAGCATCTGTTTTGGGGAGGAACGCTTTTAGTGAAGGGTGCAGAGCA
>NC_051409.1:37820239-37820523 GCF_015228065.2 Penaeus monodon | reverse complement strand
ATAGAAATAGATTAACCGCCCGCAGCCGCCCAAAGACAAAGCCTCATGCACCACAGAGCCAAACCAATTACACTGAGCCAGCGTATCGGTCTTTCAAATCAATAGACAGATCGAGACAAAGCCTTGAATAATGAGCGGAGGAGACCAACGTAACCATGGCCATTGCTCACAAACACACGTATGTTTATCGGAGTATCCACGGAAACAGCTTTTCGGGGAAGACGAGGCAAGTATTGGGGAGATAAAGGGTCTCCAAACGAGATTGGTTTACCTGATCCGAAAAG
>NC_051409.1:37819881-37820036 GCF_015228065.2 Penaeus monodon | reverse complement strand
TTCTGGTGAAGCATGTTGGATGTAACTATAATAGTATATAATAGATGAAGCATAATGGATACGAATATAACAGATAGATGAAATATAACAGATAATCAGATATTCTAGGGAAGTATGGCATTTAGAATAAACATTCGAGGCGATACAAAACATAC
>NC_051409.1:37817684-37818220 GCF_015228065.2 Penaeus monodon | reverse complement strand
GACTGCATTTCTGTCTGAGTTTCTAAATTCTTTATCAGGGGATTATGGATTATCGTACTTTTAAACGTATTTAAAAATGTTTTGTACGCCGTTCTAATCTGCATAATCAGCAGCATGAAACACGATTTATTCACTTCTTTTTCACGCATTTTTTTTTCATCCCAACAAAAAACATCCAACCAAAAAATCCCCACAACACTTTTACTTCCCGACTAACAATGCCTTACACATTGCAATATGCCCTTCCATTGCACTCTTCCACGCATTCTTACCTCGAGGTCCGTCATGAACTGTTCCATTTTGCCGGTCTTCAGCATCGCAAACATGGTCTGGCAGACAGTGAGAGCGTGTCTCCAGTTATGGTATTTCACAGGCCTGTAGTTCTTCTTTACACTCAGCAGCCAACGACATATCACCTGCGAAGTTTATGTCTGGGTTACATACCTCTGGCGGCTCTCTCTGATACGGGGGTTGGTGTAAAAGGGGGAATATGTTTGTAATATGGTTACGTGTACTGCGTGTCTGCGGGTGTGGGC
>NC_051409.1:37816903-37817208 GCF_015228065.2 Penaeus monodon | reverse complement strand
TAAATAGATAGAGGGAGAGATAAAAAGAACAGACCTATAATATATTCAGACCAAGATATGAGAATGAACATGGTTTTTACAGTCGCATTCATCTGTTGAAATGACAATTCCAGGAAATGGGATATGTGAGCAACGTCAATGAGAAAATATGAGGAACTTTACTAGTCTGATATTCGTAACGGAAGGTTTTTACGATAAAGTCTACGGGATGAAAGGCCATGTTTTCAGCGAAAGAGGAAAGGGGGAAGTTATTTCAATTATTAAAGATGAAAATCAAGATTCAGAACTATTTGGTTAGTCACTGA
>NC_051409.1:37816788-37816867 GCF_015228065.2 Penaeus monodon | reverse complement strand
AAGCGTGTTCATTTTAGACTGTCCCTGAAAATAATGACATTCCGTAGAAAATTAATACCAAACACGACAAAGAATCCAC
>NC_051409.1:37816376-37816569 GCF_015228065.2 Penaeus monodon | reverse complement strand
CAGCCAAATCAGCAGAAAAAGACGAAACACTTAAATCCTCATCCACTGACCTCGTACGAGATGTGGAACGTGTTGAGCAGATCGAGGTCAACAAACATCCTGATGGCACATTTCAGAGTTTCGTCGTCGGTCAAAAAGGTATCGCAGAAGTCAAAGCTGAAATAAAGGTTAGGGCTTAACTACCATTGAAAAG
>NC_051409.1:37814964-37815998 GCF_015228065.2 Penaeus monodon | reverse complement strand
GAAGCACACACACAACACACATTCAAAACAGCCTCACAACAAGCTGAAACCCGAGCACCCAGAGCGAACGGCAACCGGAAGCCCACAAAGGAAAGATTCCACCTACTTATAGAGATCAAAGTCCGCTGCCGAAGGGATCTCCACCGTCCGGAGTTTGTCGGTGTCCTCCTGCGAGGCCGTGGCGTGGTAGCTGAGGCACTCCAGCGCCACTTGCTGCCGCGCCATCAGGCGACCTGAGGGGCGTGGCGAGTCGTCAGGAGGAGGGTTGTTTCAAGCGGCTTAAGTTGTTTGCGGTGTTTCGTCCGTTTTATTTACTTTCGTTTATTTTTTTTTTATCTAGATTTTTTTCTTTATGATAATTTTTTTTTTTTTGTAAGAGGGAGGAATACTATAATTTCATCTTTAGTGATTATTGACATTGATTCTTGAAATTACTAAAACTGATACGGAATTGCGTTTTTTCTTCATTGCTATTAATGACGGGAATAAACACCCCACGATCCTTTTGTTAACATTATGAACGGGATTAAGCACTTTATAACTTTTTATTCAGATGCATAAATTTATAATTATTTTTCCAGTATCATTATTTGTTAGGATATATTTTATTGGGATAAATAATGTTTGTCCTTTTTACCGTAGATTGTTAATGATTAGAATATTTTTTTTTGTGAAATATGATTAAGGTATTTGATTGAGCATCAAATTACATTGTCATATGTTGCGTAAGCTTAATCGGATTAATAATTATATAAACTTTGACCTGAGTAGTAATTTAACATAAATAAATAGATGATCAATGGAACAGATCAATAAACAAAAAGTTTTATTTAGTTATATATATTCTACGTAAATATGACTATTTCGTTATACAGAAAAAAAATCGAATAATTATTTAATTTGCATGTTCATACTTGTTCACAATTTACATGTTCGTTCTTGTTCTTGTTATGTAGAAAAATATTAAGTAAAAATCACGTATATTCTTATTGTATAAAGATATAGGACCACCTGTATTTTCGTTTTCGTTCTTG
>NC_051409.1:37814757-37814908 GCF_015228065.2 Penaeus monodon | reverse complement strand
TTGTTATGTAAAAAAACATAAGACCTTATGTTTCTTTACATAACTTCACTTATTAAATAAAATAAACCTTAAACATGACTTAATTGCACTTGTGAATTTCAATGAACTCAATGAACTCAAATATATAAAGAAGAAAATGATAAAAAAAAGA
>NC_051409.1:37814217-37814516 GCF_015228065.2 Penaeus monodon | reverse complement strand
CAGTGTCTTACAAGCTTTCTCGTAGACTTGTGTATTTTGAATCCCGAGGCCACAGAAGATAGCGAAGGCCTCGAACGTGTTGATATCATGTTCTGTGAAGTGGAGGCCGTTTTCCTGCGTAAGAGACAAAGGGGGGGAGGGGGTTATTATGTTCATTTTGGGGTTATTTTTTGTGTTATATTTTTGGTTAATATTATTGTCATCTTTAGTTTATTTATTTATTCTTTTTTGTTATATGTGTACTTCCATGCATGTGTACAAGGATAAACGTAAATATAAGCAAGTACTATAAAAGTACC
>NC_051409.1:37813559-37813632 GCF_015228065.2 Penaeus monodon | reverse complement strand
ATAAGCCAAACCTATCTCCAACACACACCTACACACGGCTAATCTCCACTCTCCAACCTTCCATTCATGAATA
>NC_051409.1:37812891-37813469 GCF_015228065.2 Penaeus monodon | reverse complement strand
CACGTCAACAAAAGTACCTGTCTCCTCTTCCCCACGTACCTTGTTGATGAGCTGCGCCACGCCAAGGATCTTCTTTGAGGAGTTGAAAATCGGGATGGTGAGGACGCTGTGAGTCACCATACCCGAGTCCTCAAGGGGCGAACCTAACCACTCCACCACGTTGTTGATGTTCACCGTCTGTGGGGGGAAGGGGGGGGTTGGTGGGGAGGAGGCGGAAAGGGAAGGAGTGGGGAGGGTTGGAGGGGAGGTGAAGGGAGGAGTTGGGGTGGGGTGGAGGGGAGAATAGGGAAGGAGTGGGGAGGGGGTTGGATGGGAGGTGATAGATGGGAAGAGGTGTGTGTGTAGGGGGTTGGGAGGGAGGGGGAGGTGAAGGGGTGATGGAGGGGAGAGGTGGGGGTAGGAAGTAGGAGGAAGAGGTGAGGGAAAAGCGGTATGAGGAAAGAGATGAGGGAGGGTAAGGGGGAGGAGGAGGAGTGAGAGGTTAAGAGAAAAAGGTGGGGAAGAATAGAGATATAAGGGAAAAAGGTAAACAGAGGGAGAAAGAGTTCGGGAAAAAGAGTGCGGAAGGAAGGAAATGA
>NC_051409.1:37812627-37812866 GCF_015228065.2 Penaeus monodon | reverse complement strand
AAGAGAGGGAGAGAAAACGTCAATATTCAGACAATTTATAAAAGAGACGATTTGGCACTTTTATGGTGATTTTTTTTGTTCTGTATTTGTAGACTTGCTACAATTGATGTTTTTGGAAAAGCCAATTAAATTAAGTAAACATTGAAAGGAGTGGAAAAAGGAGTCAACTGAGGGGGAAGATCTTTATACATAGCGGTCATACATAGACTTTTTGTATATATGTACGTATATATATGTAT
>NC_051409.1:37811473-37811607 GCF_015228065.2 Penaeus monodon | reverse complement strand
TTACAGCGTTAGAGATTTTTTTTTTACATTTGAAAATTGCTATAGCTACAGCCAGCTCGACGTCGCTTGGCAACTAGACTTTTCTCTCCCATTTCGCTCTCTTCACTTTCCCCAAACTATCTTGGACCATTTGG
>NC_051409.1:37810828-37811026 GCF_015228065.2 Penaeus monodon | reverse complement strand
TTACCCCGTTTATGAATGACATACGAGTGATCATTTTCGAAACTTTTGGGGGGATACTATTAATAAGTAAATATTTTTATTGTGTCTTTTTGTCAAGGAAACGAAAGATGAAAAATATGAAAAACGCTTCTTTGTACACCTTTATTCAGCTTGGCATCGAAATATTCTGTTTCGTACTTCCATGGGTACATTTGAAAT
>NC_051409.1:37809534-37810483 GCF_015228065.2 Penaeus monodon | reverse complement strand
TATAGTACTCTGCAAATAGTGACCATCATATCGGTCCATAAAACTCTAAGGCAAACCCTTGCCATTTTTAACAATTGTATCCCCGACAGAAAATCTATTTGCTGTTCCTCTTCTCTTCCCCTCCTCTTCCTCTCTTCCCCTCCTCTTCCTCCCTTCTCCTCCTCTTCTTCTCTTCCCTCTCCTCTTCCTCTCTTCCTCTCCTCTATCTCCCTTCCCCTCCTCTTCCCTTCTCTCTTAACATTTTTCTCTTCTCTAGTTCTAGAAAACGTATTCTTACATCCTTCCGCAATGAGTTTATTCCCTTTCTCTTTTTCCCTCTTTTCCCTTCCTCCCCTCTTTCCTCCGTTCTCCTTTCTTTCATTTCCCTCTTTTTTCCTCCCCATTTCCTCCATTCTCCCTTTTCTTTATTCCGCCTTTTCCCTTTCCTCGACACTGAAAACATTGCATCTTGCTACTTCTCTCTCATTCTCTCTTCTTCTCTCTTCCCTTTTCCCTATTCTGTTTCCACCTTTTCTTTTCCCCGCTGCCCGTTTCCTCTACTACTTTCTTCTCCGTTTTTCCCTTCCTCTTTTTTACCCTTCCTTCTCTCTTTTCCTCTCCCTCTTTCTACTCTTTCGTCTCCCCTCTCTCCCTATCCCGAATTACCCTTTTCCTATTCCTCATTTCCACCATTTCTCATCCCTTTTCCCCCTTTCTTCTTCCCCTCACTCTCTCTTCCCTCTCTTTTCCTTCTTTCTTCTCCCCTCTCCCTCTGTTTCTCTTCCCCTCTTGCCCCCACTCATTCTATTCCATTCTCTCCTTTCACCCTATCTCCTTCTCTCTCCCTCTATTCCATCTCCCTTCTCCTTTTCACCCTCTCTTCTCCTCTCTTCGTCTCTTCCACCCTTACACCTTTTCTCTCCTTCTTTCCTCCTATCTTCTCCTCTCTCCCGCTCTTCCACCCTTTCAT
>NC_051409.1:37809224-37809438 GCF_015228065.2 Penaeus monodon | reverse complement strand
TGCACACGGGTCTGAATCGCCACCCTGACCAACATTCACCTTTAAACTTTGAGAATATTCCCATTTTATCGCGAGGGTTACATGCTGGCTCGTGACTGGTGGGTCTGGGTAATGATAACACGGTGTGCTATTTAACATTAGCGCGTCTGTTTGATGTGTTGTTTACAGGGAGCTTCGTGCTTTTGATGGAGTCTGGCGTTTCGGGTTCGCCTTT
>NC_051409.1:37808414-37808633 GCF_015228065.2 Penaeus monodon | reverse complement strand
AATTAAATATAAAATAATAAATAATAGATATAAAAATAAAAAATTTTAATATAATAATAATTAAAATATATAGATTTTAAGATATTTAAATATAAAAATTTTTATGGGGTTTTAAATAAATAAAACAATATAATATAAAATATATATTATAATATATATAAAAATATAAAATATATATAATATAATTTAAAAAATATTTTAATTATAAGAAACACCAAC
>NC_051409.1:37807238-37807351 GCF_015228065.2 Penaeus monodon | reverse complement strand
AAAAATTTTTGGGGGGGGTTTTTTTTCCCTAAAATGATATATATAATATTAAAAAATTAAATGAAAAATAAAAAATATATATAAAAATATAATATAAAATATAAAAATTATTA
>NC_051409.1:37804806-37804885 GCF_015228065.2 Penaeus monodon | reverse complement strand
GCCCATACCCGCACATAAATAGAGAAAAAGGAGAGGGAAATGGAAAGGAATGGGGGAGAGATATGTGTGTGTGTGTGTG
>NC_051409.1:37804558-37804639 GCF_015228065.2 Penaeus monodon | reverse complement strand
CTTATACATGTAATCATCACATTATGTATTAATATGTTGGCTTCACGTCTATATTATAATCATGATACAAGAGGAACAGGC
>NC_051409.1:37804091-37804394 GCF_015228065.2 Penaeus monodon | reverse complement strand
TACATACTTACCTGACCCGTAGAACAAACATAATTAGCAAGCCGTGCGTGGAAGGAGGACGAGGCTTGGTCCCCTGAGGGTTGCGTCACCCTGCACTCTCCGTTCCGCGACTGTAGTTCGAAGGCCATGTGCACCGTCAGCGTCTCAACCTTGGAGAGAAGGGGGGGGGGGGAGAAAAAAAATCGTATGAAATTATTTATAAAATGAGGGGTTGGGGGGGGGGGAGACAGATGAAAATATCGCATGTAATTATTAAAAAGGGGGTATCGTATGAAATTATTTAAAAAGGGGTAGGGGGATGAC
>NC_051409.1:37803642-37803829 GCF_015228065.2 Penaeus monodon | reverse complement strand
ACCCAAACGCATGTAATATTCAATAATGATTCTTCTATCCATGATGACAAAGAATCAACAAATAGTCACAAAAATCTAATTATCATAATTGTACGATTTTTTGGCCGTTCATTAATCTGCAATTTATGACACTGGGATATCATGTTTATATAAATAGTTATTTACCAACATCATCAGCATGTGGAAA
>NC_051409.1:37801752-37803062 GCF_015228065.2 Penaeus monodon | reverse complement strand
CCATCATTACTATACCCTCTTTTTTCCTCCTGTTTCTCCCTTTCTTTTCATTTCCTCTTTTTTCCTCCCATTTCCTTCCATATACCCTTTCTTTATGCCTTTCCCTTTCCCGCGACACTGAAAAACATTGCATTCTTGCTATTCTCTCTCATTTCTTCTCTCTTCTCTCTTCCCTTTTTTCCCTATTTCAGTTCCACTTATTTTTTTCCCCCGCTGCCCGTTTTCCTCTATACTTTCTCTACGTTTTTCCCTTACTCTTGTTTCTCTTCCTTCTCCTTTTTCCTCTCCCTTTTTACTCTTTTCGTCTTCCCCCTCTCTCCCTATTCCCGAATTTACCTCTTTTCCTATTCCTCATTTCCACCATTTCTCATCCCTTTTTCCCCCTTTCTTCTTCCCCTCCACTCTCTCTTCCCTCCTTTCCTCTTTCTCTCCCCTCTCCCTCTGTTCTCTGTCCCTCTGCCCCACCATTCTATTCCATTCTCTCCTTTCACCTATTCTCCTTTCTCTCTCCGCTCTATTCCATTCTCCCTTCTCCTTTTCACCCATCTTCTCTCTCTCCCCTCTCTTTCCACCCGTCCATCTTTTCTCTTCCCCTCTTTCCTTCCATCTTCTCCTCTCTCCGTCTCTTCCACCCTTAACCTTTTCTTCCTTTCCTCCTATCTTTCCTTCTCCCGCTCTTCCACCCTTTCACCCCTTCTCCATCCTCCCCCCTCTCTTCCACCATCCATATCCCTCTTTTTGTTTTTTTTTTCCCCTATCTCCCTCTTTCCCTTCCCTCCCTTCCTTCCCCCTCTCCCCCCCACGCCCTGCACACGGGTCTGAAATCGCCACCTGGCCCAAACATGCACCTTTTAAAACTTTTGAGAAATATTTCCCATTTTATCGCCGAGGGTTACATGCTGGCTCGGACTGGGTGGGTCTGGGGTAATGATAACACGTGTTGCTTATTTAAAACATTTAGCGGCGTCGGTTGGATGGTTTGTTTACAGGGAGCTTCGGCTTTGATGGAGTCTGGAGTTTTCGGGCTCCGCCATTCCGTGCGTGGGGGGGTGTGGGTGGGGGAAGGGGTTGGGTGGAGGATATGGGTGTGTTTGGAAGTTCGAGGGTGGGTATGTGGCGTTCGGGCGCGTAATTTGGATGGTTTGTGTGGGGGAAGGGCCGGGGGAGAAAGAGAGTGACAGGAAGTAGAGAGAGGAGCAACCCCCACAGGGAAAAAAGAGAGAGAGAGGCTAGAAGCTAGAGCGAGAGCGAGCGAGGCGAGAGAGCCGCGAGAGAGATGGGAGACGAGACTCGAGGAAGAGAATAGAGGG
>NC_051409.1:37801108-37801515 GCF_015228065.2 Penaeus monodon | reverse complement strand
GCAAAACACACAAAAACAAGGAACAGACAAACACACAGACACACAACCCACCACACACCACACCCACCCACAACCACACAACACCACCAAAAACACACACCCACCAAAGGAGATATGAGAGAGAGAGATAGAGAGAGGAGAGAGAGAGAGAGATATAGAGAAGGCACAAGAGGAGAGATAGAATAGACGAGAAGGAGTAGGAGAGAGAAGAGAGAGAGAGAAGAAGAGAAAGGAGTATATATGAGATAGAGGATATAGCGACGATAGGAGGCAGAGACAGCTAGGTCAGAGATACCAATATACGGGAATAATATGTAGAGAGAGAGATATAGCTATCTAGAGGAGATAGAGGAGATAAGAGAGAAGAGAATAGAGTATAGAGATATAGAAGATAATTAGAGGAGACC
>NC_051409.1:37798347-37798440 GCF_015228065.2 Penaeus monodon | reverse complement strand
GATGGATGATAGAGTGAGAGAGAATATTGGATAATAGGGAGAATATAGGATATAGTAGTCTATAGAGAGAGATGATTAATAGAGGAGAATATG
>NC_051409.1:37795376-37795490 GCF_015228065.2 Penaeus monodon | reverse complement strand
CTTCATGGAGATCACAACCGGGTATTGCGTATTGAGTCCGGAGATGGTGCAACGGGAAAGTTGCATCAGTTCCATAGCTAAAAGGGATCCTTGATTGGAATTCGGAAATCTGCT
>NC_051409.1:37795236-37795325 GCF_015228065.2 Penaeus monodon | reverse complement strand
ATTCCTTGCCCATACCCGCACCTAATAGAGAAAAAGGAGAGGGGAAAAATGGAAAGGAATGGGGGAGGGATATGTGTGTGTATGGGTGG
>NC_051409.1:37794922-37794986 GCF_015228065.2 Penaeus monodon | reverse complement strand
CTTATTACATGTTAATCATAACATTATGTATTAATATGTTGGTTCACGTCAATTTTAAATCATT
>NC_051409.1:37794345-37794780 GCF_015228065.2 Penaeus monodon | reverse complement strand
CACTCTCCTTTCTCCCATCCACTCTCATTACACCCCACCCCACCCCACCAAATACATTACTACCTGGACCGTGAAAAACATAATTAGCAAAGCGTGCGTGGAAGGAGGACGGGCTTGGTCCCCTGAGGGTTGCGTCACCCTGCACTTTCTCCGTTCCGCGACTGTCAGTTGGACGGCCCTGTGCACCGTCAGCGTCTCAACCTTGGGACGAGAAGGGGGGGGGGGGAGAGAAAGAGAAAAAAAAAAAACTCGGTATGAAATTATTTATAAAAAAAAATTTGAGGGGTGGGGGGGGGGGAGGACAGATGGGAAAAATACGGCATGTAAATATAAAAAGGGGGTATTTCGTATGAAATTATTAAAAAGGGGTCGGGGGAGTGGACATTAGTTCTAATACAATGTATATATATTTTCATTGTTTGTGTAAGGTTGGCA
>NC_051409.1:37793902-37794280 GCF_015228065.2 Penaeus monodon | reverse complement strand
TGTACTGATCAATCTATGGAACCCTATTTCTGGTTTCTTCGTAAATTATCTTTGAGCAGTTGACTTATCATTCCATCTATTAAACTTTAATCCATCAATTTTTCTTATCGATCAGTTTATTCACCTACTCATTCAGTATTACTAATTACCCAAACGCATGTAATATTCAATAATGTTTTCATCCATGATGCACAAAAGAAATCAAACAAATAGTCACAAAAAATCTAATATCATAATTAGTACGGATTTTTTTGGCCGTTCATTAACTGCAAATTTATGACACTGGGATATATGTTAAGAGAAATAGTATTTACAACATCCATCAACATGTGGAAAAATCGAACCCATTATTGTGTATACTTCGTTAATTCATACCTT
>NC_051409.1:37792865-37793051 GCF_015228065.2 Penaeus monodon | reverse complement strand
ATCTGTCGTGTCCCCCCCGTTGCAGATAGGACGACCCTTCAATATATTGTCCTCGACGCAACAGACTGAGGGAAAACATAAACCCTTTGTTTTTCATCGACACCAATATGTTATCGTTAGTTACATGCAATTAAAGTTTAACTCTGATTCACCCGAACGTTGGCAACAAACTACCTTTAATGTAAG
>NC_051409.1:37792149-37792372 GCF_015228065.2 Penaeus monodon | reverse complement strand
ACCTGACCATTCCTCTCCAATACAAAATATCCTCGTTACAGAAAAAAAAAGAAAATACCACACTGGCCAATGGAAAGTGTGATACCTTTGAACGAGATAAAGTTCAACCTTGCTCTGAACAAGATTAAGCTACTTACGGGGATCCGCATTAGCTCATCAGGAGGAGGCGGGTGGCTCTGGTGTAAAGGCGAGAGAGGAAAAACAAGATTATGGATTTGGCAGG
>NC_051409.1:37791777-37791891 GCF_015228065.2 Penaeus monodon | reverse complement strand
ATAACTAAGAATCCATTATATTAAAGCCAAAAAAAAAAATGTACATGTACTCATCACAATATGCCTTTTTATGTTGGCTTCACGTCTATACTATAATCATGATACAAAGGGAAC
>NC_051409.1:37791357-37791548 GCF_015228065.2 Penaeus monodon | reverse complement strand
GGGCAAAACCCACTCACCTGGCGTATGACAAGAGCTTCACCATTTTCATTCTCTGACTCTGGACTGCCGGGGTTGGGGAGCGAACTTCCTCCCTTCGTGTTGTTCTTCATCTGGGAAAGAAATAAGGTCAGGGAGACAGATAGGCAGACGGAGGAGAGAGACTTGTACAGTACACAGATGGATCTTTTCTT
>NC_051409.1:37790297-37790825 GCF_015228065.2 Penaeus monodon | reverse complement strand
ACGCATTTAGAAAAAAATACTGGTTGAAAGACTCGCTAGACATGCGCCCCGACGATTCACAGAAACGAATTTCCCCGAAACGGGCCTTCCTCCAGAGCATTCATTCTCGCCGCATCATGAGTCATTTATTCGTTAGCCCCAAAGATGTCATTACCCGACGGAATGCATTAGCATACATTTCAGGAACAATAAATCTTTTGCATAATTATGGGCCTTGCTGAATGAGTGTGATCTGCAATCTCTCAGAAAGCCATTTATTTTAGCAAAGGCTGGGTTAGATCACGGAGCTCTGTATTACTCAGTTCTTGATATAAGATAATGATAATATAAATCATCCTTTGGAATATCTCTCAAATATTGATATAATTCCCTCCGTCTTCCTCCCCCACTCCTATAAATATAATGAATTTCCAATATATTACAAAGCGTTCCTTATTAACTTCCTAATCGCCAGTTAATAAGTAATTTTCAGTAATAACTAACTCCCTTACACATGAAAATATTACGAATTGATTACCAGTTAATCAC
>NC_051409.1:37789955-37790280 GCF_015228065.2 Penaeus monodon | reverse complement strand
TGTTATAAAAATATCACAAGAATTCCTCCTGCGATGCCAAAACTTCTCTCGCCAAATTCCCCAGACAGAAGTAACTGCTCCTCACCTGCGGGTCGAGGAGGAAGACCGAACATCGCTCGCACTTGAGCAGTTCTCTCGCCTTCCGTCATGATCTTGGTGACGAGGCGGTCGAGGGAAGTCTGCTCCTCGAAGATGCCGCGCGCCAGCTGGAGGAGGAGCTGGTGGCGGAAGGGGAAGGGGGTTAAAAGTTGGTTAGGATGAAAAAAAAAAAGATTTGATATCTTTTCAGTGGAGGTTGCTAATGGTTATTGTATACATATGAAAG
>NC_051409.1:37789585-37789895 GCF_015228065.2 Penaeus monodon | reverse complement strand
AACATAACAAAACTATATATACACACTCTACATATACTTACAACCTCCCAACAACATCCACAAAACGAGAACCGGACAACACACACTCCCAACGCATCAAAATTTCAATGAAGGTCCTCAATAACATCACTCAGAATAGCATACCGATTCACTCTGGATTCCGCGGGAATGACATGTCGACAGCTGGGCGTTCTGGATCCCTATGCCGCAGAAGGTCAAGTAACGGCGAAACACCTGTCGAACGGAATTGCTTATTAGAGATTACTCGCGGTTGTTATAAGCCGTTTTGGCTGAGCCTTTTTATTTTGCC
>NC_051409.1:37787937-37788179 GCF_015228065.2 Penaeus monodon | reverse complement strand
ACCTCAACATCCTGCGGCGTGAACTCATTAGTGCCATTTTTCTTGTTGATGATTTCTGCAACACCAATGACCTCTCCCTCGTAGTTGCAAACTGGCATGCAAAGGACGCTCATGGTGCGGTATCCGGTCTTCCTGTCGATGCTGGCGTCGAATCTCGGGTCCTGGGGGGGGGCGGGGGGAGAGAGAGAAAGGTTGAGTGGTTTAGTAGGGAGGGGTTGGTGGGGGGCGGAGAGGGGATGGGG
>NC_051409.1:37787712-37787900 GCF_015228065.2 Penaeus monodon | reverse complement strand
GAGGTGGAGTGCGCCCCGCCGTACGCGGGGCTGATCCCGTGAGTTGGGACGGACCCGACGGGGAGGAGAGGGGAGGGGTGAGGGGTGAAGAGAAAGCGGGCCAAAGTGACGCTTCATTCCTACGACTCCCCCCTTCTTCTCCGCTCATCGGGAAATGGAGTAGAAGGGAAGTTCTAGGTGGCTCCTAC
>NC_051409.1:37786746-37787115 GCF_015228065.2 Penaeus monodon | reverse complement strand
TTGTGAGTGCTTCCTCATAAGATAGTTGAGGTCTTGACTGGAGGGGAAATGAAGGGATAGGGGAGTCGAAAAAAAAAACTACAACAAAAAACATGGACTTGGTTAGTGGGGGTCCAAGTAGGGGGAAGAGGGAAGGGGGGGAATGTCAACCTTTTTGTCAATGTCTCATGGTGTGGAACTAATGACTAGGGGGAGGGAGGTGGGGAGGGGGGAAAGGGTGGCCCCCCCCCCCCCAGGGGGAGCAGATGATCGGGTTTGGGTAGAAATGAGGAGGGATAAAGTGGGGAGAAAGGGGGGGGGGTGAAGGGTGATTGTTGGGGGGGGGGAGGTTGCAAAGAGAGGACTAAGAAAAGGAGGAACGAAAGGGGA
>NC_051409.1:37786443-37786709 GCF_015228065.2 Penaeus monodon | reverse complement strand
TTAAAAGACAGTAAAAGGATGGGAAAAATGGAGGAAGAAAATATAGAAAGGAGAGTGAAGAAAGTGGAAAGAGGAGAAGGAAGGGAGAAAAGGAGAATAAATGAACAAAGGAAGGGGAAAGGGAAGGAAACGATAAGAGAATAAGATAAAAAAAGGATAAAGAGAAGGTAAGAATAAGAGAAAAGAAGGAAAATCGTGGGGGGGAGAGGGTTATGAAAGGACGTGATATAACTGATAAAAGGAATTTCAAATAATGACAGATATTC
>NC_051409.1:37785842-37786007 GCF_015228065.2 Penaeus monodon | reverse complement strand
CATCATTATCAGTTGTTGCTGTTGCTATTGCTTTCTACTTTTTTTTGTAATAGATTTTGCTAAACGATATCAGGTAACCCAAGCAATAATGGTGCCATTATGCATATGTCCTAAAGCATTATTTTTCCACGAATATGCAAATGCTATTGCTGGAAAACAAATTAA
>NC_051409.1:37785704-37785807 GCF_015228065.2 Penaeus monodon | reverse complement strand
AGTAAAATGAAATAAAGGCAGTTCACAGTTCATAGCAAATACGAACAATTATTCGTTATCACAATAACACAAAGACATTTTCGACAAACACAACAGCGACAAC
>NC_051409.1:37784781-37784870 GCF_015228065.2 Penaeus monodon | reverse complement strand
AAGATAGATCTCCAGGGATAAGCCAATAATCGAAGTCTTGCCGGATAATGGAAAGGAAAGATAGAGGGAGATCAGAAGATGTGTACGTT
>NC_051409.1:37784564-37784633 GCF_015228065.2 Penaeus monodon | reverse complement strand
AAGAGGATACCTACGTAATGGACTACTCTGATTATCTATAATGAGATTTATTAACAGACAGGTATCTCC
>NC_051409.1:37784161-37784286 GCF_015228065.2 Penaeus monodon | reverse complement strand
TTCAACATTCATCCAAACCCATCAGTAAAAAAGGGTTTATTCTCATTGTGAGTTTCATCCCCCGGCCCCCATTTTTTTTTAAAGCGAAATTTAAACATTTCAGAAATCCTAATAGCTTGCCGTTG
>NC_051409.1:37782612-37783112 GCF_015228065.2 Penaeus monodon | reverse complement strand
CACGGGTACCCCCCCCCCCTTCCCCTAACTACGCAAAACACACTCCCCCTTCTACACTTTCAATCTCAGCAAAAACTCCCCCCCCCGTCCCCACCAGCCTTTAACACCCTTTGCCCCTATAGAAAACCCCCCCCAGCACAGGCCCCTCCCTCATTATCCTAAACCACAACATCCCCTCCCCCACACCTTTCCCACATAACCCCACTCCTCATACTCTCCTCCCCACACTCCCCTCCCCACATACCCTCCCCACCCTGCATCCCCACAACACACTCTCCTCCCACATTCCCACCTCCCCACACAACCCCATTCCCTCTCCTCCCCCGCACCCTCCCCCCCCTGTACCCCACACTCTTCCCACAACACAAAATACCCAACTCCCCCCACACTCCCCCCCCCCAAAAAAAAAAAGCCTGTTATGCACCCCCCAAAAAAAAAATCTGAACTGGTATGCACTCCCCCCCCAAAAAAAAAAAAGACCTGACCTGTATACACCCCCC
>NC_051409.1:37782284-37782548 GCF_015228065.2 Penaeus monodon | reverse complement strand
TCTGACCTGGTATGCATCCTTAATGTTAATCACTTCCTTGGTGCTTGCCACATGCCCCACGATGCCGACGCCCCACGGCAGCATGATCTCCCTGTCCGCAGCATTGGACAGAGCTTCCTCCAGGACTGGAAAGGAGAGAAAAAAAAAAAAAATAAGGAATTAAATTATTTAAAAGGAATTACGGATAAAGGTAATAAGTCTCGTTGGATGAAAAGTTCGATTTGATATGAGATTGTGATGCTGTTTAAGATGCTTGCTGATTGG
>NC_051409.1:37781121-37781403 GCF_015228065.2 Penaeus monodon | reverse complement strand
TGTCCATGGATATCCGCCCCACCCCCCTGCGGCGCCGCACCCGTGTCCACCGTGACATCGAAGAGCTTGGCGACGAGGAGGCGCGAGTGGCGCGGCCCCTGCGCCAGGAACAGCGAGGCGCGGTCGGCGTGCGTGAGGTGGCCCACGTTCACCAGGATCTTGTGGCACAGCGTGTCGATGTCGAGCTCCGTGCTGATGTCCCGGATGAGCTCCATGAACAGCTCGGGCTCCGTGAGGCGCTCCACCTGCGGGGAACATGGCGGAGGGGGGGGGGCGTTAAGT
>NC_051409.1:37780685-37780936 GCF_015228065.2 Penaeus monodon | reverse complement strand
GCATAACCCTTAATCCCCAAACAAAACAACAACACACGAACGAAAACTTAATCCAAGGCGCCTCCGGTACCTTCTTAGATCTCTTGCTCTTGGGCGACAACCACGAACTGATTGAGTTCTTCCTCGAAGGGTACGAGTAGTTGGCGACCAGGTGTTGGCTGTCGGTGGGCGTGGCCGAGGAAGGGCCTTCTGAGTCCCACGAGCGATCGGCCTGCAGGTGACTACGCCCACTGCGGAGGCTGCGGAAGGCC
>NC_051409.1:37779828-37780142 GCF_015228065.2 Penaeus monodon | reverse complement strand
CACATACATACATACCGACTTGGGGGCGCGTTCCCTCAGCCACTTCTCCACCACATGCGGATGCCGGTCGAGATAAGCGGATACCTGTTCTTCGGGGAGGTCAGGGGTACCCGCATGCCCACTGGAAGCTGACATACCCGAGGAGAAGGAGGGACTTGAGGACCTCACACTCGCTCGCTCGTCTGGAATCAAATGGAGGGGAGGAATGGAGGGGGAGGAATGGAGGGGGGAGGAGAGGAGGGGAGGAATGGAGGGAGAAGGAGAGGAGGGGGAGGAGGGAGAAGGGAGGAATGGAGGGAGAAGGAGAGGAGGGG
>NC_051409.1:37778552-37778745 GCF_015228065.2 Penaeus monodon | reverse complement strand
CCAAGCAGGTAAGGCCGGTCGGTTCGAAGCATTTTTGTTTACGTCACCTTCCAAGAACAGCTGTTTCCGTAGATACCCTGAGTAATGGCCTTAGTTACGTTGGTCTCCTGCGGTCATTACTTAGGGTTTGTGTGCATTTAGCTGATGATGTTAAGGAGCTTCGTGATATCTGAATGGATCTGGCTTTGTTTTC
>NC_051409.1:37777917-37778008 GCF_015228065.2 Penaeus monodon | reverse complement strand
ATTCACTAACATTTACAATCACATGCGAAATTGCAGTTCACAGATCAGTGCCTAAATATACGCCACTTGGGTTAAATGATTACCATACAAT
>NC_051409.1:37777774-37777871 GCF_015228065.2 Penaeus monodon | reverse complement strand
TATGCTCTAACCGCTTTACTCTCGATGAATTCCATGTTATGTAAATAGAGTACAGGAGGGAGAGTTCATGCTATACCTATTGTTGTCTGAATAATGA
>NC_051409.1:37777484-37777562 GCF_015228065.2 Penaeus monodon | reverse complement strand
TGGGTATAGCATAAACTCTCCATCCTGTACTCTATTTACATAACACGGAATTCATCGAGAGTAAAGTGGTTAGAGCAT
>NC_051409.1:37777344-37777435 GCF_015228065.2 Penaeus monodon | reverse complement strand
TTATGTGGTAATCACTTAACCCAAGTGGCGTATATTTAGGCACTGATCTGTGAACTGCAATTTCGCATGTGATTGTAAATGTTAGTGAATA
>NC_051409.1:37776577-37776663 GCF_015228065.2 Penaeus monodon | reverse complement strand
CATGAGAGCGAGACGTGACGCGCCTCCCAGCAGAGAGAGCAGAGAGGGAACACGCCTGACAGCTTAATAGATATTTAGATAAGCAG
>NC_051409.1:37774775-37776504 GCF_015228065.2 Penaeus monodon | reverse complement strand
GCGAGAGAGCCCGGCCGCCCGCCTCGGCAAGGGCGGTCAGGGCAGTGGCTTCCTCCGCGGAAATCTCGGCCGCGCGGGCGAGTGGGCGGAGGCTTGCGTCGTCGCGAGCGCCGTGCGGGTTCTTGGGGCCCGGAGTGCGAGTGCTCCCTACCTGTCGTGACGGAGTTGTGCGGGAGCGGCGACAGCTCCCCCTCGGCGTCGGGCGGCGGCGACGTCAGCGGGCTGGGCGAGAAGACGCGCGTCTCGGTCTCCGCGCCGGCCTTCTTGGGCGCGGGCGCGGCGCTCGGGCTGCGTCGGGCGGCGTGGCTGTTCTGGCCGAGCTCCGCCGCGTCGGGCTCGGGGGAGTTGCCTCCCGACGCGGAGGGCCCCGGCGACAGGGACTGGGCGGAGCCGGAGGAGTCGGGTCGGGCGTCCATCTCGCAGTCGGGGTCGAGGGAGTCGGGCTGTTCGGGGAGATCGGGCGTCGCGCAGAAGAAGCGCGAGTCGCACACGACGGTGGTGGTGGAGCTCTCCGTGTCTTCGGCGAGGCTGTCGGTCTCGGGCGCGAGGTCGGCGGCGTCCATCGCCTGGCTGCGCGGCTGCGTCGAGTAGTGCACGTACACGCGGCCGTTGTGCGTCACGGCCGTGCTCGAGGAGTCCGCCCGCGGCACGCCCGCGAGCTCTCTCACGTGCTCCGCGGCGTCGCCTGGGCTCGGAGCGTGGCGCTGGGAGGCCGCCTGGTCGCTCGAGGCCCCGTCCGGCTCAGCCCGGCCCTCCATGGCGACCCTGGGACCTGCCTGGGGCGCGGACTCATCCCCCGCTCGCCTGCCCCTCGCGCGCCTTCGCCTGCGCGCCGCTCACATGGCGTCCGGCGCCCGGGTCGTGCGGCGTCCTGGCTGCGCCTGCAACGGAAACCAGACGGTTAATCACTGGGCTGTATTTGGATGAAAATCTGTATTAAAATCATCGGAGATACACTCACATGAATACATGGCTGCATAGGAGTCAATGGGTCATTTGTATCTCCTCTAGATAAAGGAGAACTTTCAGAATGCTTTCGAGTAAAAAATCCCCGGCCGGGAGTGATGGCGCTGATAGTAACTCACATTGAGCAAAACCTTCACCTGCAAGATCTGCCCACCTCCCCCCCACACCCCCACCAATGCCCTTCACACTCTCACTTCTGCAGGAAAGTCTATCATTCTCTAATCCTTCCCTCCCCCCCCCCATCCACCCGCACCACTAGCCTTCTGCAACACAGAGCAAGGAGCAGCAACCGCAACTTCACCCCCACCCACCCCTATCCCGCAAACTCTCCTCCCCCCACTTTCCCTCCTCCTCTCTGCCATTCCATTCTCACCACCGCTCCCCAACTGCTACTCCATCCCTTCCACCCTTCCCCACCTCCACTCCACCTCTCACTCCACTGCACCACCATATCTCCCCACTATCTTCCCACCACCTCTCTACCCCACCACCTCCCACTCCAACCCAAACTCCACCTCCCCACTACCTCCCCTCACCTGCAATCTACCCCACCACTTCCCCACTACCTCCCCCCACCCTGCAATCTACCCCACCACTTCCCCACTACCCCCCCTCACCTGCTATCTACCTCCCCATCACCTCCCGACTCTCACACCCCACCTCCCCCTCCACCCGACCCCCGCACCTCCTCCTCCACAGAGCCTCTCGGTCGTCCCTCGAGGTTGAGTATTAATCGTGCAGAGGCGCAGCTTCCTCTGCAGAA
>NC_051409.1:37774461-37774549 GCF_015228065.2 Penaeus monodon | reverse complement strand
TGAAGCCGGGATGGCGAAGCCCCGTCTCTGAGGCCTTTCATCTCCGTCTCTCGTGGTCAGAGGGGCGATGCAGGTCTCGAGAGAGGTT
>NC_051409.1:37774001-37774237 GCF_015228065.2 Penaeus monodon | reverse complement strand
CAGACAGTCAAATCGACAAGTCAACCATAACATCCGAAAAAAAAAGAAAAGAATAACAGACAGACAGACATTCAGCGTGTCTCAGAGTTGCTCGTCTGTGCTACAAACCCACTCCCTTTTCTCCCCAGAATCCGGCCGTCGAGGGAGTTGGTGTAGGAATCGTGGCGAAGAATTATTAGGCGGAGAGAAGGTTACTGTTTGCTGAGCCTCCGTTTACCGGAACCTCCACGCTGAGC
>NC_051409.1:37773450-37773621 GCF_015228065.2 Penaeus monodon | reverse complement strand
TCACTTTAACTATTCTTCAGTCTTCATCTCCTCCACCTTTTGCAATTGTTTTCGCTTCCCCCTCTTCACCCGATTTTCTCTCTCTCTCTTTCTTTCTCTTTCTCTGCCTCTCCGCTTTTTTTCAGTCCCTTCCTCCTTGTTTCTCTGCCTCTTTTTATTCAGCCTCTTCTC
>NC_051409.1:37773203-37773414 GCF_015228065.2 Penaeus monodon | reverse complement strand
CTCTCCTCCATCCGTGGCCACGCCCCTTCCTCTTCCGCCACTGTCTTCCTCTTCTCTCCTTCTCTTCGGCCACAAAGTAACATGCCCGGGGTGGTTATTTTCGACCAAGTGGCGTTTTGTCTGCAGCCTGAGTAAATATTAGCGCAGGCAGCAGAAGGAGGGGGGTGTAGTGTAGTGTGGGGGTGGTGAGGGGGGGAGAGGGTGGTCAGAT
>NC_051409.1:37772788-37772952 GCF_015228065.2 Penaeus monodon | reverse complement strand
TCTGACGTCATCAACCCACTTTTCATCACCGGATCCTCTGCATGACTGATCACTGCTCGAGAAGTCGATGCAAGTTTCGAAGCACGAGTCGGAATTTTGTTTTGTTTACTTAAATTTTTTGGAGACTTCAGCAGTTCGATAATGAGAATACGTATGAAACAGAA
>NC_051409.1:37772360-37772715 GCF_015228065.2 Penaeus monodon | reverse complement strand
TACTATATGATAAAGGGAATGATATAGTACATAATACAATTAGTATTCGTAACAAATATCAGGAGTAACAAATACAAATCATAGGAATATAAGGAATACATTAAAGAGATGATAAATGAACCCATAAATATTCGTGCATTTATAGTGTTATGGATGAGCTTTATAAATGACACGTCCATAGAGATGGTAAATATAAAGCCATTGTGAATACATCTATCTACATTAATGTTACTGTTATTTTGTTCATTGGTGTATAGTATACATAAACAGACGGTTTTGTAAAGGATACGTTTTTTTTCTTAACTTAACGCTAAAACTATTAATTCCTTTTCGTTATTTTCGAGGAGAATTTATG
>NC_051409.1:37771330-37771522 GCF_015228065.2 Penaeus monodon | reverse complement strand
ACGTCTTGTGTTTTCTGTCCACTCGATCTACGACAGGAAGACTGAGTTTATGCTTGGGAGGGAAATCCCAAGACCTGCTGCGGCATTAGCGTGTCTGTGTTTGCGTATAAGGATTTCCTGGTCTCGCATAGAGTGACGCATGGGCGTATGTTATGTTTGGATGTTTTGGTTGTTTGAATGTCTTTCTATGGG
>NC_051409.1:37770763-37770991 GCF_015228065.2 Penaeus monodon | reverse complement strand
GTTAAATTTCCTTCTCCATAGTTGGGAACAGCCTCGCTCTAAGCGGATTTGCTGTACATCATCCAAGTTACATCTGTACATCAGAAGTTACGTTGGTGAATGGAGACTTACTTTGCAATGTTCCTCTAAGTCCAAATCAACCAAGTTGCCATTCAAACTTGCAGGGATTTAACTTCAAATGCTTTCTCTTGACTCTTGGTTCCTTATCCTCCTGTCCGTTAAATCTCT
>NC_051409.1:37769880-37770288 GCF_015228065.2 Penaeus monodon | reverse complement strand
ACGAGCAGTTCCCTTTTGAATTCTCGTTCCTTCTTTTCCCTCAAAGATCAGATAGGACCTAATCTCACCGCTTGTCCTGGCTTTGACCCCCGCTTTCCGGCGCCCACCTCGTTCTCGCGGGATTGGGGGTGGGTCTGGGGGGTGGGGGGTCGTGGGGGTGGAGGATGGGATTGGGTCGTGGGGGGTGGAGGATGAGGTGGGTTATGGGGGTGGGTCGTGGGGGGTGGAGGATGAGGGAGGTTTGTGGGAGGAGGAGGATGGGGGTGGGTTATGGGGGTGGGTCGTGGGGGGTGGAGGATGGGGGTAGGTCGTGGGGGGTGGAGGATGAGGGGTGGTTCATGGGGGGTGGGTCATGGGGGTGGGTCATGGGGGGTGGGGGAGGGTAGATGGACGACTTGGGGGGGTGCT
>NC_051409.1:37769140-37769283 GCF_015228065.2 Penaeus monodon | reverse complement strand
CATCGCCAGGGTATCACTATCGCCATCATCTTTCAAACCAAAATATCCTGGAGATGACGTAACGAGATTCCCCCAAAAATTCCTACAAAAGTTACGCTCGTCTCCGGGTTTTTCGGCGACGCGGTTCTTCCCCTTCCGTTTTT
>NC_051409.1:37768294-37768618 GCF_015228065.2 Penaeus monodon | reverse complement strand
CCGTGTATGTCTCTGCCCGCACGCTTTTGAATGTGAGCATATGTGAGTGTATTTACCCGCGCGTGTGAACGTGAAAGCGTGATTGCATGGGTGTATTTGCAAGCATCTGTAAGTGTGAATATATGCGCGCGTGTGTTTCACCCCATAACCGTTTGGGAATAGCTTCAGCGTGCAAATGAACAGACCGGCTGAGCGCCCTTTGCAACTGCTGGAGCTAATAACACCCTCGCTTAACGATGATTTGTAGTTAACGGCCCAATCGACATTCGTTCGCTCATTGTTCGATTCCGTGAGAGATAACTTTGATTAGTTATGTCGTAACTA
>NC_051409.1:37768051-37768133 GCF_015228065.2 Penaeus monodon | reverse complement strand
AAACATCGAAAAAAAAAAAAAAAACTACACCAAAAAAATAAAATAAAATTTAAAAATAAACATCGAAACTCCACGTACCTGG
>NC_051409.1:37767841-37768011 GCF_015228065.2 Penaeus monodon | reverse complement strand
TAAAGGTAGTTTGTGCCAACGTTCGGGTGAATAAAGAGTTAAAAGCTTTATTGCATGTAACTAACGATAACATATTGGTGTCGATAAAAACAAAGGGTTATGTTATTCCCAGTCTGTTGCGTCGAGAACAATATATTGAAGGTCGTCATATCATGCAACGGGGGGGACAC
>NC_051409.1:37766400-37766921 GCF_015228065.2 Penaeus monodon | reverse complement strand
GTTTCAAATTTTTCCTCATGCTGGATTTTTTTTTTGGGGAAATAAATATTTTTTAAAAACATGAATCCCAGTGTCCCTAAATTGCCGATTAATGAACGGCCAAAAAAAACGTACAAATTTTGATAATTTTGATTTTTTTTGACTATTTGTTTTCTTTGTCATCATGGGATAGAAGAATCATTATTTAATATTACTTCTTTTTGGGGAAATTTTGAATAAAATGAATGATTTGAAAAATTTAAATGATAATAAATTTATGGTAAGTATTAATAATTGGGAAAGAAAAATTAAATTTTCAAAATATTTACAAGAAAAGAAAAGGTAAAACATAGATTGATCGTAAAAAAAATATTAAAAATAATTAATAAAAATAAAAAATAAAAAAAAAAATTTCAAAATACAAAACAGATAAAAAAATATATACGTGTTTTTAATATATATGGGCCACCCCCTCCCCTTTTTAAATATTTTTACGATCCCCCTTTTTTAAAAAATAAAACATATTTTTTTATCTTTTCTTT
>NC_051409.1:37766112-37766375 GCF_015228065.2 Penaeus monodon | reverse complement strand
TTTTTTAAAAATATTTCAGACGGGTTTTTTTTTCTCCCCCCCCCTTTTTCTCCAAGGGTTTGGGCGCTGACGGTCACATGGCCTTCGAACTACGTCCGCGGGGCGGAGATTTCAGGGTGACGCAAACCCAGGGGGCCAACCCCGGGCCCCCCTTCCACGCACGGGTTGGGTAATTTTGTTTTTTTTAGGGGCCGGTTTAATTTTGTATGTGGTTTGGGGGGGGGGTGGGTGTAAAGGAGGGGGAAGGGGGGGAAAAGGGGAGG
>NC_051409.1:37765766-37765995 GCF_015228065.2 Penaeus monodon | reverse complement strand
GTTTTCCCCTTTTATAATGTTTAAAATAGAAAGTGAAGGGCCAAAATTTAAAAAACCCCTGTGATTTTTCAAAATTTTAAATTTTAAATTTTAAAAATAATAAAAATTTTAAAATATTTTGTTTTTTATTATATATTTTAAAATATTTTTAGTTATTATTTTTATTAACTTATATCTAAAACTATAAATAATTATATATATATATTAAATTAAAATTTACAAAACTCAT
>NC_051409.1:37765505-37765725 GCF_015228065.2 Penaeus monodon | reverse complement strand
TAATTTTATTATAAAATAACACATCACCCCACACAAAATATCCTCCCCCAAATTTCCCTTTCCCCTTTTCCCCCTCCTTTTTTTCTATTTTTTGTGCGGGGATGGGCCAGGGGAAGGGGGGAAGGGAGGGAAGGGGGGGTGAGGGAAAGGGTGGAGGAACGAGATCCGAAATTTCAAACAAGGAAACCTTTATCTATGGAACTGATGCAGAACTTCGCTG
>NC_051409.1:37763224-37763553 GCF_015228065.2 Penaeus monodon | reverse complement strand
AAAGGCGAACCCGAAACGCCAGACTCCATCAAAAGCACGAAGCTCCCTGTAAACAAAAACATCAACAGACGCGCTAATGTTAAATAGCACACCGTGTTATCATTACCCAGACCCACCAGTCACGAGCCAGCATGTAACCCTCGCGATAAAATGGGAATATTCTCAAAGTTTAAAGGTGAATGTTGGTCAGGGTGGCGATTCAGACCCGTGTGCAGGGCGTGGGGGGGAAGAGGGGAGGAAGGGGGAAGGAGGGAAAGAGGGAGGGAGAGGGAGAGGAGGTGGAAGAGAGGGGGGGAGAGGAGAAGGGGATGAAGGGTGGAGAGCGGGGG
>NC_051409.1:37762388-37763077 GCF_015228065.2 Penaeus monodon | reverse complement strand
ATATTTTCCTATTCTTCATTCCTATTCTCTCTCTTATTTATGACTCTATTTCTACTTATCTTCTCATTCCTTATTCTTTCTTTATTTTCCTATTATTTTCTCTATTTCCATGCATCCCTTTCGTTTCTTTTTTTTTATTTTCCTTAATTTTATTGCCCTTTCTTTTCTTATTTTTCTGATCATTCCATTTACCTCCCTTCCCTCTCCCTCATTTTCCCTCCTTTATTCTCTATTATTTCTTTGCCTTTTTTTCGCTTTTTCTCTGAATTTTCTCCATTTCCTCCTTATTCTCTTTATTTCTTTGCCTTTTTTTCCTTTTTCCTTGAATTTCTCCCATTTCCCCCTTTATTCTCTATTATTTCTTTGCCTTTTTTTCGCTTTTTCTCTGAATTTTCTCCATTTCCTCCTTTATTCTCTATTATTTCTTTGCCTTTTTTTCGCTTTTTCCCTGAATTTTCTCCATTTACCTGCTTTTGGAAAGGAGAGAAAAGTTTCAAACAAAGGGATTGGGAAGAGGAGGAGGGGAAGGGGGGGAGGGGATAGGAAGAGGAGGGGAGGAAGTGGTTGGGGAGGAGGGGAAGGGGGGGAGGGGAGACAAGGAGGTGGGGGGGAGACAAGTGGTTGGGGAGGAAAGGGAGGGGGGTCGGGGAGACAAGGAGGTGGGGGGGAGACAAGGAGGGGTGGGGGGT
>NC_051409.1:37762038-37762203 GCF_015228065.2 Penaeus monodon | reverse complement strand
GTAAAATATGGGTGGGCAAGAAGAGGCAGACGAAAGGAAGGGAATAAAGTGGGGGATAGAGATAGGAAGAGGAGTGGATAGGAGAAAGGGGGGAGGGGTTGGGTAGGATCCCTCCCTTCCCCTTATCCTTGTGATTTTTGCTTCCCTCCCTTGAATACGGATTTC
>NC_051409.1:37761654-37761768 GCF_015228065.2 Penaeus monodon | reverse complement strand
CTAAGACTTAATCATCATTTTTTACAACTTTCCTTTTCTTTCTTTGTATTCCAAACTCTTCTTCGTTATCTCTCTTTAATCTTCTTTATGTCCACATTCACGAAAATTTATCAG
>NC_051409.1:37760989-37761358 GCF_015228065.2 Penaeus monodon | reverse complement strand
TGACTGGCGTGAAGAGATTTCGCGAACCTGAACAAGTTGCATCTTTTTGTTTGTTGCAGATATTTTCATTGTTATTTTTCTGTTGTTGTTGTTATCATTCTCGTTTTTTTGTTTGTTTTTGTTTTGATGCTTTCTTTGTTTTGTTTGTTTGCATCGGTTCACTTCTCTTCTTTTTATATTTCTTAATTTTTTTTTTTCGCCTTGTTCGTATTTTTTATTGTTCTTCTTCGTCCGTCTGTCTTTAATACTTCATTTTCTTTTCTCTCTTCCCCTCTCTCTTCCTCTTTCTCTCTCTTCCTCTCTCTCTTCCTCTTTCTCTCTCTCCCTCCCTTCCTCACTGTACTGCTCTTTGTCTTTCAGCCTGTGCTT
>NC_051409.1:37760167-37760899 GCF_015228065.2 Penaeus monodon | reverse complement strand
GTTCCAGACAATGAAGTAAGTTTTCTGTCCACTCTCCCATCCTCTCTTCCCCTCTTCCCCTCTTCAATGCCACTCAGTCTCTCCCCAACCCTCTGTTTCCCCTTCCTTACCTCCCCATGCCTACCATCTCCCTGCCAACCTCCTCCTCCCCTCCCCTCTCCCAAACCTTCTCTTCCCCTCTCCCACCCAACCCTCTCCTCTCCCTCTCCTTCCCCACCTCCCCTCTTCCCCTCTTCCCCTCAGGCTGGTGTTAAAGTGTATATGTTGCGAGGCCAGAACTCTGCATGAGGGGAGACTGAAAACTCTCATCTCCAAGTGTTATAAACATTAATGTGTTCTTTTGAAACTGTATTTTGCTCTGTGAGTAAATGTTATTCATTTGCTTGAATGTTCTAGTGAAGCGAGTTTTTAAATGGGTTTTGTTTAGGTTCAGTAGTTTTTGTGATAAACTTACTTATTCGACAATGACAATAACCATCATTTCGGCGAAAAGAATACCACAGTAACGTATGCAATATTACTCATTTCACACATAAAAATTATATCATGGACAACAATTCTACTTCCCTTCTATTTTTACTAAGAAATATTCATCATAATTGTGTCGACTTCAGGATTACTCGGGATAATAATAATATTATCACTGATGAAAAAAAAAAATTGCATTTGCATTTTGGAAAAGCATATGACATACGAGATGATCTTTTAGATTATCAACACTGTCAGAGGACT
>NC_051409.1:37759316-37759514 GCF_015228065.2 Penaeus monodon | reverse complement strand
TACAAACATCACCAATAAAAAGCATTAATAGCAACCTGCTCTTTTCCCAACGCAGTATATCCTCGTGATTATATTTGGAGAAGAGAAATGGGGAGCGAAAATATTTCTTCCTCAACATTAGACTTGTGCCGACTCTATCCCTCTAAATGGATGTGATCCCTGAGAGTGTACAATTGGCACACCTGTTACTGGCTCGCT
>NC_051409.1:37757718-37758720 GCF_015228065.2 Penaeus monodon | reverse complement strand
GACAATAATGAGAGAAGATGAAGTAATAAAAATGAAGTTAAAATTAAGTTAATCTAGCTAAAACCTGTACAGAAACTAACTAGTGCAGGGATTCTGCATAATAATTTTAGCAATAAAATGTCCAACTGTGACATTTCATTTCCATAAAAGAACATAAAAAAAAAACAAAAAAAAAACAATGAACTTTCCGATATCTTAAGGAAATGAATAATAATGAATAATAATAATAATGAAAAAACAAAAAGCAAAAAAGAAAAAAAAGGATAATATTAACAGATAGATACATTTAATAGACAGAAAAAAAAAATATATAAATTAAACTTCAACTGACAAAGAATGATAACAAAAATAATGAATAATATGTAAAAAAGGTTGACATCACCATAATAAAAATATAAAAAGGTTGACGTCACTATGATAAATATATAAAAAGGTTGACATCACCATAATAAATATAAAAAAGGTTGACATCACTATGATAAATATATAAAAAGATTGACATCATAATAAATTTAGAAATTCACAAAAAAATATCCACATGAAGAATTAACAGAGTAAATAAATAATTCACGGCAGCAGGTTTCACGCAGTCCTGATTCCCTTTGAGGGGGGGGGGGGGGTGGAAGGGACGCCTCGATTGCTTCAAGGGGGAGGGAGAAGGGGGGGGAGGGGAGAAGAGTAGGGAGGGAGGGAGAAGGGAAGGAGGGAGAAAGGGAGAAGGAGTAAGGGAGAGAGGGAGAAGGAGTAAAGGGGGAGGGAGGTGGAGCAAAGGGGAGGGAGAAGGGGGAGGGAAAAAGAGTAGGGAGGGAGGGAGAAGGGAGGAGGGAGAAAGGGAGAAGGAGTAAGGGAGAGAGGGAGAAGGAGTAAGGGGGGAGGGAGGTGGAACAAAGTGGGTAGGGAGGAGGAAGGGGGGGGAGGGAGGAGGAGTGTGGGGGGAAAGGGTTTACTGAGGGTAGCTTGGTTAAAATTTCACTTCTTTGTCTTTCTTTTTTAAAGACTTTG
>NC_051409.1:37757327-37757405 GCF_015228065.2 Penaeus monodon | reverse complement strand
CTTATTGTTTAGAAGACATATAGGCAGGTGGATTGATAAGGCATGTGTGTAAAGTACAAGCAGATAAGAATATAAAAT
>NC_051409.1:37757093-37757160 GCF_015228065.2 Penaeus monodon | reverse complement strand
GGTAAGGGAATGAGTAAGTAGTTGAACATATACCCTAGTGCGTGCGTGCAAGAAAAAGAAAGAGAAG
>NC_051409.1:37756916-37757046 GCF_015228065.2 Penaeus monodon | reverse complement strand
GGGGGGAGGGGCAATTCATTACGCCTGAAATGACTGGCTGGGAAGTTATTAGAGCCAGGCCATGCCAGTTTCACTTACGTGTACCTGCGTTGGGATCCCTTGGAAGCTTCTTGAACACTGCCTTTAGGGG
>NC_051409.1:37756502-37756592 GCF_015228065.2 Penaeus monodon | reverse complement strand
ACATAAAAGACCAGGATATGAGAGCACCATTTTTATATTTAAAACCTGACCTTCGTTTCATTTTCGCCGCTATAAGAAATTCACAAAAAT
>NC_051409.1:37756173-37756445 GCF_015228065.2 Penaeus monodon | reverse complement strand
TCTACAGCAAGTATCAAGCGACACAGATGATATATATATACACACACAATTCTCCAACGAAAGGCCTACATACTGTAAACATGATAATCGTCTTTTTCGCTTCCCACCTCATGTTTCGCTTGACATTTACCTCATATCTGTGTTGGTTCAGCCTACGTCATGTCCCTTCATTTCTCTCGCTTATGTAGACGGAGGCTGGAACTGAAACGTCGTTAGCAGTCACACCTTTGCAGCGTTTTACCTTTTACTTGTAACCTTTCCGGGATGTGTGA
>NC_051409.1:37754844-37755669 GCF_015228065.2 Penaeus monodon | reverse complement strand
CTCGAAAAGACGTAAAAATATCAGGCAATGCGTCTCGCCACATTGCTTGATAATCACATGGAAAGAAAATTGCTTCGTTAAGCAGTAATCATACGTTCCTAGCCCTTCTTCCTCCTCCCGTCTCTCTTCCTCCTTTCTCTCCCCTCTTCCCTCTCTTTTTCTCCTTTCCTTCCCTCCTTCCCTCCTTCTCTTGAGTCCTTACCCTCCTTTCCCTCCTCTCCTTCCCTTCCCCCTTCTCCTTCATTCCCTTTCTCCTTCTCTTCCTTCCCCTCTTCCTGTCTTCCTTCTTCACTCTTTGTCCTCCCTTTTCCCCTACTTCTCTTCCTTCCTCTCTTTCCCTCGTCTCTCCTCCTTAGCCTTTTCCTCTCCTTCTTTTGTCTCTTCCATTCTTCCCCTTTCATTCTTTTCCCTTTCCTTTCCCTCCTCCTTCTTCTCCCTGTTCCCCTCCACCTCCCTCTCTTCCCCTCTCCTTCCTCTCCTCCCGCTCTTTCCCTCTTCCCCTCATCTCCTTCCCTCCTTCCCTATCTCCTTCCCCTCCTTCTTTTCCTCTTCCACTGTTCCCCTGTTCCCCTCCACTTCCCTCTCTTTCCCTCTCCTTCCTCTCCTCCCTCCCCTCCTTCCTTCCTTCCCCTCTCGTTCCCCTCGCTAGTCGTCCCCTCGCCAGCCTCCGTATTAAGATTTCGAAAAGGTTTTTTTTTTTAATTTCTGACATAAAAATCCCTGAGACATTAGGTTTCCAGATGCTATCCATTTTTATTATATATATAATTCTGCCGTCGGCTCAGATTACACTAACTGCTGCACTGAGTCATGGTTTTATGCATT
>NC_051409.1:37753950-37754155 GCF_015228065.2 Penaeus monodon | reverse complement strand
CTTTAAAGGACGGAGACGACCCCCCCCCCCCAGAGAAGGAATTCAGCCGCGAGGATCCGAGACGGGAATCGAGTCCAGTCTCTTTTCGTTCCATTCCCGTCCGATTCCCAGTTGCATAAGGGTACGGGCTTATGGTGGTGGGTAGGGGGGGGGAGGATTTTATGCTTTTGTTTGGCTATTATGTAATTTTTTTTTGTTTGGTGGA
>NC_051409.1:37753216-37753282 GCF_015228065.2 Penaeus monodon | reverse complement strand
TTTTAAAAATATTTCTCACATTTCATCATGCCGGATTTCCCGAGCCGTAGCTCTCCTCTAAGCTTC
>NC_051409.1:37752258-37752533 GCF_015228065.2 Penaeus monodon | reverse complement strand
AACGTACCCCCTAGATATAGCATGAAAGAATTTCCAAGAATTAGTACCGGGCACCACTCTTCCCCGGGCTTAATACCCTTAATGGAAACTGCAATCAAATATTCTTAAGTAATAAAACCTGCTACCTGGCAGATTAAATTATTGGCTATTGGCTTTAGGCACCCCGCACATACGGCTACGTATATGTACACCATGCAACACGCGAAAAACATACGCACATACATATAATTTTTGGGTTTTATACATATGTGGCTGAAATAAATATCGATGGCCTA
>NC_051409.1:37750743-37750862 GCF_015228065.2 Penaeus monodon | reverse complement strand
AGAAGGTTGAAACTCTATTTTTCTGCCTCAAAGCCCAGAGCAGTAAGGAAATGTTGCCATCAGTGTATCCCTTATTTCTGCCTCAGAGAGGAACGATAGGATATAGAGATTATAGTTCA
>NC_051409.1:37749461-37749579 GCF_015228065.2 Penaeus monodon | reverse complement strand
CCCTCACCCCCTACGCATCCGCAGCCTTTCCTGCATCCTCTTCTAAAGGTCCCTCATATCAGTGCTTTTCCGCTCGACTCATATTTGGTCTCAGACTCAGCCGCCCGTGAGGTAAAGT
>NC_051409.1:37749014-37749111 GCF_015228065.2 Penaeus monodon | reverse complement strand
GATGACTTCAACTCTTAAGGGACGATGAATATAAAGGAACTTAGACTATTTTATTCCGAGAAAAATATTCCGCGCTGGAAACTGAGACATGCTATAT
>NC_051409.1:37748049-37748323 GCF_015228065.2 Penaeus monodon | reverse complement strand
TATCAGCTCAGTACAGCTTGCTATCTCTGTACATTATTTGTAGAAGCATTATCAACCAAACATGTTTGTGTGCATTCCGTGCTATTAATAACATGCTAATGAATGTAAGTATGAGGAAGAACAGCCTTTTAATTAATTACTCTTACGTTTGTCTTCGTTATATGTATATTCTTTATCATAAACTCTCATTATTAATATTAATATCATTACTAATCCCTTGAGAATCTCAAGGCAAGTGCAGACATCATCACGCTTACGTTCATGTTATATAAAC
>NC_051409.1:37747927-37748015 GCF_015228065.2 Penaeus monodon | reverse complement strand
ATTTATTTCTGAATGGCTTGAGTTGATCAGTTGAATTCTTTGATCCATTCATTAATTTCTTTTATTTCTACCTTTCCCTCAAAAACAC
>NC_051409.1:37747474-37747686 GCF_015228065.2 Penaeus monodon | reverse complement strand
CCTCTCGTTCCCCTCGGCTAGATCGGTCTCCTCGCCAGGCCTCCGTGGTTAAAGATTTCGAAAAAGGATTTTTTTTTTAAATTTCTTGACATAAAAATCCCTGAAGACAATTAGGTTTCCAGATGCTATCCATTTTTATATATATATATATAATTGGCTGCCGTCGGCTCAGAATTACACTAACTGCTGCACTGAGTCATGGTTTGTATGCA
>NC_051409.1:37746254-37746574 GCF_015228065.2 Penaeus monodon | reverse complement strand
AACATCCACACAAACCCGTAAAGAAGACAGAAAAATACAAAAATACCCAACCTAATCCCCCGCGTACCTGCCCCCTCCCCTCTCCCCCTTTCCCCCCTTTAAAGGACGGAGACGACCCCCCCCCCTTTAAAGTACGGAGACGACCCCCCCCCCCTTTTAAAGGACGGAGACGACCCCCCCCCCCCAGAGAAGGAATTCAGCCGCGAGGATCCGAGACGGGAATCGAGTCCAGTCTCTTTTCGTTCCATTCCCGTCCGATTCCCAGTTGCATAAGGGTACGGGCTTATGGTGGTGGGTAGGGGGGGGGAGGATTTTATGCT
>NC_051409.1:37744566-37744730 GCF_015228065.2 Penaeus monodon | reverse complement strand
AACGTACCCCCTAGATATAGCATGAAAGAATTTCCAAGAATTAGTACCGGGCACCATTCTTCCCCGGGCTTAATTCCCTTAATGGAAACTGCAATCAAATATTCTTAAGTAATAAAACCTGCTACCTGGCAGATTAAATTATTGGCTATTGGCTTTAGGCACCC
>NC_051409.1:37743422-37743561 GCF_015228065.2 Penaeus monodon | reverse complement strand
ATAGATGTACAAGAAGGTTGAAACTCTATTTTTCTCCCTCAAGCCAGACCAGTAAGGGAAAAGTTGCCCTCAGTGTATCCTTATTTTTGCCTCAGAGAGGAAAGTAGGATTGAGATTTAGTTCAGCTACACAAACCCAT
>NC_051409.1:37742150-37742257 GCF_015228065.2 Penaeus monodon | reverse complement strand
TACGCATCCGCAGCCTTTCCTGCATCCTCTTCTAAAGGTCCCTCATATCAGTGCTTTTCCGCTCGACTCATATTTGGTCTCAGACTCAGCCGCCCGTGAGGTAAAGT
>NC_051409.1:37741768-37741882 GCF_015228065.2 Penaeus monodon | reverse complement strand
TCTTTGTTCTGCTTGATGACTTCAACTCTTAAGGGACGATGAATATAAAGGAACTTAGACTATTTTTATTCCGAGAAAAATATTCCGCGCTGGAAACTGAGACATGCTAGATTA
>NC_051409.1:37741658-37741727 GCF_015228065.2 Penaeus monodon | reverse complement strand
AACGTGCTTCGCCCTTTTCTGAGCTATGGACTTAATTAAGAAATAATTAAGAATATATATAATACGGAA
>NC_051409.1:37740798-37740929 GCF_015228065.2 Penaeus monodon | reverse complement strand
GGGGACCTCAGACCAGGGACTGATGAAGATCGATTCTCCCCCTGATGGCCTGGGAGTGTGTTTGTGAGGGCATGGTGGCTACGTGCTTATGTACTTTTTTCTTCTTGCGTCTTCTTGCTGTTTTGAGATGT
>NC_051409.1:37740357-37740446 GCF_015228065.2 Penaeus monodon | reverse complement strand
AAAGGGATGTTTCCCCCTGATGGCTGGAGAGAGTGTATGTGAGGGTATAGCGGCTACGTGCCTATTTATTTATTTTTTCTTTTGCTCTG
>NC_051409.1:37740200-37740306 GCF_015228065.2 Penaeus monodon | reverse complement strand
TCAAGGAAGATGGTTTGTTTCGTATTCGTTATTTTTTGCTTGTTTATTCATTTGTTTGTATCTTTATTTCTTGGTCGGGGAGTTTTAGTTTATAGATTTTTTTCAA
>NC_051409.1:37739684-37740078 GCF_015228065.2 Penaeus monodon | reverse complement strand
GTCCACATTCTCTTGTATTATCCCAGCTGTTAATTAACTCTAAATAAAATATAATAAAAGCATAGCCAACTCACATCATAATTATTTTTTAAAATTAGATATTTACCTTCGGTTTCCAGCTTTCTCTCTCTCGCCGGGGATACAACAGGTAGTTTTTCCCCAGAACGCGTTGCCTCTAATCTCACTTGCGTGTTTTCCCCTTTTTTCTCCTACTTACGCCAGGTGTAAAAAAAAGAAAAGAAAAATGACCAACTCACAGCATCATAATTTTTTTTTTTAATGAAATGTTTACTTTCGACATCCTGCTTTCTCTCTCTCAGCGGGGATAAAACAGATGTTTTTCAGAAGCTCTCTAGCGTTTTTTTTTTCCTCTTTTCTCCTACTTACACCAAAT
>NC_051409.1:37739166-37739535 GCF_015228065.2 Penaeus monodon | reverse complement strand
GAAATAAAAAGAATAACAAACTCACGTCATAATTTTTTTAATGAAATATTCACCCACGACTATCTTAGGGATACAACAGATATTTTCCAGAATCTCACCAGCGTATTTTCTTTTTTTCTCCAACTTACACCAAATACAATATCAAAAAAAGAATCACATCATAATTATTTTTTTAATGAAATATTTACCCTCGACTTCCTGCTTTCTCTCTCTCACCGGGGATACAACAGGTAGTGTTTTCCCCCGAACGCGTTGCCTCTAATCTCACTTGCGTAATTTCTCGTTTTTTTTTCTCCTACTTATGTCCTGTGTACGTAGCGGCTCACCTGGAAAAGAGAAATAGGCTGTGAGAAATGACGTCATGTCGAT
>NC_051409.1:37738669-37738756 GCF_015228065.2 Penaeus monodon | reverse complement strand
CGTGCTATTTCTTCCTCCACACAAACACATATATCTAATTACCTCTCATTAATATCTCTCATCCATATATGTAGTTAGCTCTATAGT
>NC_051409.1:37737373-37738224 GCF_015228065.2 Penaeus monodon | reverse complement strand
CTCAGATATGTTAAATAAAGGTGTTGTTTTTCTCGCAGGCGAGGGCGCTGACTCGCACCTGAACAACGATTTAAAGGCGGTATTATCTTAAGAGGGATCATAGGGGAGGGGGAGAAGGGGAAAGAGGGGGGTAGGGGACGATGGGGAGGAGGGCGTGATGGGGGTGAGGGAGTGATGGGGGTGAGGGGGATGAGGGAGATGAGGAGGAAAAGGGGGCGAGGGAGGTGAGGATGGGGAGAGGAGGGAGAGGGAGGGAGGACACGAGGGAGAGGGGGAAGGGGGAAGGGAGTTGAGGAGAGGGTGACAGAGGATGGGGAAGGGGAGGGGGAAAGGGAGGGTGAATGGAGAATGATAGGCGTGGGGAGGGGAAAGGATTATACGGACGGAGAGGGTTAGGGGAAGGGAAGGGGGAGGGGAGAAGGATCACGTGGTTTAGAGGAAAGGAGAGAGAGGGAGAAACAGGGTTGACGAAGGGGAAGAGGAAGGAGAGGGAAAGGAAGAGGGGGAGGAGGGAAGAAAGTGAATGAACGGGGAAGGAAAAGAGGCGAAGAAGAGGGAAAGGTGATAAAAGAAGGAGAATGGGTGAGGAAGGAAAAAAGCGAGGAGGGAAGAATCGAGGGAAGAAGAAGAATCGGTGAAGATGAATATGAGACGAGACAAAGGGAATAGGCGAAGAAAGAAGAAAAGAGGGTGGCTAAGGGAAAAGGAATGAGAAGGAGGTAAAGGAGGGAGGAAGAGAGGAAAGAGATCAAGAAAGAGGTCATGGGGGAGGGGGAGAGGGGAGGAGGTGGGAAGAGGAAATCTCATCCTTGTGACTTTGACGATCGTCTGTTGACAGCAATCTCTTCCAT
>NC_051409.1:37737263-37737330 GCF_015228065.2 Penaeus monodon | reverse complement strand
CATCATTACCATTTTTTTCTGGAGAGAAGGGCTATGATTCTTTGTCAGTACGGGAATTTATTAATTG
>NC_051409.1:37736236-37736610 GCF_015228065.2 Penaeus monodon | reverse complement strand
ATAAAAGTCTTCAAGCCATATGGATACTGTCCATTTACGACGGAAATACCCTGATGTTAGGTAAAAAAAAAGAATGGTTCCGACATCAAAAATATACAAATTACATATATTCATTCCACGTCAAACATTTAAAACGAGCAATAACATATGCATTAGCATAGATAGAGTCATATAATGGCCATAGATATCGACTTTATAGAAATCTTAGACCATTTTGGGAGATTGATCTGTCATTCGACTGATATTTATACAGAGAAAAAATATGAAAAATGTAATGTATCTCTGAGATGAAGCTTTTACGTAACGCTTCATGCGAATAGTTTTTTAAGGAAACAGGGCGAAAATAAAGCTTTAATAGTGTTTATTGCAGAGTT
>NC_051409.1:37735976-37736078 GCF_015228065.2 Penaeus monodon | reverse complement strand
CTAATCTTGCCTTTGTCAAACACTAGTATGTTGTTTTTATAAATGTCGTTAGTCGTTGGCTATTGCCGGAGAAAATTTTTGAGAGAGACTAGAGAGAGAGGG
>NC_051409.1:37735745-37735847 GCF_015228065.2 Penaeus monodon | reverse complement strand
CCCTCTCTCTCTAGTCTCTCTCAAAACTTTTCTCCGGCAATAGCCAACGACTAACGACATTTATAAAAACAACATACTAGTGTTTGACAAAGGCAAGATTAG
>NC_051409.1:37735210-37735585 GCF_015228065.2 Penaeus monodon | reverse complement strand
AACTCTGCAATAAACACTATTAAAGCTTTATTTTCGCCCTGTTTCCTTAAAAAACTATTCGCATGAAGCGTTACGTAAAAGCTTCATCTCAGAGATACATTACATTTTTCATATTTTTTTCTCTGTATAAATATCAGTCGAATGACAGATCAATCTCCCAAAATGGTCTAAGATTTCTATAAAGTCGATATCTATGGCCATTATATGACTCTATCTATGCTAATGCATATGTTTATTGCTCGTTTTAAATGTTTGACGTGGAATGAATATATGTAATTTGTATATTTTAGATGTCGGAACCATTCTTTTTTTTTTTACCTAACATCAGGGTTATTTCCGTCGTAAATGGACAGTATCCATATGGCTTGAAGACTT
>NC_051409.1:37734483-37734550 GCF_015228065.2 Penaeus monodon | reverse complement strand
CAATTAATAAATTCCCGTACTGACAAAGAATCATAGCCCTTCTCTCCAGAAAAAAATGGTAATGATG
>NC_051409.1:37733576-37734440 GCF_015228065.2 Penaeus monodon | reverse complement strand
ATGGAAGAGATTGCTGTCAACAGACGATCGTCAAAGTCACAAGGATGAGATTTCCTCTTCCCACCTCCTCCCCTCTCCCCCTCCCCCATGACCTCTTTCTTGATCTCTTTCCTCTCTTCCTCCCTCCTTTACCTCCTTCTCATTCCTTTTCCCTTAGCCACCCTTTTTCCTTCTTTCTTCGCCTTTCCCTTTGTCTCGTCTCATATTCATCTTCACCGATTCTTCTTCTTCCCTCGATTCTTCCCTCCTCTCTTCTTTTCCTTGCTCACCCATTCTCCTTCTTTTATCACCTCTTCTCTCTTCTTCGCCTCTTTTCCTTCCCCGTTCATTCACTTTCTTCCCTCCTCCCCCTCCTCCTTTCCCTTCTCCTTCCTCTTCCCCTTCGTCAACCCTGTTTCTCCCTCTCTCTCCTTTCCTCTAAACCACGTGATCCTTCTCCCCTCCCCCTTCCCTTCCCCTAACCCTCTCCGTCCGTATAATCCTTTCCCCTCCCCACGCCTATCATTCTCCATTCACCCTCCTTCCCCCTCCCCTTCCCCATCCTCTGTCACCCTCTCCTCAACTCCCTTCCCCCTTCCCCCTCTCCCTCGTGTCCTCCCTCCTCCCTCTCCTTCCTCTCCCCCTCCTCACCTCCCTCGCCCCCTTTTCCTCCTCATCTCCCTCATCCCCCTCACCCCCATCACTCCCTCACCCCCATCACGCCCTCCTCCCCATCGTCCCCTACCCCCCTCTTTCCCCTTCTCCCCCTCCCCTATGATCCCTCTTAAGATAATACCGCCTTTAAATCGCTGTTCAGGTGCGAGTCAGCGCCCTCGCCTGCGAGAAAAACAACACCTTTATTTAACATATCTGAGGGAAGATTGT
>NC_051409.1:37733052-37733193 GCF_015228065.2 Penaeus monodon | reverse complement strand
CAGATTGAAAGTAGATAAGTAGATAGATAGGCTGAGACGAATAGAAACTATAGAGCTAACTACATATATGGATGAGATATATTAATGAGAGGTAATTAGATATATGTGTTTGTGTGAGGAGAAATAGCACGGGTGTGTGGA
>NC_051409.1:37732275-37732653 GCF_015228065.2 Penaeus monodon | reverse complement strand
ATCGACGAGACGTCATTTCTCACAGCCTATTTCTCTTTTCCAGGTGAGCCGCTACGTACACAGGACATAAGTAGGAGAGAGAGAAAAAAAAGAGAAATTACGCAAGGGAGATTAGAGGCAACGCGTTCGGGGAAAACACTACCTGTTGTATCCCGGTGAGAGAGAGAAAGCAGGAAGTCGAGGGTAAATATTTCATTAAAAAAATAATTATGATGTGATTCTTTTTTTGATATTGTATTTGGTGTAAGTTGGAGAAAAAAAGAAAATACGCTGGTGAGATTCTGGAAAATATCTGTTGTATCCCTAAGATAGTCGTGGGTGAATATTTCATTAAAAAATTATGACGTGAGTTTGTTATTCTTTTTATTTCTATTTTAC
>NC_051409.1:37731608-37732151 GCF_015228065.2 Penaeus monodon | reverse complement strand
ATTTGGTGTAAGTAGGAGAAAAGAGGAAAAAAAAAACGCTAGAGAGCTTCTGAAAAACATCTGTTTTATCCCCGCTGAGAGAGAGAAAGCAGGATGTCGAAAGTAAACATTTCATTAAAAAAAAAATTATGATGCTGTGAGTTGGTCATTTTTCTTTTCTTTTTTTTACACCTGGCGTAAGTAGGAGAAAAAAGGGGAAAACACGCAAGTGAGATTAGAGGCAACGCGTTCTGGGGAAAAACTACCTGTTGTATCCCCGGCGAGAGAGAGAAAGCTGGAAACCGAAGGTAAATATCTAATTTTAAAAAATAATTATGATGTGAGTTGGCTATGCTTTTATTATATTTTATTTAGAGTTAATTAACAGCTGGGATAATACAAGAGAATGTGGACGAATAGAAACACAGAGGAATAGAGAGAGATATTAAAGGAATAAGAGAATTGAGAATAGAAAAAAATAAAATAAATAGAAAAGCGGAAAATACAAAGCAAGAACGAGAGAAAATAGAGATTGAAAAAATCTATAAACTAAAACTCCCGACC
>NC_051409.1:37731196-37731301 GCF_015228065.2 Penaeus monodon | reverse complement strand
CTAATCTTGCCTTTGTCAAACACTAGTATGTTGTTTTTATAAATGTCGTTAGTCGTTGGTATTGCCGGAGAAAAGTTTTGAGAGAGACTAAGAGAGAGGGAAATG
>NC_051409.1:37730653-37730876 GCF_015228065.2 Penaeus monodon | reverse complement strand
TAAAGAGACCTAAAAATGCCCTGACATCACTAAATGTAGGATAGAAAATGCACACACGCGATCTCACCCCAATTTCGGCCGTAAAAACAATGTATGTTGCAATATATTGGGAAACAGATTACCAATAACACATTCTTTAAGTAAACATTTTCCCTCCTCCTCATGCACCGAAATCATTGTACATTTTATTTATTTCATTTATCTTTTTTGGCTTTCGGGATCG
>NC_051409.1:37729948-37730169 GCF_015228065.2 Penaeus monodon | reverse complement strand
CAAAGCTTAAAACCGTCAAAGGGAGGAGGAAAAACACAGAAAAAATAGAAATCTGAACATACCCGCCATGAACCCCCCCCCCCCGCCTCATAAAACATACAAATTCCCCTAACGAGGCCTTGCAATTAATCATTAGTCAGGTCTCTATACCATTTTTCTCCTCTGTTTACGGGCCTCTCTATGTCTCTCCAAAGTGATCAAGATTTTAACAAGACAATTTT
>NC_051409.1:37729733-37729920 GCF_015228065.2 Penaeus monodon | reverse complement strand
CTTTTCTTAAAGATGAATTGACTTGACTAATGAACCTCGTAAATATGTTTTATCGCCTGTGGGGTCGCCGTGAATGACCGGGCCAGGAAGCCGAGGCCGGAGTTTGATTACTCGCTTTCTGGTCTTCGTAAAGATCGCTGTTAATCGTCCTTATCTCTTGTCTCATGTCTTGTTAGTGGGGTTTTGT
>NC_051409.1:37729021-37729264 GCF_015228065.2 Penaeus monodon | reverse complement strand
TTTCAACCATTCGTGTCATCATCTTCCTGGGTTTTCTCCCAATTCCCTCTCGATTTTAATGCATTTCCTTTATGAAATGTCGTTTCCTTTTCCCGGTGTGTGTTTTACAGTCAGTCTCCTCATTATTCTGTATTCTTTCTTTCTCTTTGCATTCATCTTCATATTCTCTTTGTTTGTTTGTGTTCGAAATGTCATATTCCTTTTTCCCTGAAAGTGATTTGGAAAATCCTCTCATTCCGTCTT
>NC_051409.1:37727956-37728925 GCF_015228065.2 Penaeus monodon | reverse complement strand
TTTCTCTCCTCCCCCTCCACCACCCCCTTTACCTCCCACTCTCTAATCTCTTCTTCTACTTTAATCATCTCTCCCTCCCCTTTTCCCTTCTTCCTTCCATCACCTTCTATCTAACCTCCTCTTTCCTCTTCATCCTCTTTGCTTCCCACTTTTCTCTCCTTCTTTACGCATATTTATTTACGTCCTTCCTTCACGCCGTTCTATCCTCCTCCATCTAATCTCCTTTCCCCCATCTCTCCCTCCCCCCCTTTTCCTTCCCCTTCTCTACACATGCTTATCTACCCCCCTCCTCTTCTTCCTTCCATCCTTCCTTCCCCTTCTATCCTGGCTGCCATACAAGTTATAGGAGGTCCCTGCCTCTTTCCTTCCCCTTCCCTCTCCCTCTTCCCTCCTCCCTCCAACCCTCCCACTCCTCCTCCTTTTTACTCCCACTCTCTAAAATCCTTTTCCCCCTTCACCTCTTCTCCCTCCTTCTTTTCCCTCCTTCTCTATCTATCTACCTCCTTCCTTCACTCCCTTCTTTCTTCTTCCCCCTTCACCCTCTCTCTATCCCCCTTTTCCTTTCTTCTCTACACATATCTATCTATCTTTCTTCCTTCCCTTCTTTCCCCTTCCATCGCGGCAGCCACACGAATAGGAAGTCCCTTTCTCCTTCCCTCCCCGCCACAACCCTCCCACTCCGCCTCCCTTTATCTCGCATTCTCCTAACCTCCTCTCCTCCCTTCACCCTCTCTCCCTCCTCCCCCCCGTTTCCCTCCATCACTTTCCTTCACTCCCTTCCTTCCCTTTCCATCCCCGGCAGCCACACGGAGAGCAAGAAGTCCCTCTGCCTCATATGCTGTTACAGTGCCCTCGCAAATTCCCTGGTCTCCGTCCCCTTGGCGTAATCTTTATAGTGAGAAATCTGATGGGAATGAGGTGAATGGACTGGATTCAATTCCATTCTTCGACGTGGCCTTCGTCGGAATA
>NC_051409.1:37726894-37727406 GCF_015228065.2 Penaeus monodon | reverse complement strand
AGACTCAGCCTATCTGTCTTTTTTTTCGAAAAGTTAGTGACAACAATAAATAAATTTGTTGCAAAGAAAATTACAATAAACAAAAAAAATGACAAGAAAACAAAAATCGACCAAACTGTTGTTCGAAAAATGATTAAAATTGTTGCAAATTCGCAGCTTTGTGAGACAAGGAAAATAGAAATTGTGAAGCACGTGTCTTAAGGAAGTAATTTCGGGCTGAAAGGGGGGGGGGGATGGATGGGAGAGAGAGAAAAAGAAGAAGAAGAAGGAGGAGGAGAAGGGAAGAAGGAAATGAAATTTGGAGAAAGAAGGGAGGAGAAAGGGGAAGAAGGAAAGAAGGAGAAGAGAATAGAGAGAAAGAGGGAGAAAGGGGATGAAGGAAGGAATTAGAGATAAATAGGGAGAAAGGGGAAGAAGGAAGCAAGGAATGGAGAATAGGGAGAAAGGGGAAGAATGAAGCAAGGAAGGAGAAAGGGAGAAAGGGGGAAGGAGAAAGAAGAAAAGGGAAGAAA
>NC_051409.1:37725097-37725217 GCF_015228065.2 Penaeus monodon | reverse complement strand
TCTTAAGCAAATACTAACACGACCGCAAGAAACGACAACAGCAGCTATTAATACTAGCCTCATGACGACCACATGGCATGTTGGCGCAAACAGACGACTGGCCGTTACGACCTACATATC
>NC_051409.1:37724918-37725066 GCF_015228065.2 Penaeus monodon | reverse complement strand
TTTATTATTATTGCTTTTGCACCATTGAGAAGATAAGATTATTGGCACGACCTCGATTCAGCCGCCCGCGACCACTATCACCTACTGATAAGGGGGGGGGGGTGAAGATAGGGGACTACCATCACGACCTGACAAGTCCAAACTATCA
>NC_051409.1:37724209-37724398 GCF_015228065.2 Penaeus monodon | reverse complement strand
CCAAATGGACGACAGCTGTAGAGAGAAAACAAAAATTTAGGAATTTTTATGGATGAATTATCGAATAAAATACCCCCCCTCCCCCCTCAAAAAAAAAAAAAATGGCGGCAAATTTCATCCCAACTATTAACTACATATGAAGATAAAATAGATAAATAGATAATGTGAAAGATAGATATGATAAAGATT
>NC_051409.1:37723534-37723729 GCF_015228065.2 Penaeus monodon | reverse complement strand
ACATCCAAAAACAGAGAGAGAAATCTTGGAAGAAACTTTACGAAGAAGACATAGAAGAGAAAATGAAATAAACGGACGTGTGAAGTTGGAAAGAGAAGAAAGAGAGAAAGGGGAGACGGTTAAAAAATCCTGAAGAACGAGAGAGAGAGAAAAAAGGAAAGGAAAGTTGGAGAAAGAAAAATGAAAGGGGAGGCG
>NC_051409.1:37721992-37722530 GCF_015228065.2 Penaeus monodon | reverse complement strand
GGCGAATAGGTTGATGACTGGAGGATGAAGGTTGATGGCGTGGGGGGGAGGGGGGAGGGGGGAGGTAAGGAGAGGAGGAGGGAGGAAGATGGAGGGAGGGAGGGAGATGGAGGAGGGGGAGGGAGGAAGATGGGGGAGGGAGAGGGAGAGGAGGTAGGGAGGAGATGTGTGAGGGAGGGAGGGAGAGGAGGGGAGGAAGGAAGAGGGGGGGAGGGAGGGAAAGGGGAGGAAGGTGAAGGAAGGAGATGCAGGAGGGGAAGAGAGAGCGAGAGAGAGGAGTAGGAAGAAGGAGATGGAAGGGAGGGGGAGGGGGAAGGGATAGAGGGGGAAGGGGTGGGGGAAGGGAAGAGGGGGAGGAGGGGGGAGGAGGAAGAAGGGGAAGAGGGGGGAGGGGAAGAGGGGGAGGGGGAGGGGAGGAGGGGAAGAGGGGGAGAAGGGGAGGAGGGGAAGAGGGGGAGGAGGAGGGAGGGAGCCCAAGAGAAGGATACCATAAGGAGGAGAATCTGGCTTCGCGGAGGCGTGACTTCCGACCAGAAAG
>NC_051409.1:37721307-37721651 GCF_015228065.2 Penaeus monodon | reverse complement strand
AGCCGTGAGGACGAGGGAGAGACACTCCGAGAGCGACCCTCAACTCAGAAAACTTATCTTACTCTCTGCCCTCAACATCCCCTACTACACCCCCTCCCTCCCCAACTCCCCAACATATTACCCCCTTTTCCCCTCCTCCTCCTCGTCCCTCCCCAATATTACCTCCTTTTTCACCTTCCTCACCCTCTCCCTCACCCCCTCTTTCACCCCCTCTTTCACCCTCTCCCTCACCCCCTCTTTCACCCCCTCACCCTCATATTACCCCCTCCCCCCCCTCCTCCTCACATTCTCATGCATCTCCCCCACACACTTTTCCCTCTCCCCCCCCCCCCAATACATATTTT
>NC_051409.1:37721203-37721276 GCF_015228065.2 Penaeus monodon | reverse complement strand
CTTTACACTTCTCGCAACCCCTCTTTACCTCTTTCGCAAATCCCCCCCCCCTCTCTCTTTACCCCCTGTGCAA
>NC_051409.1:37719884-37720505 GCF_015228065.2 Penaeus monodon | reverse complement strand
CACGCAAGTCAATCATGAGATTTGCTGCCATTTTCTCCCTCTTATTGCCCCTTTCTCCTTCCCCTTTCCTTCTCCTGTTTCCTCTCTTCCCTTTTTATCCCCTCTCTCTTTTCCCCTTTCTTCTATTCCCTTTTCATTCTCCTGTTTCCTCTTTTCCCTTTTTTATCCCCTCTCTCTTTTCCCCTTTCTTCCATTCCCCTTTCCTTCTCCTGTTTCCTCTCTTCCCTTTTTATCCCCTCTCTCTTTTCCCCTTTCTCCTATTCCCTGTTCTTCCTCTCATTTTTCCTTTTCTCTTCTCATTCCCAGTTTCTTCTTGTTATGCTTCTTTCCTTCTGTTATTCTCCCTTTCTCCTCTTATTCCTCCTTTCTCCTTGTCATTCCCCCTTCCTCCTCCCATTCCCCATTCCTCTCTTTTCTCCTTTTCTCTTCTCATTCCTCCCTTCTCCTTGTCATTCTTCCTTCCTCCTCTTATTCCTCTTTCTCCTCCTTTCCATCTCTCCCTCTTTCTTCCCTTCCCTCTTCTCACTCTCTACCCTTTCTCCTCTTTCCCTCCTCTTCATCTCCCCCACCCCTCTTCTTCACCCATCCTCCTCCATCTCCTTCTTCTCGGAAAAAAAAGCT
>NC_051409.1:37719287-37719732 GCF_015228065.2 Penaeus monodon | reverse complement strand
GATCCCTCCTCCTGTAGCAATGATGATATTTGGAACCTTGGTATAAAAATGTGTGGTGTTGCCGCACGGATGACCGCTGTGATGAAGGCGGGGGGGGGTGAAGGGGATGGGGAGGATGAGGGGGATGGGGAGGATGAAGGAGAGAAGGGGGATGAGGGGGATGGGCGGGTGATGAATGCGGGGAGATGAGGAGGAGGATGAGGATGAGGGGGTGTTGGCGGAGGGGGAGTGAGAGGATGAGGGAGTGAAGGCGGGAGGGGATGGGGGAGAGGGGGTGAGGGGGTGAAGGGGAGAGGGGGATTAGGGGGAGGGGAAGGGGGTGTTGGCGGAGGGGGGTGAGGAGGGGGAGGGGGTGTTGGCGGAGAGGAGGATGAGGGGGGTGAATGGGAGAGGGGGGTGAGGGGGGGTGAAGGTAATGGGGGAGGGGGGGGAGGGGTTAGTACAC
>NC_051409.1:37718303-37718562 GCF_015228065.2 Penaeus monodon | reverse complement strand
TTAAATTACCGCATCAAACTCCCCTGGAATTGCCTGCTCGTACAAAAATCACTGCTCCTCTCGCCCCTTCTGCTCAATCACAGTTGCAGAGGCACTGCTGTCCCTTGCTGAGTCACTGTCGCGCCATCCCTGAGTCACTGCTTCGACTGCTGAGTCACTGCTGAGTCACTGCTGAGTCACTGCCTCGACAAGTTTCTCTTTGGGGCCGACGCGATGCCGCTACATAACTGCTTCATAATGTCACCTTTCTTGCAAATGC
>NC_051409.1:37717357-37717605 GCF_015228065.2 Penaeus monodon | reverse complement strand
TTTTGGGGGGACTTGGACGTGATGACTTTAAGTGACTTTACTGATGTTTTCTGACTTGACGACTTTAATACTTGACTGACGTGACTGACGTGACTGGAAAACCCCCGACTGAAAAAAACCCCCCCCCTTTACTTTTATTCTTGACTGATTGAAATGACCGTTTTTAACTGGAAATTGAAATTTGGGCGTACTGGGCTTGACGACGTGAAATGACTTGACTTTTACGTGGACTGACGGGACTGACCGTG
>NC_051409.1:37716982-37717257 GCF_015228065.2 Penaeus monodon | reverse complement strand
AAAAAGAAAAAGATGAAGAAACCGAAAAAAGCAGTTTAAAGGAAGACCGAAAAAAAATCAGCGCCCAAAAAAAACGCCTTTTCCTCTCTCTCCCAAAAAACAAACGTGAAAAGCAAAAGGACAAAAAAAAAACCAAAACAACAAAAGAAAAGAAAAGGAGAAAAAAGAAGACAAAAAAGATAAAGGAAGAAGAAGAAGAAGAAAAAAATCAATCGGACAGAAACAACATCGGACGGACAGATACGAAAAACAGCTGCAGAAGACCAGAAACAGCA
>NC_051409.1:37716231-37716946 GCF_015228065.2 Penaeus monodon | reverse complement strand
CCCCAAGGGACAACGCAAACGGGCTAAGACACAGCAACAACAGAAAACAGACACAGAAAACAGAACAACAACAACGCCAAAAACGACAAAAAGTCAGACAAGACAACAGAAAACAGACGCTACAGACACCGACGCTACAGAAAACAGACAAACACCCCGGGAAAAAAGTTAAGAAACAGCCAAAAACAGAAAACAGAAAAAGACATAAAAACGCTACAGACAACAGCAAACAGACAGAAGACAAAAAGAAAACGCTACAGAAAACAACGCAGACGCAAACGAAAACAGACAGACAACACCCCAAGGCAGACGAAAAGCAAACCTCAGAAAAGACTACAGACAGCAACAAAACAGACAGACAGACAGACAGACAAAAACTACAAGAAGGACAACAGCCCCAAGAAACCCAAGGACAGACAGCAAAAAGGACAAAAAACTACAGACAGGACCCCAGAAAACAGCAAAGACAGACAGACAAAAAACTAAGGGAAGGACCAAACAAAACAAACAGACAGACAGACAACAAAAACAAAGCTCCCCGAAAACAAAAACACAAAATCAGACAGCAGACAGACAGAAAAACAGACAGACAAAACAAACAGACTACAAAAAGCCCAGAAGAAAAATTTAGATTAGACGGACAGACAGAAGACGGAAAAAAAAAGAAGACCAAAACAAAGAAAAAAGACTACAGAAAACAAAAAAAAAAAATTCA
>NC_051409.1:37714101-37714890 GCF_015228065.2 Penaeus monodon | reverse complement strand
CAGTCACTTGGAATGGTTATGGTGATCTCCACTCCCCCTCTCTTCCCTCAATCACTCCCTTCGCCTTGCACTTGCACTCCCCTTGCACTCCGGTCCCTTCCCTTTGCACTCCGCTCCTCTCTCCATGCCTTTACTCTCCTCTCCGTGTCTCTACTCCCCTTTCCACTCCTCCCCATCCCCTTTCCGGTTCCCCCCTCCCCCATCCTCTTTTTCCCCGGGTTCCCCTCCCAAATTCCTCTTGGTTCAAACCCCTTTTTTCACTCACCTTTTCCCCCCATCCTTCACTCACCCCCTTTCCCGTTTCACCACGACCCCCTTTCCGCATCCATTCTTTTCCACTTCCCCCCTTCCCATTCTCACTTTCAACCCGCTACCACACCCCCTCCCCCCCTCCTTTTTTAAACTGCATTCCTTTCCCTTCCCTACATTACCCATTCCCCTCTCTCCAGTTCCTTTTCTCCCCTTCTCGCTTTCCCCTTTCCCCCCCTTCCCCCTCCCCCTTCTTTCCCCCTCCCCTTTCCCTTCCCCCCTTTCCCTCCTTTCCCCCTCCTCCCCTCCCCTCTCTCCCATCCCCTTTTCCCCCCCTTTTTCCCCCCTCTCCCCCTTCCCCTCCCACCCCAACCCCCCCCCCCATCTCCTTCCCGTCACGTTCTCTTCCTTTCCCCTTACATTTTATTCTCCCTTTCCCCTCCCCTAATTTCATCTCAATCCACCTCCCCTCCTCCCCCTTTCCCCTCCTTACCTCCCCCTTCCTCTTCCTCTCCCCCCTTCCCCCTTTTTTCACTTCCC
>NC_051409.1:37713152-37713425 GCF_015228065.2 Penaeus monodon | reverse complement strand
AATATTCCTTTTTGTTTTCATTTTGTTCAATATCATTTTCCATTTTTATGCATTATTCATGTTTTATTTAAACTTTCGGGGGTTTTATTCATAATGAATGATCAGTATTCCGTAATATTTGAAAAAAATTGAATATTTCATTTAATTTATCTCATTACCCTTTTATCAAGATTTTTAGTCTTTATGCTAACACAAAAATCATTTCTGTTAAACCTGATATTTTTTTCCCGTTTATGATTCTCTTCCCCTTTTTTTTGCAATATTCATAATAGT
>NC_051409.1:37711291-37711988 GCF_015228065.2 Penaeus monodon | reverse complement strand
CAAAATCTCCCTGAATAACTTTCCTCCCCCTCCCTCTCCCAGAAAAAGAGGGTTTTTATAAAGGGGGAAAAATTTTTATAAATCGCATAAATTTGTTTTTGTTGCCCAGAAAAGCTATGTCGAGTAATAGTGAAAATTTTACGCCATAAATCTCACTTCCGGAAGGTAACCGCGCGGACCACGAATGTTTCGGTGATTTTGGTCCGGGGTTTCGAAACGTTTCATTCGCTCGCACAACGAGTCGCGGCGTCCGAGCAAAAGCAAGTTCGCGATTCTCATTCATTTTTGCCAAAGGGTTTTTAGTTTTTTGTTGGCCGCCGGGTGTTTTAAAGCTCTTTTTAATGGTTTATGTCTTCTTTGGGCCATCGGCTGGTCCATACGACTTGGTCTTTATGTTCAAATAGGATTCGTTGCAATCAGAATTATGATGCATGAACATTATTCCGACGTATATTTTGTATGGTTCAAATGGTTCCATTGCCCGGCCCGGAGCGACCGTTTCGGAAAATCAAATTTTTTATGGAATGTCGACAACGAAAACATTTGGGACGCATTAGATACAATAAGCATATCTCCGCGGCCCATATTCCTCGACCCATTTTAGCGACGCCCAAATTTCAATTATTAGCCCAAAAATCTGTAATACCAGCGGCGGAGGGAACGACGGGTCGCTTACACCAAAACACTCGGTGGGGCT
>NC_051409.1:37711144-37711251 GCF_015228065.2 Penaeus monodon | reverse complement strand
TGAAGCGACTCGGGGAATTCGCCCTTTCATAATTAATGAGGGCGTCTAGAAAAATATCCGTTCCCGCCAGAACGAGATCTAGTTTTGCTCCATCAATATCCGTCAGC
>NC_051409.1:37710858-37711012 GCF_015228065.2 Penaeus monodon | reverse complement strand
AAAATTAAAGAGGCGCAGACAGACAAAATCTATAAAAGATTAACAAAAATTGTATGTAAATTTAAATTTTAGCCCAAAATTTTTAGTAACATACAAACATATCTATATATATAAAACCCAAAAAAAAAAACACACACACAAAACGACTATATTT
>NC_051409.1:37710604-37710749 GCF_015228065.2 Penaeus monodon | reverse complement strand
AGCAAATCGTATGTACACATACGTATTTTTGTCATTCGTATGTATGGCACTCCATTCGCTTCACCCGAAAGAGAAAGAGAAAAAGAAAGTGTTAAAAAGAGGGATATAAACAGACAAAGAGAATCAAAAACAGACAGACGGACAG
>NC_051409.1:37710218-37710485 GCF_015228065.2 Penaeus monodon | reverse complement strand
CCCCCAGAACAGAGACAGAATCAGACTCAGAAAGACCGAGATCGAGACAGACAGACACACACAGAGAACGAAAAAGCGTCACTGTACATAAAACACGCTACCGATGCATGGGCCACTCACCGAACATCACCATTACGAACATTATATTCATGATGAAATTCGTTATCCCATAGTGAAGGCAGCGATGTGGTTGGTGCTTTTCATCAGCGTCGGTCAAAGGTCATCTGGCGCAAGCAAGAGAGAAAAGGAGGAGGAGAAAAGATGATA
>NC_051409.1:37709869-37710048 GCF_015228065.2 Penaeus monodon | reverse complement strand
AAAAAAATAAAAAAAATATATGATTATAAGAAAAATGTTGATATTATAATTATATAAATAATGATAACATAAAAAATAATAAAATAATAAATAATAAATTATAATAAAATACAAAAAATAAAAAAAAATAAAAAAATAATATATTTTTAATTCAATCATATAATAATATAATAAATTTT
>NC_051409.1:37709547-37709750 GCF_015228065.2 Penaeus monodon | reverse complement strand
TTTGTACAATTTACCTATATATACACTCACAATCAAAACGACAACAAAACAGAAACAGGTTTTCTTCTCCCCCAAAAAGAAAAAAAAAAAATACACATTAGACTAGTATAAGATTTATTTTTTTTTTTATAAAAATAACGAATTTCAAAGGAAGAAAAATTTTGTAATCAAATGTAGGCGTATATTTTGTGACATGGAAGATA
>NC_051409.1:37709365-37709523 GCF_015228065.2 Penaeus monodon | reverse complement strand
CAATTTAGAATAAATTATATAAGTTTTTTTGGCCTTTTTTTTTACATAAGCAAATTTATGTGCGTTTTTTTTTTTTTTAATTAAAAAGGGAAAATTTTTAACCATACTAGCTGATTTTTAATAGATTTATATTAATTTCGTAAATAAAAAATTTAGGA
>NC_051409.1:37709130-37709315 GCF_015228065.2 Penaeus monodon | reverse complement strand
CGGGGAGTATTAACAAAATATATAATCTTTGCCGGGCGAAATACAAATTTTCTGAAAGGCTCGCCAGTATGGACCCCCGCTAATGGCGGGAGCAACTGCCTCCTCTCCACGTAGCGGGGCGGGGGGAAGGTCAGAAATCACGCGAAAGGGGCTCGCTGTCCCCGTTTATGGGGGGGGGGGGGTAG
>NC_051409.1:37708644-37708711 GCF_015228065.2 Penaeus monodon | reverse complement strand
TTTATGCACACGTTGTTCAAGTAAAAAATAACTGTCAAGAAAGTGGGGAGAATAGACGCGGGTTCCT
>NC_051409.1:37708410-37708483 GCF_015228065.2 Penaeus monodon | reverse complement strand
TTAGCGGAAAAGGATTTTTTCTCGAGGGGAGAAAAAAAAAATAAAAATTTGGTTTTTTATATCCTTAAAAAAT
>NC_051409.1:37707707-37707922 GCF_015228065.2 Penaeus monodon | reverse complement strand
AAGGGGGGTTAGGAAGAAAAGGGGGTGTTTATAAAAAAGGAGATAAGAGTTATTAAAAAAGGAGGATGATGAAGAGAAAAAAAGAGACAGGATATGATAAGAGATAAGGAAAAAACGGGAAAAATAAAAATAAACAAAAATAAGGTCGTAAAAAAAGGCTAGGAGTAGTTTGAAAAAGTATAGATGAAAAGGGGTAGAGAGAGAGGAAAGGAGAT
>NC_051409.1:37707583-37707679 GCF_015228065.2 Penaeus monodon | reverse complement strand
TACGGGAAATTTAATGGGGAAACGCACGAAATATGGAAAGGGGAAAGTGAAAAAGGTAAAGAGGAAGGGGGAAAGGGGGGAAGAAAAGGGGTCAAG
>NC_051409.1:37707209-37707502 GCF_015228065.2 Penaeus monodon | reverse complement strand
AAAAAGAAGGGGGATGAAAAAAAAAAAAAATAGACACCAGTTCTACGTACTCAGCAAAATTCCCCTCCCCCCCTTTCCCCCCCTTCCCCTCCCCCCCCTTTTCCCCCCCCTCCCCCTTAACCACCCCCCCCCCTTTTTCCAAAATTTCCCCCCCCCCCTTTTCCCCCATTTTCCCCCCCCCCCCCCCCCCCTTTTCCCCTCCCCCCCTTTTCCCCCCCCCCCCCATTCTCCCCTCCCCTTCAACACCCTTTTCCCCCCCCAAATTTCCCCCTCCCTCCCCCCTTAAATTTTAC
>NC_051409.1:37706768-37706986 GCF_015228065.2 Penaeus monodon | reverse complement strand
CCCAAAAAAATTAAAAAAATTTTTTTTTCCCTTCTCCCATTTTCTCCCCATTAAACAACCCCTCCAAGTTTGGTTCCCCCCTCCCCCCCCATTTTTCCCCCCCCTAAAACCCTTTTTAACGTTTTTTTTGTGTTTTACCCCTTTTTTTTTCCCCCTAACCCGGGGGGGGGGGGGGGTTTTTTTTTGGGGGGTTTTTTTTTTTGGGGTTGTTTTTGGGG
>NC_051409.1:37706421-37706519 GCF_015228065.2 Penaeus monodon | reverse complement strand
CACCCCACAATACAACACACACTCCCAACACATCCCCTTTTAAAACCATTTTTTTTAAAAAAAATATGTATTATAAAATTGATGTGATGTGTTTTTTG
>NC_051409.1:37705944-37706196 GCF_015228065.2 Penaeus monodon | reverse complement strand
TCTTTCACCATTTCTTTCTCGGGAGTCAAAGAACAAACCTTCGAAAAACAAGTTTACTTCGTTTTGTGGGGTTTTCCCCGAAAAGGGAAAAAAAACCCTTTTGCGTTTCTGCCCAATCGGAAAAAAATTTTTTACCAGAGTATTTTTACACGCTTTTTGGGGCAGACTTTTCTTAAGGAAAAAATCAATTTCGAAATGGCGAGGAAAAAAAAAACATAACACTTTTAAGATATCTTTATTTTTCCAATATAA
>NC_051409.1:37705510-37705646 GCF_015228065.2 Penaeus monodon | reverse complement strand
CCCCCCAAACCATTTTCCATGGGGAATAGGATCAATTTCATACGGAGGTTATTTTGGGAATAAAATTTATTATTTTAATAAATTTTTTAAAATTTGGGGGGATTCCCCAGAAATGGTTTGTTTCTAAGGGTATACC
>NC_051409.1:37704613-37704723 GCF_015228065.2 Penaeus monodon | reverse complement strand
GTTTACAATTTTTTTTTTAAAAAAAAAAAATTAAAAAATAAAAATATTATATTATATAAAAAAGAAAATATATATTTTAAAAAAATATATATAAATATAAAAAAATAAAA
>NC_051409.1:37704208-37704463 GCF_015228065.2 Penaeus monodon | reverse complement strand
TTTTTTTTTATAAATTTTAATTTATAATAAAAAATATTATAAAAACATAATTATATTAAAAATGTATGGGCCTTGGGTGGTTTTTTTTTGGGGGGGGTTTTTTTTGGGGGCCCCCCCCTTTTTTTTTTTTGGGGGGGGTGGGGCTGGGGCCCGGGGGGGGTTTTTTTTTTGGGGGTTTTGTTTTGCAAGCTTTTCCCAACCCCTAATTATAAAAAAGGTAAAAGTAATTAAGTTTTAATAAATCTAAAAATTTAT
>NC_051409.1:37704026-37704131 GCF_015228065.2 Penaeus monodon | reverse complement strand
TACATTTTTTTTTTTTTTAGAAATCAATCATGGCTATTAAAATAAAAGGGGAATTTTAAATTTTTCAAAATTTTTACTTCGCAATCTATTTCAAAAATTTCGAAA
>NC_051409.1:37703561-37703758 GCF_015228065.2 Penaeus monodon | reverse complement strand
ATCATTGTGATAGTTCCCATGGGGGTAAAGTTGCGAGTCAGACAGGTCGATTTTTGAATTCAATTCACTTTTTAACAACACAAGCAATACAAAAAGACATTAAGAATACATTAAACGGTATACTTTAGATGCCCGGGGAACTGACAACATTGGGTGAGAACGGGCCGTGTGTGGGAAAAACGACATCATTTAAAAAC
>NC_051409.1:37702986-37703394 GCF_015228065.2 Penaeus monodon | reverse complement strand
GGGCTTCACCCACCAAAGCAACTCCTGGCACCGTTTAAAAAAAAAAAATATCTGAAACGGAGAAACGACTCGCCTACCTGACAAAATTCATGCGACTTAAGACCCCCTAAATTTCTCGTGCAACAGGATACCATTTAGACCAAACCCACCTCTCGTGACAACACCTGAAAAAAAAAAAACCCAAGTGTCGCATATTCCAGACAATCTTGACACCATTTTAGACCAATACCCAGAATAGCTTCTGACAGCATTTAGAGTCAGTTTATTACCCCGAGACCACTGACAACTCCGCACCTACAGTACGGCAAAAGCATCCCACTGAGCGAGAGAGGATTAATGAATTGACGGATCGCCAAAAGCTGATATTGTGAAAAAGTTGGGGCAAAAAAAGGGGAAAAAAAAAAAAAA
>NC_051409.1:37702739-37702962 GCF_015228065.2 Penaeus monodon | reverse complement strand
AAAAAAACTTTTTTAAAAGGGGGGGAAATGAGGGGGGAAAAAGGGGGAAGGGGAGGAGTGGGGAAAGAGGAGGGAAAAAGGGGGAAAAAACCGAAAATTTGGGGGAAAGGGGGAAAGAGAAAAGAAGAAAAAACATGGAAAGAAAAGGGAGGAAAAGGGAAAGAAGCAAAAAAAAAGGGGGAAAAATAACGAAAGGGAAAAAAAGGGAAAAAAGAAAAAAAAA
>NC_051409.1:37701771-37702320 GCF_015228065.2 Penaeus monodon | reverse complement strand
TCCGCTAAAACCTGGACCACCCACCACCCGACCCACCCGACCCACCTGGACACATTAACCCACCTAACCCCCAAACCCCGACACCACCTAACCCACCCGAACCCCGCCCGAACCCCCCTAAAACCCCACACGACCCACCTAACCCACCCCCGAAAAACCCCCCCGAACCACACCTGAACCCCCCGAACCCACCCGACCCACCCACACCACCCCGAACCGCGGCGCGTCAGGAGGCGGGTCGGCCCGGCTGACAAACACACTCGGACAAAGGTCAGCGGCGAGGAGCGCTGGCGTTGTTTTCCCTCGGGATCGGCTGAGGAAAAGGTCACAACATTTTTATTATACATTTTTGGGTCCGATAACCTCACATGCGAAGTCGATAGCGAGGCCGCACGTTAGGACGCTCGCACACGCACTCTAAACAAAAAATACACATCTGGTGTGCACGGATACGCACACCCCGCACACGTGGATGCGAAAGGCACATAACATGTAAGTAAAGGTACACAAAAACACACGCGGCGTGCGCGTTGAACGCGATATGCACAC
>NC_051409.1:37701401-37701511 GCF_015228065.2 Penaeus monodon | reverse complement strand
GGGGTGCAGCATGTAGGATGATGTAGGTAATTGTAATACACACACAAACATAGTTTTTCTTGTCCGAAATTCCAGAAATCTTGCGCGAAGGTGGTGGTCCCAAAAATTTG
>NC_051409.1:37701227-37701315 GCF_015228065.2 Penaeus monodon | reverse complement strand
CATGACTTAGGGAACCAAAGCCGTACGAATATTTTAGCAAATCACAAATTAAAATGAAAAAAAAACGACCCCTTTGGAAAAAGTTTAA
>NC_051409.1:37700942-37701122 GCF_015228065.2 Penaeus monodon | reverse complement strand
TTCCAAAGCAAAATCGTGTACCACATAATCCCCCTACTTTTCTCACGCTTACGCACCACGCACGCCCCAAAAAACCAGCCGCACGCCCAAGCCGCAGCACCCCGCCCGCAAAAGAACTAAACGTATGTTGACGAATCAATTATTCAAGAGGTGGACAGTAGCTGAGGTGGGCGGGGCTTA
>NC_051409.1:37700486-37700899 GCF_015228065.2 Penaeus monodon | reverse complement strand
TGCAAAGGCAAAGCAAGTAAAGCAAGGAACCAAGCAAGGCAAGTAAAGCAAGGAAACCAAGTCAAAAAGGAACAGCAAGCAAGTAAAGAAGGAACCAGCAAGCGAGAAAGCCCTCAAGCAGAACCAAGCAAGAAGTAAAGCAAGGAACCAAAGCAAGCTAGTAAAGCAAGGAACCAAGTCAAGCAAGGCCAAGCAACCCAAAAAAAAGGGAAAAAAGCAAAAGAGAACCAAGCAAGCAAGCCAAGCAAAGAAACCCTTTCAACAAACCCAAGAAATCAAGGAACAAGCCAAGCAAGAAAGGGAAAACAACAGCAAGCAAGCAAGCCAATCAAGAATCAAAACAAGAAAAACCAATCAAGAAATCAAACAATGGCAAGAAAGCAAAGCAAAGCAAGAAACCCAACCAAGCCACT
>NC_051409.1:37700328-37700425 GCF_015228065.2 Penaeus monodon | reverse complement strand
GCAAGCGACACAGACAAGTTTTTAAACAAAGACAGACGGGACACCCAGCGAAGTGGATATTATAATATACAGGGCAAATTGCAGGAAGCGGTTGCAT
>NC_051409.1:37697965-37698997 GCF_015228065.2 Penaeus monodon | reverse complement strand
GATGTTAAACTTATTGAAAATATGATAAACAAGCAAGGAAACAAACAAACAAATTTGATTAACTGATGTAATTAAGTGAGAGAAAGAAAATTTAAACAAATGGGAAATTAGATAGAAAAAGAGAATAAATAGAAAAAAATAGATAAAGAACTGTTTAAAAAAAAAAGGGGTGAACAGATGAAAAAAAAAAGACACAGATAATAATAATGAAAAAAGATGAAAAAATTTAAAGTGATAAGGAAAATTTTAAATAAAAAAAAGTTTAATTAATGGTGAATTTGAATAATAAAATAGTAAAATTAATAATCATTTAATTTAGTGAATTTTTGAAAGTAAATAAAAACGAATCCGACATAGCGGTAGCTAATCACCTCAATATGCAAATTAGCAGAAGATTACCAACACACAGCAGAAGCGGAAGCAGGAATCTACTGATAAGCATTAGATAACAGCCTTAAAATAAGCAGGAAAAAGGGAAAAATAACTCATTAAAAGTCATTAAGACAGAAAACAGTAAAAAAAGGCAAAAAAAGGGAAGTCGCCCAAGGAAGCAAACAGAAAAGGGGGGAAAGGGGAAGAAAGCAGAGGCAAGCGGGAAGAGGCGAGGGGAGGGAAGGGAAGGGGGGGGGGAGGGGGAAGGGCAGGGGGGGAGGGGGGGGGGGGAAGAGGGGGAGGGGAGGAAGGCGAGGAGGGGGGGGGGGGAAAGGGAGGAGGGGGAGAGGGGGAGGGGAAGGGAGGGAGGGGGTGGTGGGGGGGAAGGAAGGAAGGGTTGGGAGGGGGAGGGTAAGGGGGAGAAGGGGGGGAAAGGGGGGGAGGAAGAGGGAAAAGGGGAAGTAAAAGAGGTGGGGAGGAAGGGGAAGGGGAAGGGGGGAAAGGGAAAGTGAGAGGGTAGGGGTGGGAGGGGGACGGGGGCGAGTAAAAGAGGGGGGGGAAAGAGGAGGGGATGGGGGGAAGGGTGGAGTAAGGAAAAAGAATAAGGAAAAGGAAAAGGGAAGTAAAAGAAGTGGGGGGAGAAGGGAAGGGGAAAGAAGA
>NC_051409.1:37697655-37697903 GCF_015228065.2 Penaeus monodon | reverse complement strand
ATTTTTGGGTTGAAGGACGAAGGGAGAGAAGAAAAGGGAGGAGAAGAGAGAAACCCGGGGAAAAGACAATAAGAAAGGGAAGGAGAAAAGAGAAAAAGGTGGAGATAAAAGGAGAGAGAAGGGAAGAAGGGAAAGAAGAAAAGGGGGGGAGTAGGGAGGGGGGGGAGAGAAAGGGGGGGGGGGCGGAAGAAAGAGGGGGGGGATAGGTAGAAGAAGAAACAGGATGACGAGACGAATGGGAGAAAGGA
>NC_051409.1:37696771-37697310 GCF_015228065.2 Penaeus monodon | reverse complement strand
AGAGAGGAAAAAAGGGGGAACGGAAAAAGGGGAAAAAAAGAGGGGGGGGGGGGGGAAAGGGGGGGGAAAGGAGAAGGGAAAGAGGGGGGGGAGGAAGGGGGGGGGAAAGGAGAAGGGGAAGAGGGAGGAGGGGGGAGGAAGGAAAGGGGGGGGAGGGAAGGGAAAAGGGGGGGGAGGAGGAAGGGGGGTTGGGGGGGGGAGAAAGGCGTGGAAGAACCCAAAGGGGGGGAAACGCGAAAAAGGGAGAAAGCCGGGGGGGAAACGAAAGGGGGGGGGACCAAAGAAAAAATTTTTTTTTGGGGTTTTTTCGCCTAGAATGGAAAAGCCTCTTTACTTCATCCCCTTTTTTTTTCCCCCCCCTTCCCCCCCTTTCCCCTTTTTGTTTTCCCCCCCCCTTTTCCCCTTTTCCCCCCTTTTTTTTTTTTGGCCCCCTTTTTTTTCCCCCCATTTCCCCTCCCCCTTTTCCCTTTTCCCCTTTTTTTTTTTTTCTCTTTTCCCCCTTTTTCCTCATCCCCTTCCCCCACCCCCCTCTTTTTTTT
>NC_051409.1:37696336-37696452 GCF_015228065.2 Penaeus monodon | reverse complement strand
AGGGTCTTTCGTTACCATTTTTTTTTAAAATTAAAAATTCTTTTTTATTTCCCTTTACGATTTATCACAAAGGGCGAAAGGGGGCAAAGGGAAAACAAAAGAAAGTGGAAGAAGTG
>NC_051409.1:37695601-37695721 GCF_015228065.2 Penaeus monodon | reverse complement strand
GTGAAAACAAGCGCAGGTAAATCAATCGTTGAAAATTTTAATTTTTATTTCGCACCGATTCCTTAATTTTTGGTTTTCTGTAAATTTCGTTCCTCACCTTTTCGAGTTTATTAAAATGAT
>NC_051409.1:37695434-37695545 GCF_015228065.2 Penaeus monodon | reverse complement strand
AACACGAAAAAAACAACAATGAAGGTATCGTAACTATAATAACTTTAAAGGTATCATAACTATAATTGATGGTAATAGTGGTAATAAAGATAGTGATAATGAGATGATTAA
>NC_051409.1:37695231-37695341 GCF_015228065.2 Penaeus monodon | reverse complement strand
AATGACATTTAAAAAGGAAAAAAGATAGTGATAGCAATAATATAAAAGATAATGTAATCATGATAGATGTAAAATGGTAATATAAAATAAATTTATAAAGTATTGAAGGG
>NC_051409.1:37694740-37695202 GCF_015228065.2 Penaeus monodon | reverse complement strand
TAGATTTATTAGTATTTTTAAACATTAAATAATTATTTTTACGCTCATTATTGCATTTTATGATATTATTTTTTTATTTTTATTTTATTATTATTATATACATTTCCTATTATTCCTATTTTTTTTTTTGTTTTTTAATTTTTACATTATTTAAACATAATTTTATTTATATATTATAATTTTAAAATAGGGGGATATTTATTTATATTATTTATTATTATAAACTTATTTTTTAACATTTTAATCTAATTTTAAATTTTATTATTTACTATAATTATTATATTTATTAATAATATAAAAATAAAAATTATATAAATTATTTGGATTATTTTCATAATTTTTTTATTATAAAAAAAAATTTTTTTTAAAAAAAAAAATTCCCCAGAAAAAATTTTTTAAATTTTTATAATTTTATATATTTAAAAATTTAAAAAATTATATATATATTTTTTTGGGGGTGGG
>NC_051409.1:37694475-37694620 GCF_015228065.2 Penaeus monodon | reverse complement strand
CGAAATGGAATATATCAAATGACCACCTGTTCTTTACTCATCAAGAGAAGTTAATTATTAGACCCAATTAACGAGGAAAACACAAGGGGTCTTTTCTGCCTGTCTAAATTAAGAGGACCTGTGTTTGCGTTGGGGCATGGGCGTT
>NC_051409.1:37693487-37693993 GCF_015228065.2 Penaeus monodon | reverse complement strand
GAAGAAAAATTGGGGAAAATGTTGAAGAAAGAATTATGTAAAATGAGAAAGAGAGAGACGGAGAGGGAGAAAAATAAGAAAATGAAGGAAGAGGGAAAAGAGGAAAAAAAAACAAATAAATAAAAATAAAAAATAATATAAAAAGGAGAGAAAATTGAAGGAAGTGATTAGTGGATTAAAAGAAGTGGAAAAAAAGGAAGGAAAAACAAAGAAAAGTAAAATACAAGAAACAAGAAAAGAGAGAAAGAGGGAAAAACAACAAAGAAGAGGCAAAAAAAGGGAGAACGAGATGTCTAGAAGAGAAGCAAGAACGAAGGAAGGGCAAAGGATAGGAGACAATAAGGGAATAAGGAGATGGGAAGGGGAAGAGGGGAAGACGGAAAAAAAAAGAGAAAACAAACGAACAAAAGAGATTAGAGCGAAATAAACGGGGAATAAGCAAATGGAATAAGGAAAGACATAGAAGAACGAGATTATGAAAATTAGACAAAACGAAATAAAGCAAG
>NC_051409.1:37692922-37693006 GCF_015228065.2 Penaeus monodon | reverse complement strand
AATGATAACATTAATGAAATCATTTTTTTTTTATCATTTTATCAACAACTTTTTTCATTAAAAAACATTATAAATGAATAGTAA
>NC_051409.1:37691945-37692217 GCF_015228065.2 Penaeus monodon | reverse complement strand
CATGAACGCATGACATATTCGACACGAATTCACTTCTAGCCTTCATATTTTACGCTTGACATTATATTCTACACAATGTCACCTCTAGTCTTCATATAATTGTTATATTTAACTTACACCTGCAAATATATTCCATGAGACTGCGGACTTGAAGTCATATCTTCATGTAAAATGGGGTTTGTAATTCACAGCATAGACGTTAAAGAATAGCACACACGTCCTCATACACGCGAGCATCATGTTACGACTCTAAGATAATCTAATTCTAAATG
>NC_051409.1:37690621-37690722 GCF_015228065.2 Penaeus monodon | reverse complement strand
TAGAAGATAGTAGATAATAGATAGATATAGATTTATATATGTGTGTTTTGGTACTAGATAGACAGGTAGATATGTATACATGTGTGTGTATAATATAATTA
>NC_051409.1:37690155-37690272 GCF_015228065.2 Penaeus monodon | reverse complement strand
ATCCACACACACTATTCACCAGCCTTGGTATGTAAACGACTCACATACCAAGACCGAGACGAGCGTCACACAGCAGAACAGGAGAATGTTTCACGATTCTTGTTTTTAGGCTCTGAT
>NC_051409.1:37689623-37689767 GCF_015228065.2 Penaeus monodon | reverse complement strand
AATAGGAGAGACAATAATAAAGATGAGTTAAGGAAGTAGAAAGATAGAAAAGAAATCTAATTCGGACCCATGCATTCGAACATTCCCGGGGTATCTGTAGCCTCTCCTAGGTATACGAACACAGGCTTTTGCAGACAGAGCTTC
>NC_051409.1:37689230-37689399 GCF_015228065.2 Penaeus monodon | reverse complement strand
CTTATGCAGACAGATCTTTCTAGAGACAGATTTTCACAAACAAGAACGCTCACAGACACTAAAACGCTTCCCCGACGAGAGCCAAAAAGCACACATTGTCCTAGGCCATTGTCTGTCACAAGCTTAGAATCTCCAAGATAAAGATTCTCACAGATACATGCTATCATAA
>NC_051409.1:37689103-37689204 GCF_015228065.2 Penaeus monodon | reverse complement strand
TCTTACAAGACACGGGATCTCACAGACACATATTATCATAGATTCAGACAGACAGACTCTTACTAAATACAAGCTCTTCCCGACACACATCATTCTAGATT
>NC_051409.1:37688959-37689054 GCF_015228065.2 Penaeus monodon | reverse complement strand
TAAATATAGGCTCTTCTAGAAAGACATTTTTCGACAAAAAACAGACGTGAGAGATCTACAAGAAAAGGGATCTCACAGACAATATTTATAGTTTC
>NC_051409.1:37687823-37687945 GCF_015228065.2 Penaeus monodon | reverse complement strand
AAAAAAAAACAACAACAGACGGGACAAAAACAGACAACAGAAAAGAAAAAGACTATAGACAGACAGAAGAAGAAGACAGACAGAAAAAGACAACAGAAGCCCAGACAGCAAAAATAGACATT
>NC_051409.1:37686075-37686796 GCF_015228065.2 Penaeus monodon | reverse complement strand
TTATTCAGTCACTTGGAATGGTTATGGTGATCTCCACTCCCCCTCTCTTCCCTCAATCACTCCCTTCGCCTTGCACTTGCACTCCCCTTGCACTCCGGTCCCTTCCTTTTGCACTCCGCTCCTCTCCACATGCCTTTACTCTCCTCTCCGTGTCTCTACTCCGCTTTCCACTCCTCCACCATCCTCTTTCCCGGCTTCCACTCCTCCACCATCCTCTTTCCCGGCTTCCACTCCTCCACCATCCTCTTTCCCGGCTTCCACTACCCTCTTCTCTTGTGTTCACTCCACTTCTCCACTCCACCTCCCCCTGCCTTCACTCCACCTCCTTTCCCGTGCATCCACGACCCTCTTTGCCTGCATCCACTTTCCTCTTTCCACTCCTCCTCCCTTCTCTCCATTCTTCCACTCTCTCTACACCCGCTATCCACACCCCCTCCCCCTCCTCCTCCTTTTAATCTGCATTCTCTTCTCCCTTCCCATCCATCATTCACCCCATTCTCCCTCTCTCCCATTCTCTCCTTCTCTCCCAATCTCCCTATCTCCCCCTCTCCCTCTCTCCCAATCTCCCTATCTCCCCCTCTCCCTCTCTCCCAATCTCCCTCTCTCCTATTCCTCTCTCCTTCTCCCCCTTTCCCCTCTTCTTCACTCCACCCCACTCCCTCTTTTACTGAACTTCCCCTTCCTTCCCCTCCATCCTCTACACCCCACACCCTCGTCTTCT
>NC_051409.1:37685824-37686018 GCF_015228065.2 Penaeus monodon | reverse complement strand
TTTTCCCCGTCAGGGTCTTTTTTCCCCTTAAACTTTTTATTCCCTTTCCCCCCCCTAATTTTTCTTAAAAACCAACCTCCCCCTTCCCCCCTTTCCCCCCCCTTTCCACCTCCCCCTTCCTTTTCCTTCCCCCCCTTTTTCCCCCTTCTTTTAAAATTCCCCCTTTCCCCCCCACTTCCCCTCCCACCCCCCCA
>NC_051409.1:37685414-37685636 GCF_015228065.2 Penaeus monodon | reverse complement strand
ATTTCCCCCTCTCTTCCCCCCCCTTCCTTCCCCCCCCTCTCCCCCCCCACCCACCTTCCCCCCCCTCCTTCGCCTTTGCCCTCCCCTCACCCCCCCTTTCCCTAAACCACCCCCCCTTCCCCTCACCCCCCCCCTTTCCCCCCCAACTGTAGGGAAAGGTCAAAAACGTCAATGCAGAGGGGGATTCGAGCCTTTCTGACCTTATAAAAATACCAATGGGCC
>NC_051409.1:37684516-37684842 GCF_015228065.2 Penaeus monodon | reverse complement strand
ACCCTTTTCCATTTTTTATACCCCCTCTCTAAATTTTCCCTTTTTTTTTTCCCTTTTGTTCAATTCATTTTCACTTTTATCTTTATTAAAATGTTTATTTAAACTTTCGCCTGGTATCATTTCAGTAATGAATGATCAGTCATTCCGATAAATATCTTGAATATATAATTGAATATCTTCACTTCATTTTAATTTATCATCCTTATCTCTTCTTATCAAGTATTTCTAGTCTTTATCGCTAACACAAAATTCATTTTCCTGTTAAGCCTGATATTCATATCAGTTATGACTTGATCATTCCATTTTTTTGCAATATTCATAATAGT
>NC_051409.1:37682440-37683133 GCF_015228065.2 Penaeus monodon | reverse complement strand
CTCCCTGAATAACTTTCCTCCCCCTCCCTCCTCCCCAGAAAAAGAGGGTTTATAAAGAGGGAAAAATATTTATAAATCGCATGAATTGATTTTGTTGCCCCAGATAAGCTATGTCGAGTAATAGTGCAAATTTACGCCATAAATCTCACTTCCGGAAGGTAACCGCGCGGACCACGAATGTTTCGGTGACTTTGGTCCGGGTTTCGAAACGTTTCATTCGCTCGCACAACGAGTCGCGGCGTCCGAGCAAAAGCAAGTTCGCGATTCTCATTCATTTTTGCCGAAGGTATTTAGTTTTTTGTTGGCCCGCCGGGTGTTTTAATAGCTCTTTTTAATGGTTTATGTCTTCGTTGGGCCCATCGGCTGGTCCATACGACTTGGTCTTTATGTTCAAATAGGATTCGTTGCAATCAGAATTATGATGCATGAACATTATTCCGACGTATATTTTGTATGGTTCAAATGGTTCCATTGACCGGTCCGGAGCGACCGTTTCGGAAAATCGAATTTTTATGGAATGTCGACAACGAAAACACTTGACGCATTAGATACAATAAGACCATATCTCCGTCGGCCCATTATTCCTCGACGCCCATTTTAGCGACGCCAATTACAATTATTAGCCAAGAATCTGTAATACCAGCGGCGGAGGGAACGACGGGTCGCTTACACCACAAACACTCGGTGGGCGTC
>NC_051409.1:37682106-37682392 GCF_015228065.2 Penaeus monodon | reverse complement strand
CGACTCGGGGAATTCGCCATTTCATAATTAATGAGGGCGTCTAGAAACTATCCGTTCCCGCCAGAACGAGATCTAGTTTTGCTCCATCAATATCCGTCAGCAGAAAGAGAAACAGAAGGAAGGGGAGAGTTGAGGGAGAGAGGGGAGGGATGTGAAGAGAAGAGGTGGGAGGGATAGAGAGAGAAAATGAGGAGATGAGAGATATAGAGAAGAGAGAGTGACAGGACAGACGAGAAAAATTAAAGAGGCGCAGACAGACAAAATCTATAAAAGATTAACAAGAATT
>NC_051409.1:37681408-37681612 GCF_015228065.2 Penaeus monodon | reverse complement strand
GAACGAAAAAGCGTCACTGTACATAAAACACGCTACCGATGCATGGCGCCAACTCACCGAACATCACCATTACTGAACGATTATACTCATGATGAAATCTACGTTATACCATAGTGAGGCAGCGATGTGGTTGGTGCTGTCATCCAGCGTCGAGGTCAAAGGTCATCGGGCGCAAGCAAGAAGAGAAAGGAGGAGGGAGAAAAG
>NC_051409.1:37680428-37680737 GCF_015228065.2 Penaeus monodon | reverse complement strand
CAGTACACATTAGACTATGTATAACGATTCCTATTTTTTTTTCTATAAAAATAACGAATTTCAAAGGAAGCAAAATTTGTAATCAAATGTAGGCGTATACTTTGTGACATGGTAATGATATTTTTTTTTCGTTTTTGTTATTTTGTCAATTTTTAGAATAAATTATATAAGTATTTTGGTCCTTTTTTAACAGTAAGCAAATTGCTACTGTGCGTTTTTTTTACTTTAATTAATAAAGGAAAATTATTAACCATACTATGCTTGAGTTATATCAGAGTTATATTTAATTTCGTGAATAAAGAATCTAGG
>NC_051409.1:37680127-37680281 GCF_015228065.2 Penaeus monodon | reverse complement strand
ATCTTCTGCCGGTGCGTAATACGAATTTCTGAAAGGCTCGGCCAGTACTGGATCCCCGCTAATGGCAGGGAGCAACTGCCTCCTCTGCTCACGTCATGCTGGGCGAGGGAAGTGTCAGAAATCACGCGTCAAGGGCTCAGCTGTGCCCGATTAT
>NC_051409.1:37679591-37679703 GCF_015228065.2 Penaeus monodon | reverse complement strand
GCACCAAAACATGAACAAATCTTATGCACACGTTGTTCAACTGTGAAAATAACTGTTCAAGAAAGTTGTGGTGAGAATAGACAGCGCGGTTGCCTCGTTGGGAGGGGGGGGT
>NC_051409.1:37679360-37679439 GCF_015228065.2 Penaeus monodon | reverse complement strand
GTTAGCGGAAACAGTGACTTTTTATCTCGAGGGAGAGAGAAAAAAATAAAATAAAATATTTGGTTTTTATATATACCTT
>NC_051409.1:37678637-37678917 GCF_015228065.2 Penaeus monodon | reverse complement strand
GGATAGGGAAGAGAATTGGGTAAGGGATAGGGAAGGGAAGTAGGGAGGGGGTTAGGGAAGAGAAGTAGGAGATAAAGTTTGATAAAAAAAGGAGATAAGAGTATATTAAAAAGGAGAGATGATAGTAAGAGAAAGAAAGAGACAGGAGATGATGATAAGAGATAAGGAAAGAACAGGAAATAAAAATAAACAGGAAATAAGGTACGTAAAAAAAAAGGCTATGAATGTAGATTGAAAAGTATAGATGATAATGGTAGAGAGAAAGGAATAGGAGATAAAG
>NC_051409.1:37678485-37678609 GCF_015228065.2 Penaeus monodon | reverse complement strand
CGGGAAATGTTAATAGGGAAATCGCACGAAATATGGAAAGAGGAAGTGAAATAGGTAAAGAGGAAGGAGGAAATGGGGAAGAAAAGAGGTCAAGGGAGGAGGAGGGGAGAAGATAGAGCGATTT
>NC_051409.1:37678370-37678443 GCF_015228065.2 Penaeus monodon | reverse complement strand
AGAGGAAGAGAAAGAAGGGGGTATGAAAACAAAAAAAAACTAGACACCAGATTCTCAACGTTACTCAGCAAAA
>NC_051409.1:37677948-37678162 GCF_015228065.2 Penaeus monodon | reverse complement strand
ACATCTTTCGACTTTTAGACAGAACACAAAAAAAATAAAAAAAAATAAAAAAAAATAAAATCACTCCGAAAAAGAGAAAAGACAAAAATACAAAAACTGAAATATACGAAAAATGAAAATAGAGAAAAAAGGAATAAAAAAAACAAGTATATAAATAAAATAAAAAATAAACGAAAAAAAAAAGAAATAGAAAAAAAAAAGTTTGTTTTTTCTA
>NC_051409.1:37677524-37677751 GCF_015228065.2 Penaeus monodon | reverse complement strand
ATAAATGAAAAAAAAAAAAACACTTCTCCACAGTGGCTTGGGTGATGCGTCACACACACTCCGCGTAACACCTGTAACTCACTCTGCCGATATTGTCTGATCTGCGTCACAAGATCTTTTGCGAGAGAGCATGTGAGCGAGAAAAGCTTAGGAAAAATCGTAGGTCGGAGCCGTTTCTCCAGTTTCTAAATGCACACACAGGCACTCGCTCGAAACCACATGTTAAA
>NC_051409.1:37676502-37676696 GCF_015228065.2 Penaeus monodon | reverse complement strand
GAGTCAAAGAACAAATCCTTCGATAACAAGTTTATCTTACGTCTTGTACGTGGGTTTCACCGACAAGGAAAAATAACCTTTGCGTGTTCTGACAATACGGATCAAAATTGTTTACCAGAGCTACTTTACACGCTTGTTGGGCAGTACATTTGCTTTAAGGAAAAAATCAATTTCAGAAATGGCGAGGAAAACCG
>NC_051409.1:37674398-37674694 GCF_015228065.2 Penaeus monodon | reverse complement strand
TCACATTTTTTTTTTTGTTTACGCAAGCCTCAATCAGTAGGCTATTAAAAGGTAAACAGGTAATTTTAATTGTGTATAAATCTAAACCATTTATAATACTCATACACAAATCATATCTGCATCATATACATCTTCAGTAAAGATATTAGAGCTAAACATATCAATAAGATATACATTTGTGCTGATTTTATTTATATCGTATTCATGGCATATTAATCCAACATGCATATATCCATATTTCATTTCTGTGACCTGTGTCCTTGCAATGCCTATGCAACAAATGCTTTCGCAAATGG
>NC_051409.1:37673951-37674153 GCF_015228065.2 Penaeus monodon | reverse complement strand
GATCATTGTAGATAGTTCCCATGGGGTCAAAGTTGCTGAGTCATGACAGGTCGATTTATTGATATCAATTCACTTTATAACAACACAATGCAATACAAAAACAGACATTAAGACATGACATTAAACGGTAGTACTTTTAGATGCCTGGCAACTGACAACATGCTGGGTGAGAACGGGCAGTGTGTGACAATATCTGACATCA
>NC_051409.1:37673311-37673705 GCF_015228065.2 Penaeus monodon | reverse complement strand
ACTCCTGACACCGTTTAAAAAAAAAATCAATATCTGACAACTTGGAGAAACGACTCGCCTACTCATGACAACATCTCATGCGACTTAAGACCACCTAATCTACTCGTGACAACAGCTGATACCATTTAGAACCAACCCACCTGCTCGTGACAACACCTGAAAAAAAATTACCAACGTGTCGCATATTCCAGACAATCTCTGACACCATTTGAGACCAACTCACCTCCTAGTAATAGCTTCTGACAGCATTTAGAGTCAGTTCATCTACCCTGAGACCATCTGACAACATCCGCACCTACAGTACGTGACAACAGCATCCGACTGAGCGAGAGACGGATTAATGAATTGACGGATCGCCAAAAGCTGATATTTGTGAAACGTTGCATAAGAACTG
>NC_051409.1:37672984-37673058 GCF_015228065.2 Penaeus monodon | reverse complement strand
ATACGCGAACAAAAGAACGAACACGGTAGCTGGACGAAGAGATGACGGACAAGGAGCGAGCTGAGACAAACAAC
>NC_051409.1:37671924-37672430 GCF_015228065.2 Penaeus monodon | reverse complement strand
CATCCGCTGAACCTGGACCCACCCGACCCACCCGACCCACCTGGACACATTAACCCACCTGGACCCACCTAGACTCATCTGGATCCACCTGAACCCCCTTAACCCACTTAACCCACCTGAACCCACCTACCCCACCCAACCTACCCGGACCCACCTGGATCCGCCCGACCCACCTAACCCCACCTAAACCCACACGACCCACCTAAGCCACCCAACCCTCCCGAACCCACCTAAACCCACCCGACCCACCTAACCCACCCGACCCTCCCGAACCCACCTGAACCCACCTGAACCCACCCGACCCACCTAACCCACCCGACCCGCGGCCGCGTCAGGAGGCGGGTCGGCCCGGCTGACAAACACACTCGGACAAAGGTCAGCGGCGAGGAGCGCTGGCGTTGTTTACCCTCGGTATCGGCTGAGGAAAAGGTCACAACATTTTTATTATACATTTTTTGGGTCCGATAACCTCACATGCGAAGTCGATAGCGAGGCCGCACGTTAGG
>NC_051409.1:37671124-37671236 GCF_015228065.2 Penaeus monodon | reverse complement strand
AAAAAAAAAAAAACTTATACACACACAAAAGCCATGTACTCTAGGCAACCAAAGCGCGTACGAATATTTTACGCAAATACACAATTAAAGTGAAATAAAACGACCCTTGGAA
>NC_051409.1:37670798-37670889 GCF_015228065.2 Penaeus monodon | reverse complement strand
AAGAACTAAACGTCACCAATTACAATCAATTATTCAAGAGTGACACAAGCTGAGGTCGCTTAGACACAGCCAACACCAGCAGCATTAAACG
>NC_051409.1:37670012-37670104 GCF_015228065.2 Penaeus monodon | reverse complement strand
GACACAGACAAGTGTTTAAACAAAGACAGACAGACACCCAGCGAAGTGGATATTATATATCATACAGGGCGATTGCAGGGAAGCGGTTGCAT
>NC_051409.1:37669859-37669968 GCF_015228065.2 Penaeus monodon | reverse complement strand
GTTGACATTTAGAGACAAAGAGATAGAAAAAAATGATAATAACTGCAACCCTGCTTATTGTAATTGATTTAAAAAAAACACTGAATAAATCAATGAAATAGTGAAAATG
>NC_051409.1:37668661-37668757 GCF_015228065.2 Penaeus monodon | reverse complement strand
TAAAATTAAGTAATCAGTTAATTAGTGAATTTATTTGTAAGTAAATAAAACGATATCCGACATAAGCAGGTAGCTAATCACCTCAATATGCAAATT
>NC_051409.1:37668455-37668621 GCF_015228065.2 Penaeus monodon | reverse complement strand
GTAATCTACTGATAAGCACTTAGATAACAGCCTTAATATAGCAGGTAAGCAGGCAATTAACTCATTAAGCCACGTCATTAAGAGCAGACAAGCAGGTAAAATCAGGTCGGATAATAAGGAAGTCTGACCTGTAGCGAAGCAAACAGAAAACGGGAAAGGGTGAAGC
>NC_051409.1:37667450-37667846 GCF_015228065.2 Penaeus monodon | reverse complement strand
AGAAGAGAGAAACCAGGAAGAGACAATAAGAAAGGGAATGGAGAAGAGAGAAAGAGGTGGAGAGTAAAAGGAGAGAGAATGGGGAAGAAGTGGAATGAAGAAGAGGGGGGTGAGATAGGGAGGGAGAGAAAGGGGGAGGGGCGAGAAGAAAGAGGAGGAGGGATAGGATAGAAGAAGAAACAGGATGACGAGACGAATGAGGAGAAAGGAGAGAGGGGAAGGAGAGAGGGTGAAGGAAGTGGGGAGGAGGCAAAGACAAAGACGTGGAAGAGAGGAATAGGAGAGAGAAGAAAAACGAAAGGAGGAGGAGGAAGAGAGACGAGGTGATGCAAGAAAGGACACAGAAAGAGAGAGAAGAAAAAAAGGAAGAAAACAGAGACAAAAAAGACAAAAAAA
>NC_051409.1:37666907-37667138 GCF_015228065.2 Penaeus monodon | reverse complement strand
AAAGGCGTCGTGACAGTCATCCCAAAGGTCGGTCACTCATCGCCCGTGACCTCACGCCGATTAAAATGAATTCAGGACCGAAATTCGCCGCTGGTGGCACGCGTAATAGGCCTATTTGGGAGGACCAATTTCCCCTCCGCTTTTCACTTATTTCCCCATTTATTTATTTTTATCTTCTTGGTCTCATTTTCGTTCATTAGAATCGCCGCAACAAGCTCTCTTTACTTCTAT
>NC_051409.1:37666361-37666528 GCF_015228065.2 Penaeus monodon | reverse complement strand
CCACGGGTCTCTTCCGTTACCATTTTTTTTTTAAACTAATTAATTCTATATTTTACTTCCTTACGTATTTATCACGAAGACGAAAGGGAGACGAAGGAAAACAGAAGAAAGTGGAAGAAGTGAAAAAAAAGAAAGAGTAAATGGAAGGTTAAGAAAGAAGAGGAAAA
>NC_051409.1:37666025-37666325 GCF_015228065.2 Penaeus monodon | reverse complement strand
TGAAGGGACAACGAATAAATAGGAGAAATAAATGGAAGGAAAAAGAGGAAGAGACGAAAGGAAGGAAAATCAGAGAAAGGGAGAAAGAGAGAAGAGAATAGGAGAAAGAAGGAGAGAGAAGTGATAAAAGGAGAGGAAAATCAGGTAAAGAGAGAGTGAAATAGTTGAGAAAAAAGGGAAAATGAGAAAAAAGATAAATGAATAAATAAATAAATAATAATAATAATAATTAAAAAGGGAAAATCAGCAAGAAAAATGCATATAAAAGAGAGAAAAAAAAATCTTCTTTCAGAAAAAGAT
>NC_051409.1:37665650-37665788 GCF_015228065.2 Penaeus monodon | reverse complement strand
GCGCAGGTAAATCAATCGTTGAAAACATTTCATAATTTATATTTCTAAACCCCGTTTTTCCATTAAGTTTGGGTTTTCGTAAATTCTTTCCCTCCCTTTTCATTTTTTAAAATGATTTTTTTTAATTAACATGTTTAA
>NC_051409.1:37664514-37664652 GCF_015228065.2 Penaeus monodon | reverse complement strand
CGAAATGGATATTCAAAGAACCCCCGTTCTTACTCATCAAGAGAAGTTAATTATTAGACCCAATTACGAGGAAAAACAAGGGGTCTTTTTCTGCTTTAAAATTAAAAGGGCCTGTGTTTGCTTTTGGGGGATGGGGTT
>NC_051409.1:37663478-37664023 GCF_015228065.2 Penaeus monodon | reverse complement strand
AAAATTGGGGAAAATGTTGAAGAAAGAATTATGTAAAATGAGAAAGAGAGAGATGGAGAAGGAGAAAAATAAGAAAATGAAGGAAGAGGGAAAAGAGGAAGAAAGAACAACGAAAAGGAGATGTATAGGGAAATAATGAAGTGAAAAAAAAGAAAATTACTAAAGGTAAATGACGTGAGACAGATGAAAGGGGAAATAAGGAAACGGAAAATAAACAAATAAATAAAAAATACATAAATAATACAAAAAGGAGAGAAAATTGAAGGAAGTTGATTTAGTGGATTAAAAGAAGTGGAAAAAAAGGAAGGAAAACAAAGAAAAGTAAAATACAAGAAACAAGAAAGAGAGAAAGAGGGAAAAACAACAAAGAAGAGGCAATAAAGAGAACGAGATGTCTAGAAGAGAAGCAAGAACGAAGGAAGGGCAAAGGATAGGAGACAATAAGGGAATAAGGAGATGGGAAGAGAAGAGGGAAGACGGAAAAAAGAGAGAAATACAACAGAACAAAAGAGATTAGAGCGAAATAAACGGGGAATAAGGCAAAT
>NC_051409.1:37662070-37662342 GCF_015228065.2 Penaeus monodon | reverse complement strand
CATGAACGCATGACATATTCTACACGAATTCACTTCTAGCCTTCATATTTTACGCTTGACATTATATTCTGCACAATGTCACCTCTAGTCTTCATATAATTGTTATAATTAACTTACACCTGCAAATATATTCCATGAGACTGCGGACTTGAAGTCATATCTTCATGTAAAATGGGGTTTGTAATTCACAGCATAGACGTTAAAGAATAGCACACACGTCCTCATACACGCGAGCATCATGTTACGACTCTAAGATAATCTAAATCTAAATG
>NC_051409.1:37661273-37661682 GCF_015228065.2 Penaeus monodon | reverse complement strand
AGAAGGAAGTGGAGAAGAGGAAGAAAGAGGGAAGAGGGAGAAAGAGAGGGGAATGGGGACTAAAGAGAAAAGATGAATGAAGAAGGCGAAAGGGAAGGGGATGAATAAGGAGAAAGGGGAGAAGAGAAGGAGAAAGAGAGGAGGACCCAGAGAAAAAAAGGAATGGGAGAGGGAGGGAAGGGGATAAGGAATAAGGATAAGGATAAGAGGAAGGAAGGAAGAAGGGAAAGACGTAGAATAAAGTAGGAAAGAAGTGAATTTAAGGAAGATTTAGGAGTGAGAGAAATTGACAGAGAAGGAAAGGGAAAGGTAGGAAAGGGAGAGGAAAGGGAGAGAAATGTAGAAGGAAAGTGAAAAGCAGAGAGGAGTACCATTTTTTTCCATAGAATTCTCACGGATCCGGTTAGTT
>NC_051409.1:37660651-37660937 GCF_015228065.2 Penaeus monodon | reverse complement strand
CTTTCAAAAGCAAAAGTAAAGAAACACGAGATCTACTTAATCATCAAAAGCAAATCCCTTCTCTTTAAACTTATTTGCAACCTCCTACACCTCGTTACACGCATACCCTAGTGACTTGCAGTTTGTTCCCGTTAAATTGCAAGCTTTGAGAATTGCTTTTCGTCACCATTTAATTGATCAACGCTTATAAATCCAAGCAAGAGTCGATTCAAATCACTCCGGAAGGTATTCTGCAGGCCATTGCAACAAATCAACACCAAGAAGTAGCAAGGGTAATCAATGAAAC
>NC_051409.1:37659984-37660630 GCF_015228065.2 Penaeus monodon | reverse complement strand
AATATAAATATATTCTTTTTCTTCGGTTTTGCTTCTTATTTCGATCATTTCACCTTCAGGAATTACTTACTTACTCTTTTCATTCCTTACAATGAGACTGAGACAGATAAGGTTCCTCATCCTGACGCCTCTAATCTCGATAGACCTCCTGACATACCTGATAACTCTAATCCTGATAGCCTGAATCTTGACACCTCTAATCTTGACAGCCCTAATCCTCGGAGCCCTAATCTTTACACCGCTAACCCTGCCAGCCTTAATCCTGACACCTTCTAATCCTAGGAGCCCTAATCCTGACAACCTAACCCTGCCAGCCCTAATCCTGGCAACGCTAACCCTGCCAGCCCTAATCCTGGCAACGCTAACCCTGAGAGCCCTAATCCTGGCAACGCTAACCCTGCCAGCCCTAATCCTGGCAACGCTAACCCTGCCAGCCCTAATCTTGACACCGGTAACCCGGCCAACCTTAATCCTGACACTTCCAATCCTGAGAGCCCTAATCCTGCAACCTAATCCTACCAGCCCTTATCCTGACAACCTCATCCCGCCAGCCTTAACCTTGACACCTCTAATCTTGATAGACCTACCTGTCAGTCCTTCTCCTGACATACCTGACACCTCCAATCCTGAGAGCCCTAATCTTGAC
>NC_051409.1:37658759-37659015 GCF_015228065.2 Penaeus monodon | reverse complement strand
TAATTCTCAAGATAATAAGAATTCGAATCGACATGTTCTGCGATATATGTTCTTTATGTTCTCTGGAAAATGTGTTACGTGTTATTCTAAAATACACCATATGTTCTCCAGGGCAGTCGCGAGAATCAAGGAAAGTAATGATTGATAATGCCACATCAGAAGGGCGAGTTACACGCGTTAAAACGGACGAGGTGTTTGTAACCCTCCTTGCAGGACGTCGGGAGAGCGTTTTGTTTACAATTTTCTTCGTTTGGGT
>NC_051409.1:37658137-37658424 GCF_015228065.2 Penaeus monodon | reverse complement strand
GATTGATTAATAGATTTCATTACTTTATTCGTGTATCTATTAACTTCGCTGTTTGCATTTTTATAATTCATTAATCTTAAGTTATTCATCAAATCTTTTTTACGTATCTATATGTTTACTTATTTATCCATCTTATTCTTTTGTTTACTCATTTATTCTTGTGAATTCACGGTGCATGCTTCGTTTTATCGTTATTCTGTTTTCTAATATATAAATTCTTTTTATTCTTAAAACTAAACAAAACGATTTAAGTCAACCACATCGTTTTTTTTTTTTACCAAATACCC
>NC_051409.1:37657515-37657675 GCF_015228065.2 Penaeus monodon | reverse complement strand
TTGTTCTTCCCCATGTTCCTCATTACAAAATAACTTCGATCTCGGCTAAAAGACTCAACAAGAACACTTAACATCCCTTTTGAGATAACGAGGTTCTCAAACGAGGCTGTTCTTCCCCGTGATAGATCATTGTTAAGACATAACAGCTGATCAACAGGTA
>NC_051409.1:37657105-37657217 GCF_015228065.2 Penaeus monodon | reverse complement strand
CCTAAAATTCCCATCGCCTTCTTTCGACTGTCGGTTCGAGTCCATCATCAGCTGCAGTTGCCAGTTTCCTGTGAAGTTGGTTGTTATGCTACGGTACATTTAATCAATTTAG
>NC_051409.1:37656583-37656857 GCF_015228065.2 Penaeus monodon | reverse complement strand
CGACTTCTGGTGCGCCATGTTATTATTTTGCAAGATGTTTTTCTTCTTCATCACTGGGCTCTCAAAACCATGTTAAGATTTGTTCATAAACGTGTGTCGGCATTGTTGAGAGCAGATTTCAAATATGTTCAGGCTTTTGAACAATTTGGTCAACAATGTATTCTGCATCGAAATCCCTTTGCTGTGATGAGCAGGTAGGCAAATTTATGAACTGATATGTCGATAATTCAGTCGGTGACTGAAAATTATCATAAGTAAAGAGAATTACATGAGA
>NC_051409.1:37656220-37656393 GCF_015228065.2 Penaeus monodon | reverse complement strand
TCCCCCCCCCCCCTTTTTTTCATCTCATAAGCATCTAGTCCTAAAAATAATTTCCACAAACAATTCCTCGCTACTGACGCATAGCTTACTACAACAATTACATTATCTATATGCAATATGTGACTTAACAAAACAAATAACATTATGAATTTGCTGTCCCGTCGGCCAACAGT
>NC_051409.1:37655906-37656092 GCF_015228065.2 Penaeus monodon | reverse complement strand
CTCTCAGGGATGGGCACGTAGTTTACAAGCAGAATTAAGGGTCAAGAGAGGAAACGGGAGGAAAATAATGGATATTTGTGTCTATTGTCGTGTTTAGCACTAGATTGAACATGCTGAGGGCGGGGCAGTAAGGAGGTTGCGTTGTGTTGGTTTTTAAATGCCTTCGAAAAATCACTTATGAGCGTG
>NC_051409.1:37655423-37655503 GCF_015228065.2 Penaeus monodon | reverse complement strand
TTAATAGTGATATTAATTCATTTTGAAGATTATAAATATACTTCATACGTAGAAATAGACAATAATCTATTTACTTTTCA
>NC_051409.1:37652704-37655002 GCF_015228065.2 Penaeus monodon | reverse complement strand
GAAACACAATACAACCACACGATTATTTCCAGTTTTCAAAACTATTAAAATCATTTTTTACACATCACGCTACAAATTCATTTCCAGTCACCATTTCCTTTCTCTCTCTTTTTTCTCTCTCTCCTTCATACCTCTTCTTCCTCCTCATCATCACCTTTTCCTTCACATGGTTTTTCCTATTTCAGCTATTTCCTATTTCTCTCTCTCTCTCCTTCATACCTCTTCTTCCTCCTCATCATCACCTTTTCCTTCACATGGTTTTTCTATTTCACTATTTCCTATTTCTCTCTCCTCCTTACCTTCTTTCTCATCATCACCTTTTCCTTCACATGTTTCTATTCAGCTATTCCTTTCTCTGTCTCTCTCCTTCATACCTCTTCTTCCTCCTCATCATCACCTTTTCCTTCACATGGTTTTTTCCTATTTCGCTTTTCTATTTCTCTCTTCTCTCCTTCTACCTTTCTTCCTCTCATCTCCTTTTCCTTCACATGTTTTTTTTTTTTCCTATTTCAGCTTACGTTTATTTATCTAAACATCTCTTACCTTTTATCATCATCACCTTTCTTCATCACCTTTTTTCTTACGTTTACGTTTTTTTTTTTTATTATCTTTTACGTTTATTTATCTAACATCCCTCTGGTTCGGGTTCGAACCTCGGCTCAAAACGGTTTCTTTCAGCGTTCGGATTTCCCCCAATCTTTCCCTCAGTCTTCTTTTTCGTTTCTTTTCTTTCATGTTCTTTTTTCTTTTCCTTTCGTTTTTTCTTTCCTTTTTCTTCTTTTTCTTTTTTCTTTATTTTCTTTATTTCAGGGTTCGAACCTCGGCTCAAAACGGTTTCATTTCAGCGTTCGGATTTCCCCCAATCTTTCCCTCAGTCTTCTTTTTCGTTTTTTTTCTTTTCTTTTTTTTTCTTTTTCTTTTTTTATTTCTTTCGTTTCTTTTCTTTTTCTCTTTTTTAATTTCTTTCTTTTTTTCTTTCCTTTTTCTTCTTTTTCATTTTTCTTTATTTCTTTATTTTCTTTTCAGTTCGACTCGGCTAAAACGTTCATTTCAGCGTTCGGATTTCCCCCAATCTTTCCCTCAGTTTTTCGTTTTCTTTGTCTCTTTCGTTTTCTTTTTTCTTTCGTTTTTTTTTCTTTTCTTTGTTTTTTTCTTTATTTTTCTTATTCATTTCTTTCGTTTTTTTCTTTTTCTTTCGTTTCTTTTCTTTTTCTCTTTTTTTATTTCTTTCTTTTTTTCTTTCCTTTTTCTTCTTTTTCATTTTTCTTTATTTCTTTATTTTCTTTATTTCAGGGTTCGAACCTCGGCTCAAAACGGTTTCATTTCAGCGTTCGGATTTCCCCCAATCTTTCCCTCAGTTTTTCGTTTTCTTTGTCTTTCGTTTTCTTTTTTCTTTCGTTTTTTTTATGTTTTTTTCTTTTTTTCTTTTTCTTTTTTCTTTATTTCTTTTCCATTTTTTTTTTATTTTCTTCTTATTTTTTTTCGTTTCCTTCTTTCTTCTCTTAGACAGAGCGTGTCGGGCATAGGCCTAGGGTCCAGAGGGGGAAAGGGGAGGAGGGGGGAAGGGGAGGAGGGGGAAGGGGAGGAGTGGGAGGGGAGGAGGGGAGGAAGGGGGGAGGGGGGGAGGAGGGGGGAGGGGGTTACAATTAGTGGGGTTATAATTAACAGGAGATTGTATAATGACCCGTTTTATTGCTTCCTAATTGGTCTGAAGGGAAGAGTTCTACTGAGAAGCTTGGTGGGGGGGGGGGGGAATTAAGGGTCAAGAGGGGGGGTGAGGGTAATTTAAGGGTTGAATTAGGGACCAAAGGGGGGGGTGTTATTAAGAAGCTTAGGGGGGGGGGGTTGAATTAGGGACCAAGGGGGGGGGTGTTATTAAGAAGCTTAGGGGGGGGAGGGGTTAAATTAGGGCCGAAGGAGGGGGTAAATTAAGGGTCAAGGGGGGGGGGTAATTTAGGGGTTAAATTAGGGACCAAGGGGGGTAATTTAGGGCTAAATTTAAGGGTTAAATTAGGGGCTAAATTATCGATCAAGGGGGGGTAGTTAGGGTTTAATTAGTTTAAGGGGGGGTTGGGGGGGGGTAGATTAAGGGTGAAATAGGAGGGGGTAAATTAAAGGGTAAAATGGGGGGGGGGGTAGATTAGATTAGTCAAATGGGGGGTTAAATAAAAGGGTTGAATTAGGGGGGGGCGGGAATTAGAAGCAGAATGTTAAATTAAGGGTTAAAATGGGGGGGGGAGGGGGGTTAAGATGTGCTAAAATGGGAAAAAAATTTAAAGAAGGAAAAAGATTCTAAAA
>NC_051409.1:37652330-37652421 GCF_015228065.2 Penaeus monodon | reverse complement strand
CACTTTCTACTTTCTACTGACACTCCCTATCTGTGAAAAATAATTTTTGTATAATCCCTCCTTTTTTTGTAGCACCTCGACAGGCTTACGG
>NC_051409.1:37652190-37652256 GCF_015228065.2 Penaeus monodon | reverse complement strand
GCTTTCCATGCCACTTGTTTCTTAAGCGTATTGACGAGAATTGGAGGAAGAATTGCTGTAATAAAT
>NC_051409.1:37651211-37651524 GCF_015228065.2 Penaeus monodon | reverse complement strand
AACTACATATATACATATATAATTTTCTCTTCACGCAGCTCCTCAGACCAGCATCTTCATCGCCAATTTGCTGTTACTCCTCCTACAGTGCCAATTTGCTGTTACTCCTCCTACAGTGCCAATTTGCTGTTACTCCTCCTACAGTGCCAATTTGCTGTTACTCCTCCTTCAGACACTGTTTCCAGAAATCGCCAACTCCTTCCCACGACCGCGAGCCATTTCCGGCAACTAATCGGCCGGAAAAAGTTGGACAATTTCTTTCCCCCAATTATGAAACTATTCGCTCGCGCATTTCTCACAACACGAGTGCGTA
>NC_051409.1:37650930-37651189 GCF_015228065.2 Penaeus monodon | reverse complement strand
ATAATTCGTCAGTGTATTGTTCCAGTGTATTATATCGTCGGCGCGTTTAATGTTACGTCAAAGCGTTATCAAAACAAAGACTTTGACACATGAAAGGCCTTGTGAATGCGTCTGTGTAGAGAGGACTTTAAAAGAAGCTTATTTCGTTGCAATCTATAAGGAGGAGGGGAGGAGGGAGGGGGTTATATACGGGAGGTTATGGTGGATGGTTTCTGATTGTGGTGGGAAAATGGTATAAATAAACAGTATTATCAACAGC
>NC_051409.1:37650430-37650810 GCF_015228065.2 Penaeus monodon | reverse complement strand
CCACAGCACACACGAAAAAAAACAAATATGGCAAATGAAAAGAAAATATACAAGATAATAATCCCCATTGTATTTCAGTGTAGGGAGAGACTGACCACAAGCAGAACTCGAGTATCTTGCTTCAATGCTTGTGTCATGCTGAGAAAGTCATGATAGGAAGAAGGCACTTGCAAGCATTTTGTTTTCTTTTCACTGTCTTTTGTCTCTTTTTCCTCTTCGTTTCTTGGTTTTTATTGTTTTGTTTTGTTTTTCTTCAATTTTATTTATTATCTATTAGTATCTTCTTGTTTTCGTTGTTGATTCTTTCTGGTATTCGTTTTCAAGAACAGATTTGTTTTCTAAATGTATTTTCATCTTCTTTCTACCCCCTTTCCCTTTCA
>NC_051409.1:37650034-37650275 GCF_015228065.2 Penaeus monodon | reverse complement strand
GTTTCCAAAGTGATTAGATTTCTTAGATTATTTTTCGTGCATTTCATCTTCTTCAGCATCCGACTGATGCAACAAGATCTCTTCCTTGAGATTAGAGGATGCAGTGTTCATTCTTAAGGAGGATTGTGTGCAAATGCTACTGAAACGCGAAAAAAAGGGGGAAGTTGATTTTGCATGGAGAGAAAAGGGTTCTTGATCTCCACTATGCTAATCGTGCAACCTGCAGCATTCTTGTGATTCT
>NC_051409.1:37648085-37648433 GCF_015228065.2 Penaeus monodon | reverse complement strand
ACAAAGTTTAACAAAACATAACGAGGTTTTCTCCCCGACCGCCGTCTTTATCCGTGGACAATTAAAGTATTATTTTATTGTCATTAAGAGCAAATTACATGATCAATCCATATTCCCCGAGCCAGATAAACTGTTGTTGGCTCTATAATGCGAAAAAAGGCACTCGATTGACCCCCATTTCCTCCCCCCCCCCCCCACCACCAGGAGGGTCGCGCACGCATGTCGTCGCTCACTTGTTTTATGATAATCGTTTTCTTTAAGATGTCGAGATTGCAGCGGGAACTGTGCTAGATATGGCGTCGCTTCTTCGTTTTGTTTCGAAAGGGATGGGGAGTTTGTATCTGGTAG
>NC_051409.1:37647960-37648035 GCF_015228065.2 Penaeus monodon | reverse complement strand
GATAAGTAAGGAGGACGTTGAGGAATGATGTGTGTGTTTTTTTTATGGTTGGTTGGTTGTGTTTTTTGTGTTTTG
>NC_051409.1:37647650-37647745 GCF_015228065.2 Penaeus monodon | reverse complement strand
GTTTCGTATACACATATACTTCACTACAGAATATTCGTTTATATTTTCCTAAGCTATCTTCTCTCCAGTTTATCATCATGTACTCTATTGCATTA
>NC_051409.1:37645538-37645648 GCF_015228065.2 Penaeus monodon | reverse complement strand
TATTCCGGCCAGAAGTTACGCAAGAGGCAACAGTTACTTCCGTTCTCTTGTCTTTGTCTTCAGCAGGTCGCTTCGCATCCGTCAACGTTGCTTTTCCTCGTTTTTTGATT
>NC_051409.1:37644442-37644538 GCF_015228065.2 Penaeus monodon | reverse complement strand
TCACATATCTGTGTGTGTGTGTGATGATTTATGTTAGCGTTCCTTAACTTTTCTATGTTGTAGATATTAAACTTTCGGCCACAGATATAGAGTGAG
>NC_051409.1:37642618-37643043 GCF_015228065.2 Penaeus monodon | reverse complement strand
TCATGACCCCCCCATGACCCCCGCCGATAGGAGCGCCTACGATCTACCAATTAAATCGAATTAAGGACGAGCCACTGTACACGGCACTCGGGTGTACTTAGCTCCAATTAGACTAGCTTTGTCCTTAATGGCATCTATCAAAGCGCAGGATAATTAGCACAGCTCTACTGGCTTAATAACTCCCCCTATTAATTAACTGAATGTTATCTTGTTGATTAGACCGGCGATTCAAAGGGTTTAACGGGGAAACAATTATGTCTTGGGGGAGGATGCTGGCCAAGGACGACCTCGCGCGTGATGGTCAAGGTTAAGGTCGAGTTTGAGTGGTTGTTGCAAGGCGGTTGCAAAGAGAGAAAAAAAAAGAAAAGTGAAGAAAAAAAGAAGAAAAAAAAAAGGGTATGTCGTGTGGCGAGAAATATCCGCTT
>NC_051409.1:37642191-37642315 GCF_015228065.2 Penaeus monodon | reverse complement strand
CGTTTTTTCCCCCGGGATGCAGGTTGCAACACTCATGCAATGATAATAGTAATAACTTACTTCTTGGCGGATGTGTAAATGCACCGGCGTCTTCCGTGCATATCCCGTGCATTCGCGTGGCCAT
>NC_051409.1:37642062-37642153 GCF_015228065.2 Penaeus monodon | reverse complement strand
ATAAACGAGTGAAGAACGAAAAGCAACCCCTCCCCTCCCCTCCCTCTTCCCCTTTGTTTTAAACCTCCCCCTTTTTATCCCCTATTTCCCT
>NC_051409.1:37641297-37641854 GCF_015228065.2 Penaeus monodon | reverse complement strand
AGACAGGCATTGCCCCTGGGTTGGATCATGTTAGAGTTGCCAATTATTTCTGATAATTTCCTGTCTACAAAGGGAAGCGAGAGAGGGAGGCGAAAATGGGGGGGTGGGGTGGAGAGGGGGTAGAGGAAGGGATGGGGGGAGAGTGGGGGAGTAGAGGAGGGGATGGGGGGAGAGTGGGGGAGTAGAGGAGGGGATGGGGGAGAGTGGGGAGGATAGAGGGAGGAATGGGGGAGAGGAGGGGGAAGAGAGGAAGGAATGGGGGTGAGAGTAGGGGGTGGTAGAGGGAGGGCTGGGGGAGGGGGTAGGGTAGGGGCTCTTGCATCGTTGTGTTTACCGCTATCAACACTGCTATTAACTATTACCGATATTATTGTCACTTTTATTGTCGCTATTATTTCTGCTTTTACTATTATTGTTATTGTCAATATCGCCAATGCTGTCCTTTGGCTACACTGTCATTACCCGTCGGGAACTGTGTTACTTTTTTATGATGTTTTAGGGCCGTCGATGGTGCTGGAAATGGTGTCAGTACTATCATCATCTATGGCGTCTGCTTG
>NC_051409.1:37640654-37640821 GCF_015228065.2 Penaeus monodon | reverse complement strand
GTGTGGTTGTTACTGTTGCGTGAGTATGTCTGTACATCCTAATCTATATAAATACAGGTCATAGCACCTTAACACTGCACATCAACGTTTCTTTTATACTTCTCCTTTTCCATTCTCCCAACCCCCCTTTTCACCATTGGAATGTTTGTTTATGTATCTGTTTGTCT
>NC_051409.1:37640310-37640506 GCF_015228065.2 Penaeus monodon | reverse complement strand
ATTATAAAATGACAGATGTCTCCGGCACAAGATGACTATACCACAGGTGTAGTAGGCACTTTTATCGATGGTCCTGCCACCTTTCGAGTGAAAATGGAAAACAGGTGTAAGAGTGCTTCTTATTGGGGAGAAAAACAGTCAAGTCAGGGGTAGATTATGGCAACAGAAGAGTGGGGGGGAATATGCAAAGTCATGA
>NC_051409.1:37639349-37639558 GCF_015228065.2 Penaeus monodon | reverse complement strand
GGGAAAATAATAATAATGATAATAATAATAAAAAAACAACCAACAAAAAATTCATGATAAAATAATAGCAAAAATAACAGTAAAAAAATAATGAAAACCTACTAATAATGGTCCTTACTATACTACAAACGCTAATGTTTATGATAATAATGTAATAATGAAATGATAATAAAAAAAATATAAAAATAATTTTTAATAAAAATAATGTT
>NC_051409.1:37639152-37639257 GCF_015228065.2 Penaeus monodon | reverse complement strand
CAAAAAACCAACAAAAATACTCATAAAAACCCAGAAATGTTTAAAATTTAAATTTTAGCAATAATAACAGTAATAATAATAAAATACTAAAGTCTTCTATATACA
>NC_051409.1:37638755-37639058 GCF_015228065.2 Penaeus monodon | reverse complement strand
AACAAAACTAAAAACTAATGATAACAACAACCTCACTAAAAAAGCACATAAAAGAGCTAGGGAAAAAACCCCTGAGCGTTTTTCCAACCACGGGGAAAGTCCGCAAAGTTTTTCCCCCGGTGCATTGGGCTTTTTCTTTGGACGATGCAAACATATGTTGGTTATTAGGAAAGCTTAATGGGGAAAAAACCGGGGGGTGTGTTTTGGAAACGGGGAAAAGAGTGGGGGGGGAATACTCGTTAAAAAAAAGGAGAAAAAAGGGGGGCGGCCGGGAGGAGGAGGGGGAAATAGAGAGGGGGAAGG
>NC_051409.1:37638068-37638548 GCF_015228065.2 Penaeus monodon | reverse complement strand
ATTGTTTTTGGTGTTTTGCGATAAATTTTTTATATTGATTTTTTAAAATTTATTTTAGTCCGAATTTATCATCTTTACCCTTTTATTCCCCCTTTTTTTTTAAACAAAAAAAAGAACGAACTGCAAAGCAAGGAAAAAAAACCCTCAATGTTGGGGGGGAAAAAAAAAGGAAAAAAATATAAAAATTTGGCGTTTTAAGTGGGACAATTAGATTTAGAAAAAATAATGTGAGTGAAAAGAATATGAAAGAAGAAGCAAAAATAATAAAAAAGAATAATTAAAAAAAAACAGATCCCAAAGTGTTATTTCAATAAAGTAAAAGGTAATGTAGTGATAAACGAAAAATAATAAACAACAATTTTGGTTTGGGCGGGAAAATTTTAGAGAGAGGAACCCCGCAAAAAAAATGATAAAAAAAAAAATCCAATTCTCAATATTAACAGATTAAAGAAAAGAAAAAAAACTAAACCAGAGGAGACT
>NC_051409.1:37637563-37637996 GCF_015228065.2 Penaeus monodon | reverse complement strand
AATTAAAAAAAAATAAAAAATTTTCTACAATAATAATAAAAATAAAATAATAAAAAAATAATAAAATAATAAAAAAAAATAATAAAAAAAAAAAAATTAAAAAAATTAAATAAACAAAAACAAAAAAAACAAAATAAAAAAACAAAAAAGCAACAAAACCCCCCCAAAAAATAGATAAACAGACAGACCAAAATCACGCAAACAACCAAACAAAGGAAACAAAGCCATGAGCCAACCAGGAAAAGAGGAAACCCCAGTCCCAAACCCACGGGGTTCCCTACGCCAACACCTCCTCACCACACGCCCCCCCTAAGGCGACCGCAACGAGTCAAAGGCGCATGACTCCCGAAACAAGGCACGCGCGCTCTGGCACTTAGGGAGGGACCCCTTGGGCAAGCGAATGTCGAGGGGTGATGATTACTACGAGGGGAAG
>NC_051409.1:37636768-37637113 GCF_015228065.2 Penaeus monodon | reverse complement strand
TGTAGATGCCAAAGTATTAAACAAGCGAATAGGGGGGGGAGTATGATAACTACGAAGGAAAGAGGAAGAATTAAAAAAAAGAGGAAAAAAAAGGATGATGTTTCCGGGACTAAAAAAATGAAATATAGAAGATGGGGGAAAACTTTAAAAAAAAAAAAAAAATTAGATGACAAGGTTTGAACTGAACGGCCCTAAAGGGAAAAAGGGAAATTCGAGGTGTACTAATAATTAGGAGAAAAGAAAAAAACTAAAAAAAAAGAGACGGAAAAGAAACGAGAGAAATAGAGAGAAGTAAAAGGTAAATAATAAAAACAGGTAAGAAAAGAACTAAAATCCGTGATTTGG
>NC_051409.1:37636234-37636552 GCF_015228065.2 Penaeus monodon | reverse complement strand
TTTTTTTAAATAGATACTATAGATGGGAAAGAATACCCAAATATAATGAAAGTATCAGTACTAAAAAGTGAAAGGGGAGAGCTAGAATAATGATAGAAAATCACGCGACTACCAAAAAATATAAAAAGGACAGAATAAGAGAGAGGGGAAAAAAAAAAAGGTATTTGTGATAGCAAAATGCGCAGATTCCAAAATAGCGTTTAATGTTCGACATTGGGATATGAAACACAATGCCTCGAATCGAGCGATACTTCTTCCACAATGTTTGCAAAGGAACGTGTTTAATTATCTACAAAAAAAAGGTTAAAACCACACATT
>NC_051409.1:37635813-37636182 GCF_015228065.2 Penaeus monodon | reverse complement strand
GACAGTACAAGGATGTTTCTCTTATTCAAACATCACATTTTTGGGTTGTTCGAACACGGAATTTCGAAGCTTCGAACGACCCCCAACCCCCCCAAAAAAGTTCCAAAAAAAGTACACTCATTTTGCAAATATATCAAAACGCTGTGTTGCAAAGTTCGCCGAATCACGATCTACAACTGTTGAATTATATTTAACTTCAGCTGATGAATTATCACCGGAGAATTTTAACAGTGTCGGGAGGAAGTTTGATATTTAACGAGCGCATGTTTAACTTTCTGAACAAAAAAGTAGGTTCTCTTCGGAAAAAGATTCTAGATATATTACAAACTACAGCGCAACGTTACAGCGTAGAGCTTGGGTGGCCTATAT
>NC_051409.1:37635663-37635755 GCF_015228065.2 Penaeus monodon | reverse complement strand
AATGGGAAAAGGAGAGATAATTTAACCCATATAGGAAAAAATTAAATACCAGGTGTCTGTTCACATGTAAAGTTGCCGGGATGAATTCACTT
>NC_051409.1:37635102-37635419 GCF_015228065.2 Penaeus monodon | reverse complement strand
ATTTCATTTTGAACTTAGCGGGAATTTATGGTTAACAAATGTATAACAATAATTTCGAATTTTCTCTCTTTTTTTTGCACGATCTAAATATAAATAACACGATAATTTATAGAGATTTTGAATAGAACGGCGAATGGAGATTAACAATTGAATACTGGACAAGATTAACCTAGTAACAGTAAGCTATTTTAGACTTAAATGTTGATAGATATGTTATGGAGAGACATTACACCCCCCCCCCCCTTTCAAATGAAAAAAAAGTGTTTAATGATTAAAAAAGGAAAAAGGTATGAAAAAAAGGGGATTTCTTTTGTCGA
>NC_051409.1:37634674-37634819 GCF_015228065.2 Penaeus monodon | reverse complement strand
AGGAGGGGGCAGGGGCTGTACCAGTATTAGGTTACCCAGGGTGGTGGTCCCATTCCGGGTAAAAGGGCAAAAGTACCCTCATCCCCTAGGAAATTCAAGGTTCTTGGGGGTTTCTAGCCTGGGTAATGGGAGGGAGGGAGGGGGG
>NC_051409.1:37634382-37634574 GCF_015228065.2 Penaeus monodon | reverse complement strand
GGAGGATGGGGGGGAGGGGGAAAAATGGGGGAAAGAGGGGGGGAAAAAGGGGGGCGGGGGGGATTTGGGCTTGAGGAGAAAAGGGGTGGTTTTTTTTACAAGGGAGGGTTTTGAAGCGGAGTTTTTTAGGGTTAGGGCTCGAGGGGCGGGGTGTATCCCTTATCACACTGCTATAATTTAAGGATATTATTA
>NC_051409.1:37633684-37633818 GCF_015228065.2 Penaeus monodon | reverse complement strand
GGAATGTTTGTTTATGTGTCTGTTTGTCTTGTGGGGTGTTTTTGGTTGTTTTGCTTTGTGCGGTGTGTTGTGTTTTGGGGTGTTTAGTGAGTGTATGTTTGAGTGTGTGTTAAGGTGTGTGTGTTTATGTTTAG
>NC_051409.1:37633349-37633503 GCF_015228065.2 Penaeus monodon | reverse complement strand
GTGTGTGGGGTTTGGTATTATTATTTATTATCTTGTGGGGTTTGTTACTGTCGCGTGAGTATGTCTGTACATCATAATCTATATAAATACAGGTCATAGCACCTTAACACTACACATCAACGTTTCTTTTATACTTCTCCTTTTCCATTCTCCC
>NC_051409.1:37632916-37633106 GCF_015228065.2 Penaeus monodon | reverse complement strand
ATTATAAAATGACAGATGTCTCCGGCACAAGATGACTATACCACAGGTGTAGTAGGCACTTTTATCGATGGTCCTGCCACCTTTCGATTGAAAATGGAAAACAGGTGCAAGAGTGCTTCTTATTGGGGAGAAAAACAAGTCAGGGGTAGATTATGGCAACAGAGGAGTGGGGGGGAATATGCAAAGTCAT
>NC_051409.1:37631501-37631824 GCF_015228065.2 Penaeus monodon | reverse complement strand
CCTCACTCACAACGCACATCACGAGCTACGGAAACCCTGAGCGATTCTCAACCACAGGTGGAAAGTCCGCAACAGCTTTTCCGGTGCATTGCTAAAATACGATGGACGATGAACACACCTACTGTTGCTGTTCATTAGGACAAGCTTAATGGCGCAATAACGGGAGTGATGTGTGGTTATTAACGGGAAAGATGGGGGGGGACCTACATCTGCAATTACGAGAAATGGTTGTTTTCATAACTCTGGAGAACTAAAGGGTTGTCGGCTCGTTGGCAGGAGCGACGTGTGGGTAAATAGAGATTGTTTGAGTCATTAGCCTCGTT
>NC_051409.1:37631226-37631291 GCF_015228065.2 Penaeus monodon | reverse complement strand
GGGGAATGAAAATATTCAAATTATTCTTCGTTAATAAGGGATACGTGATTCAACCAGTGAAAAAT
>NC_051409.1:37631070-37631175 GCF_015228065.2 Penaeus monodon | reverse complement strand
AATTTATACATTGTGTGTGTGTGCGATCATATATCATATTGATATTAAAATTCTATTCTAGTCCGATTTATCTATCATTACCCTTTATTATTACCCCATTTTTTA
>NC_051409.1:37630669-37631048 GCF_015228065.2 Penaeus monodon | reverse complement strand
CGAACTGCAAAGCAAGGAAGAAAACCCTCAATGTTAGGGGGAAAAAAGCGTAAAAATATGAAAATATAATCGATTCAAGTAGACAATTTAGATTTAGAAAAGAATAATGTGAGTGAAAAGAATATGAAATGAAGAAGCAGGGAATAATAAAGAAAGAAATAATAAAGAAATACAGACTCCTCAAAGTGTTCATTATCAATAAAGTCAATGGTAATGATAGTGATAAACGAAAAATAATAATCAACAATATTTTGGTTGGACGGGAAAATTATAGAGAGAGGAACCACGCAAAACAATGATAAAAAAAAAATCAAATTCTCAATATTAACAGATTAAAGAAAAGAAAAAAAACTAAACTAGAGGAGACTACGGTAATCAC
>NC_051409.1:37630218-37630424 GCF_015228065.2 Penaeus monodon | reverse complement strand
GCCATGAGCCAACCAGGAAAAGAGGAAAACCCCAGTCCAACCGACGGGCTTCCCTACGCCAACACCTCCTCGACCACACGCCCTCCTGAAGGCGACCGCAACGAGTCAAATGGCGCATGACTCCCGTAACAAGGTCACGCGCGCTCTGGCACTTAGGGAGAGCGACCCCTTGGGCAAGCGAATGTCGAGGGAGTGATGATTACTAC
>NC_051409.1:37629361-37629621 GCF_015228065.2 Penaeus monodon | reverse complement strand
AGTGATTGATGTTTCCTGGGACTAAAGAAAACTGAAATATAGAAGATAGGGGAACGTAAAAAAAAAAAAAAATGTAGATGACAAAGGTTATGAACTGAACGGACCCTCAAGACAAAGCGAATATCGAGGTGTACTAATAATTACGAGAGAAAAGAAAGAACTAAATAAAAAGAGACGAAAGAAACGAGAAGAAATAGATGTAGAAGTAGAAGATAAAATAATAAAACAGGTAAGAAAAGAACTAAAATCCAGTGATTTGG
>NC_051409.1:37628794-37629147 GCF_015228065.2 Penaeus monodon | reverse complement strand
AAAGACCTAAATATTTCTAATAATAGATACTATAGATGTAGAAGATGATTTAATAGCCAAATATAATGAAAGTATCAGTAACTGCAAAGTGAAAGGGAGAGCTAGAATAATGATAGAAAATCACGCGACTACCAAAAAGTATAAAAAGGACAGACATAAGAGAGAGAGAGAAAAAAAAGGTAGTTGTGATAGCAAAGATGCGCAGATGTCCGAATAGCAGTCTTAATAGTTCGACACTTGGGATATGAAGCATCAAATGCCATCGAATCGAGCGACTACTTAACTTCACGACAATGTTTTGCAAAGGAACGTGTTTAATTCATCTACAAAAATAAGATTAACACACACACATT
>NC_051409.1:37628265-37628757 GCF_015228065.2 Penaeus monodon | reverse complement strand
CGACAGTACAAGGATGTTTCTCTTATTCAAACATCACATTTTTGGGTTGTTCGAACACGGAATACGAAGCTTCGAACGACCAACCGCGAAACGTTCACAGAAAGTACACTCATTTTGCAAATATATCAAAACGCTGTGTTGCAAAGTTCGCCGAATCACGATCTACACTGTTGAATTAAAAATTTAATTCAGCTGAGAATTATCCCGAGAAATTTTTAAAAGTGCCCGGGGGGAATTTGATATTAACGAGCGCATGTTTAACTTTCTGAACAAAAAAGTAGGTTCTCTTCGGAAAAAGATTCTAGATATATTACAAACTACAGCGCAACGTTACAGCGTAGAGCTTGAGTCATATATGAATAGAAACGGAAGAAAATAGAATATAAGACAGAGGGGGAAAGAAATTAAGGAAGGAAAATGGGAAAGGAGAGATAATTCCCAAAAGGGAAAAAAAATACAGGTTCTGTTCACATGTAAGTTGCCGGGAAAATT
>NC_051409.1:37627693-37628047 GCF_015228065.2 Penaeus monodon | reverse complement strand
CCCCCTTTTTCCCCGTCATACATATATTCAAAATTTTTCAATTTATTTTGAACTTAGCGGGAATTTATGGTTAACAAATGTATAACAATAATTTCGAATTTTCTCTCTTTTTTTTGCACGATCTAAATATAAATAACACGATAATTTATAGAGATTTTGAATAGAACGGCGAATGGAGATTAACAATTGAATACTGGACAAGATTAACCTAGTAACAGTAACCTATTTTAGACTTAAATGTTGATAGATATGTTTTGGAGAGACATTACCCCCCCCCCCCCTTTCAAATGAAAATAAAATGTGTTAACTGATAAATGATAAGAATGGTATGAATAAAGGCATTTACTTTCGTCG
>NC_051409.1:37627241-37627411 GCF_015228065.2 Penaeus monodon | reverse complement strand
GAAATGGTGTCCGACAGACGGTGGTCAGTGCCGGCTGTCACCAGTCACTCTATCCCGTGCCTTCACTTCCAGGTCGTGTTGTGGATCCCATTATCCTGTGGTAAAGGTCAAAAGATACGCCTCATACCATAGGATATTCCACAGGTTCTTGGGTTTCTAGCCTGGGTAAT
>NC_051409.1:37626802-37627208 GCF_015228065.2 Penaeus monodon | reverse complement strand
ATCCGGTCGTGACGTCACCGTTACGTGATAGCCAAAGGGGGAGGAGCAAGAGGGATGGCCATGTGACGTCACAGGTCACGTGGCCGAGCGGGAAACGGATGTAAAATGGGTTTATTATCAGTTATTGGTGACTGCCGACGGTCATGCAATAACATGCGATTTAAAAATACCTGGTTAATAATACGACTGCTGCTGTTTTATTCGTGTCGGAGAGTTATCATTGAACTTGTTAGTCAAGAGGTTCAAGAGAATTACCTTATGGCAGTCCGGTTCCGTAAGTGCTTGCTTTGTTACTGTTATTAACTTTATTGTTGTTATTGTTAATACGATTTTTATAACTTACTATTATTATTATTTCATAAACTGTAATGGTGATGATATTGGTATTTATAATCATTTATCTCGC
>NC_051409.1:37626627-37626714 GCF_015228065.2 Penaeus monodon | reverse complement strand
GTTACTACTATTAATTTATTGATATTATTTGTATGGTTATAACTGTGCTTCACTTCTTGTTTTGATTTAGTTGTTAGAATTAATAGC
>NC_051409.1:37626499-37626576 GCF_015228065.2 Penaeus monodon | reverse complement strand
AAACGTGACTAATCATCTCCTTTTTTCTTTCATTATTTTATTCTGCTCTTTCCTCTCCCCCCCCCCGTTGAAACCCC
>NC_051409.1:37626126-37626305 GCF_015228065.2 Penaeus monodon | reverse complement strand
CGCTACCTTCGGCCAGACCGCGACCCGACATTAGTATGAGATGCGAGCAGTAACGAGAGAGACTTATGGCCGCACTTGTTGAGTCCACATAAACCAGCGACCGTAATATTATTTCTTGCCGCTTGACACGCTGATCTGTAGACGTTGGCGTGGATGGGCGGTGCCTGTCTGTCTGGTGA
>NC_051409.1:37624890-37624987 GCF_015228065.2 Penaeus monodon | reverse complement strand
AAGGGCCCCGCGCTATGCCCAGTGAACAAAGGCCGGCATGAGGGCGTGAGCAAGGTCTCTGGCCGGAGGTGTGAGTACTGTGGCCTTTTTATCTTGG
>NC_051409.1:37623883-37624411 GCF_015228065.2 Penaeus monodon | reverse complement strand
TGTACTTTTTTTTATATTGTTGCAGGTCAAACTTCTCTTTTTTTAAATAATCCAAAAGTCACGCTTGATTCGCCGCAAGAGTTTCATGAAACACAACATCTTGGTTTTGAATGTTGCAATCTGAGTGTTGCGATTTGAGTGTTGCAATGAGTGTTGCAATTTGAGTGTTGCGATTTGAGTGTTGCAATTTGGGTGTTGCAAGTTGAGTGTTGCAAGTTCAGTGTTGCAAGTGTTACAATTTGAGTGTTGCAATCTGAGTGTTGCAACGCATCACCTGCTAAACGTAGCGAAAAAGAACTGAAATCTAGCGGTTCATTTTTTCCCCGAAAATGCTAGATACGTTTTTTTTTTTTTCGTTCGCTGCTTGGCTTTCGCTGAGCTTAATGAATTGCTTTAGTTGATTATTAGTCTTAGGTTATTGATTTCGTGTTTTAATGTATGTATATTTCAGTTAAAGGTTTAAAGGTTTCGTGTTTTAATGTATGTATATTTCAGTTAAAGGTTCGTTCGTTTTGTAAGTTCCCTGTG
>NC_051409.1:37622488-37622710 GCF_015228065.2 Penaeus monodon | reverse complement strand
GCGGAGCTCTTGTTTGATTGGCTGGTCACGTGATTGAGAAAACAAATAAACAAAGGAATAATAATTTTTAAAAAACGAAAAGAAGAAAACGGGAATTGAGAAAAAATGAAAAAAATATTTTCTTTTTTTCATAGTTTTTAACGTCCTTGTTTAGTCTATTTTAAAACTTTGATTTTTTTACGTTAACATTATTATAATTGGTAAAAATCTTGCTTTTAAAAT
>NC_051409.1:37621889-37622025 GCF_015228065.2 Penaeus monodon | reverse complement strand
ACCTATACCCCCCCCCCACCCCTTGAAAGCAGGCAAAAGCAGGCAAAATCGAACACCTGCGCTCGTGGTGCCTGCTTGAGGGTCTAAGCACTAACATGACTCAGCACTTTAGCAAAACATTCGTTTTACTCGTCCT
>NC_051409.1:37621185-37621382 GCF_015228065.2 Penaeus monodon | reverse complement strand
ATAGAAAGTGTAACCAAAAACTTTTTTTTTTCTATGCAGTTACTACTATATTTCAAAAATATAAGGCATACACAACCACTATATAATTTTCTTCACTTACGTAATGTTACTGGGGGAACTATAACAAACCTGCGATTAATGTTATGTTGTGTGTGCGGTATCTCTCAGTCTGTTGTGGTAATGGTTGACTCATTATG
>NC_051409.1:37620728-37620805 GCF_015228065.2 Penaeus monodon | reverse complement strand
CACGGAAGTTACTTAGATTAAAAGGTCTTGAAGTGTTTTTAACTCTTTTAACATGAACAGAATGGTAACCAAAAGAA
>NC_051409.1:37620588-37620664 GCF_015228065.2 Penaeus monodon | reverse complement strand
ATGCGAGTACCTGTTCGTACATGCAGGCATGTATAGATCAATGCTAAGATACTATCAGGTGCTTACCCAAATACGA
>NC_051409.1:37619862-37620137 GCF_015228065.2 Penaeus monodon | reverse complement strand
CAGGCAAACATCCGATCACGAGATTTTTCGTCATTCATTTTAAACTGGTCGCTATTTGCCCTGCGTGTCGGAATTACACAGCATGTTGACTTTAAGCAAGAAAAATATACACTCTTCTGCAATGCACATGTTCTATATGCGTATGTCGCTCTCTCACCTTTTAAGAGCCATCATTGCAACTTGGTCACGCTGCAACCCAACGCAACACTGGCTTGCTCTGGCTCGACTTGGCTTGGTTTTGTCCTGGAGGCGGGTTGGTCTCTGCTGGCCTCGGT
>NC_051409.1:37618578-37619773 GCF_015228065.2 Penaeus monodon | reverse complement strand
TTGTCCTGGAGGTGGCTTGGTGCCTCTGGGCGCGTTTGGTTTGACGATGGCTTTGATCTTGGGCTGTGATTTTTGGTTGACTTGATTGCTCTTTGTCCTGAGGTGAGCTTGGTCTCTGCTCTCTTGTTTGGCTTCTTGAGAGATTGTTAGACTCAGATGCTTGCCTTGTTTTTTTTGAGGATGTTAAATCAGCTTGCTTGTTAGTTAGGTCGTTGACCTTTCTTTCTTCAGTTGTTCAGTGCCAGCTGTGATTCTATTAATCTAGCTTTGCTTCAGCTCCCTGAGCTTGCCTCGAGATCAAGACTATTTCACAAATATATTTTCCAAGGGTGTGACGTTCTAAGAAACAAAAGAGTGATTTAAAATGGTCTAAAAAAAATATAGACTGACTTGCTTTCGTCCAAGGAACAACAGTCATGAAAATAGTCTAAAAAAATGGACTAGTCTTGCCTCGAGATCAAAACTGTTCCACAGACCTTTTTCATCCAAGGGTCTGACGTTCTAAGACACAACAGAGTGATTAAACAAGGTCTAAAAAAATGGACTAAGCTTGCCTCGAGATCAAAACTATTCCACAGACCTTTTTCATCCAAGGGTCCGACGTTTTAAGACAAAAGATTAATTAAAAAAGGTCTAAAAAATGGACTAGGCTTGCCTGTTCCACAGACCTATATTTCTTTCACGGATCTAAGACTTCCACTCTAGCTTGGTCTGACGCTCTCGAAACAACAGAATGGTCTAAAAACGAGGGAAACCAGACCAGCAAGGGGCAACCAGGCTCAGGCTAGGTCTATAAGAGGCAGTCATGAAAAGGTAAACAAACCGAGGACTGCTAGACAGCCTGTTTAAGCTCACACAGGTTAAGACAAACAGGTGTAAATCATTCACAACATGGAGCAAACAAGCCCCAACAATAAACAGCCTGGAAATTGCTCTAAGTATGCAAATAGTTCGGCTGAGATATATGAAGAAAAAAAAGTGGGGAGGGAGGGAGGGATCAAAAGTTTTGGGTTTTTTTGGGGGGTTTTTTCTTAAAATTTTTTTTTTTTGGGGTTTTTTTTTTTTTGGGGGTTTGGAAAAATTTTTTTTTTGGGGTTTTTTGTTTGTTTTTTTTTAAGGGGGGTTTGGCCGGGTTTTTTTTGGGGTTTTCCCGGGGGAAAATTTTGCCCGCTTTTTTTTTAGGGGGAAACTTCCC
>NC_051409.1:37618441-37618547 GCF_015228065.2 Penaeus monodon | reverse complement strand
AAAAAAATTTTTTTAAAAAAAAATTTGGTTTTTTCCCCCCCCCTTTCCCAAAAAAAAAAATTTTTCCCTTTTTTAAAATGCCCCCCAAAAAAAAATTTTAAAGGTT
>NC_051409.1:37618204-37618330 GCF_015228065.2 Penaeus monodon | reverse complement strand
GGTTTTTACAACCTTTTTTTTTAAAAAATTTTTTACCGGGGCCCCTTTAAAAAATTTTTTAAAAAAAAAAAGGCCAGGGGGGCCCCCAACCAAATTTTTAAAGGAAAGAAAAAAATTTTTCCCCCC
>NC_051409.1:37618081-37618173 GCF_015228065.2 Penaeus monodon | reverse complement strand
GGGGGAAAAACTTTTCCCCAAAAAGGGAAAAAAAAAAATTTTTTGGGGGGAAAAAAAAGGGGAAAAAAAGGGGGGGGGGGGGGAAAAACCCC
>NC_051409.1:37617819-37617931 GCF_015228065.2 Penaeus monodon | reverse complement strand
CCCCCATTGGAAAATTTTTAAAAAATTTTTTTTTTTTTGGGGCCCCGGGGGGGAAAAAAAGGGGAAAAAGGGGGGGGAAAAGGGGGGGGGAAAAAGGGGGGGAAGGGGGGGG
>NC_051409.1:37617483-37617782 GCF_015228065.2 Penaeus monodon | reverse complement strand
CCCCCCCCAAAAAAAAAAAAACCCCCCCCCCCCAAAAACCCCAACAAAAAAAACCCCCCCCCCCCCCCAAAAAAAAAACCCCAAAAAACCCCAAACCCCAAAACCCCCCCCAAAAACCCCCCAAACACAAAACCCAAAAACCCACCCCAAATTCCCCCCAAAAAAAAAAACCCAAAAAAGGGAACCAAAAATTTAAAAATTTTTTAAAAAAATTAAAAAAATTTTAAAAAAAATTCCCCCCCTTTAAAAAAAAAAACCCCCTTAAGGAAAAACCCCCCCCAACGGCCCCCCAATTTAAA
>NC_051409.1:37617053-37617160 GCF_015228065.2 Penaeus monodon | reverse complement strand
TTTTTTCCCCAAAACCCCCCCCTTAAAAATTTTTTAAAATTTTTTTTTCCCCCAAATTTTCCCCCCTTCCCCCTTCCTATTTTCCTTGCCAAAAAAAAATTTTTTTT
>NC_051409.1:37616855-37616925 GCF_015228065.2 Penaeus monodon | reverse complement strand
TTTTTTTCCCCCCTTTCCCCCCCCTTTTCCCCCCCTTCTCCTTTTTTTTCCCCCTTTCCTCTTTTTTTTT
>NC_051409.1:37616703-37616776 GCF_015228065.2 Penaeus monodon | reverse complement strand
CCCCCCCCCTTTTTTTTTTTTTCCCCTTTTCCTTTTCCCCTTTTCCCCCCCCCTTTTTCTCCCCCCCCCCCCC
>NC_051409.1:37616115-37616417 GCF_015228065.2 Penaeus monodon | reverse complement strand
TTTTTCCCTTTCCCCCCCTTTTTTTTCCCCCAAAAAAAAATTTTTTTTTTTTAATTAATGGTTTAAAAACCCGGAAAAATTTTTTTGGGGGGGGGAAAAAAAGGGGGGGAAAAAAAAAAAAAAAAGGGGGGGGGGGGGGGAAAGGGGAAAAGGGGGGGAAAGAAAAAAAGGGGGAGAGAAAAAAAAAAAGAGAAAGGGGGGGGAATAAAAAAAAAGGGGGGGAGGGGGGAAAAGAGAAGGGGGGGAAAAAAAAAAGGGGGGAGAAGGGGAAAAAAAGGAGAAAGAGAGAGGGGGAAGATTTT
>NC_051409.1:37615961-37616063 GCF_015228065.2 Penaeus monodon | reverse complement strand
GGGGGGGGGAAAGGGGGGGAAAAAGGGGGGGGAAAATTTTTTTTTGGGTTTTTGGGGCCCGGGGGCGAAAAAAAAAAGGGGGGGGAAAAAGGGGGGGGGGGG
>NC_051409.1:37615818-37615895 GCF_015228065.2 Penaeus monodon | reverse complement strand
GGGAAGGGGGGAAGAGGGGGGGGGGGGAAAAAAAAAAAAAAAGGGGGAAAGGGGGGGGAAAAAAGGAGAGGGGGCCC
>NC_051409.1:37615210-37615674 GCF_015228065.2 Penaeus monodon | reverse complement strand
CCCCCAAATAAAAGAAATACGGCCTCCTAACCCGAACGCCGATCAAATATTGCTCATGGAGTCAAAATCATCCCCAAACCAACCAGAAGAGAGAAACATATAAAAAAAATTATAATAAATAAATAAAAATATACAAAAAAAAAAATCGTCATAACGAGTAACATTAGCATTAAAAAAAAAAAAAAGGATGGCACAGGTGTCAGCAAATGCCAACAGGTGTTTCAGTGTGAAAATTATTTAATGGTCTTTCATGAATCATCTTAACAGCCCCTTTGTTAGCCCCGCCCAGTTAGCATCATTTTAAAACAGAAAGAGTTCAACCCTTACAACCTTTTTTTTTTTCCCCGCAAGTGTGTGTTGCACGATTGCATCTTTGAAGGATTGCAATACACTCGCGTTCGGTGCCTCCCCCCCCCCTTTTCCCCCCTTCCCCCCCGGGTCTTTTGTGTTGCACCGCTTTGAAA
>NC_051409.1:37615084-37615179 GCF_015228065.2 Penaeus monodon | reverse complement strand
CGGTTGAGCGGACTTGGTAACCTCTGTTTATTTGTTCCTATCTATCTGATTATCTATCTTACAGCCGTATGTTTTTTTTATGATTAGGAAGAAGT
>NC_051409.1:37614091-37614383 GCF_015228065.2 Penaeus monodon | reverse complement strand
GGGGTTTTTCTTTTTTTTTTTGTTTTTATTGGTTTTCCAAAAAAGGTATGTTTGGTTTTTTAATTTTTTTTCTTTTTTTTTTTTCCTTTTCAAGGCATTTTTTAAAATCGGCCATTAACCCCAAGAAAATACCCTTTTAAAAAAACAAAAAACCCCCAAAAACCAAAACTATTTATTTTTTTCCTTTTTTACCTAATTAAAACCTCCAAATTTTTCCTTTTTTAATTTATCGGCCCATTAAACCCATTCCAAAAAAACCTTTTATAACCGATTCCAAAAAAATGATTTTTTT
>NC_051409.1:37613631-37613732 GCF_015228065.2 Penaeus monodon | reverse complement strand
ACATATTAATGGGATAGAAAAATGTGATGGGAAATTTTGCCTTTTCTTTTGTCTTCCCTGGGTTTTTTTTTTTTGGTTGTTAAAACTTTTTTGTATCCGGG
>NC_051409.1:37613000-37613246 GCF_015228065.2 Penaeus monodon | reverse complement strand
CCCCACCTCACCCAAACCCCCCTCCCCCCCTTTCTCCCCCCCTCCCCCCCCACCCCTCTCTCTGCAACAATTTCCCTTTTTTAAAAAATATAGAAAAAAAATATTTTAAATAAAGAAAGGTTTTTTACGGACGTGATCGTTATGAATTAAATTCGTTCTGGGATAATTTAACTGTTAATTTTTTATGTGTCCCTGTTTAATTTTGTCAAAGGAGTCATATAACGGGGTGGGGGCCCCTTTTGTTTT
>NC_051409.1:37612519-37612658 GCF_015228065.2 Penaeus monodon | reverse complement strand
CGGAACCAAAAACAGAAAAAAAAGTGACATTGGCAAGTGGGAAGCAGACCATACATTGCAACGGCTCGCCTGATGTGCAAGAGAAGCAGTTGATTATATTTTGGGAAAGACGATTTCGAGACATACCTCCCCCCCCCCA
>NC_051409.1:37611875-37612014 GCF_015228065.2 Penaeus monodon | reverse complement strand
CGCATCACCAAACGAAGCCCAGCAGGTCAACCAACCCTTATCTCTCTTATCTCTGGGACGTAATTCTGAATATTTTGGGTCCATTTTCACACCTGGAGTTGATAAGTTCAATTGCTTTCGTTTCAGGTAATTTCAGTGA
>NC_051409.1:37611228-37611303 GCF_015228065.2 Penaeus monodon | reverse complement strand
TTCCTATACATTATTTTCCTGTCACGTTGCAGCTTCTTTAGATATTCCATGAAGGTGATAATTTGTGTGTTAATA
>NC_051409.1:37610986-37611064 GCF_015228065.2 Penaeus monodon | reverse complement strand
AGTTTATCCCCTAGTCTAAGGGTCTGATTGGTTTATCCCGTATTACTGCAACGTCCTGAAAAATCCGTTTGTTCATTT
>NC_051409.1:37610380-37610727 GCF_015228065.2 Penaeus monodon | reverse complement strand
TTATCATATATTTTTTAAGGGAGAGATTAGAGCATAGAGATATGAATGCAGAAGCTAGGGGGGGGAGAGGGCAGTGGAGGGGGGGAGAGGTGCACGGGAGGAAGGGGGAGGGGGAGGGGGAGGGGGGGGGGAGGTAGGAAGGAGAGGGGAAGGGGAGAGGGGAGGGAGGGGAGGGAGGTGCACGGTGGAGAGAGAGGGGGAGGGAGGGGAGGGGGGAGGGGGGGGGGGGGAGATCCCTAGGTGAGGTTACTTCTGCTTGCGGAAAGCTTCAAAGAGGCTTAGGGGTTTATAAAGCGTTTAAATTCATGTCCGTGTGTTTGTTGCAAATGCATTTGAGTTCGTCTCCC
>NC_051409.1:37610262-37610326 GCF_015228065.2 Penaeus monodon | reverse complement strand
TCCCCTCTTTTGGTGGCTTGCGTTGGTTATGATGAAGGTCTTGATGATTTTCTCATTTTTCCTC
>NC_051409.1:37608978-37609415 GCF_015228065.2 Penaeus monodon | reverse complement strand
CAAAAATCCGTTTCCAGCAAGAGAACAGAACGCAAGCCAAGGTGATGCTGGCAGTGACATGGCAAGAAATCGCCATTTGCACCATTTCCATCAGATATCAATATATTCTCTATATTTTTTCTCCCCGTTGTGTGCTCTCTCTACACGTTCAAAGCGAGATATAAAGTATAAAAGGGAAGAAAAAAAAAATAGCAGATGAAATGATGTATAGATACGATGTTTTGTGCGTGTGTGTGTGAGAGAGAGAAGAGAGGAGAAATAGAAGGGAAGGGAAGATGGAGAGAGAGAGGAGAGAAAGGGAAGGGAAGGAAAGAGAGAGAGGGGGGGAGAAAGGGAAGGGAAAGGGAGGGGGGGAGAAAGGGAAGGGAAAGGGAGAGAGAGAAAGGATGAGGAAGGGAGGAGAAGGGAGAGAGAGCGAAGAGAGGAGGAAGGGAGAA
>NC_051409.1:37608492-37608784 GCF_015228065.2 Penaeus monodon | reverse complement strand
AGCGGACGTGAATGACTGTGCATGCCTGCGCTTCGTTCCCGATATGAACCAAGGCCTATGCCATGTCTTTATACATACCCGGGTGCTGACTTCATCCGACCTCATTCATTTTATGCTAAATTATCCGATATTAATTCAGTGTATCTTAAGTCGACGGCGGAAAAAAACGCTCTTGTGAAATTCAGTTTGTGTAAAGTTACAGCGGTTGAATATGATCGCGTCTACTGCATAAAAAGGCATCTATCTGTTTGGTTGAGCTTGGTTGAGCATTGGCGCTTTTCTTCGCTAAGTT
>NC_051409.1:37607745-37607855 GCF_015228065.2 Penaeus monodon | reverse complement strand
CTGCCCTTCCCCTGCCCCATCTTTCCCTCTTCACCTTCCCTCATTTTGCATGATCGGGACGCAGCTGTCATGACACGTGCGCCAAGTTCTAATACCGACCAATTTCTTAC
>NC_051409.1:37607087-37607712 GCF_015228065.2 Penaeus monodon | reverse complement strand
GACCACTTCCGTAACAGAAAAAAAAATCCAGAACAGAATACTTTCGTACACAAAAAAATGTCCCAAAATCGACGACGTTCGTACCAAATATGACCCAAAAGCCGATTACTTTCGTACAAAAAAACGACCACTCTCGTACAGAAAAAATCGACCACTTTCGTACCAAAAAAGACCTAAAACCGACCACTTCCGTACAAAAAAAAAAGACCCAGAACATATCCAATTTTGTACCAAAAAAGACCCCAAAAAACGACCACTTACGTACCAAAAACTGGCCCAGAACAGACCCTTTTGTCCCCAAAAAAAGACCCCAAAACCGACCGCTTCCGTACCAAAAATGACCCAAAAAAATAAGCAGGTGAGACGCAGCCTTACAAAATACGGTTTATTGGCTGTCCTCGACTTTGGAACGTTTTGGGACAGTGGCGATGAGAGAGAGAGATTATTGTGAGTTGTGTTTGGTGGTTGTCTCTTTGTGTCTGTGGCATTGTCTTTTTCTCTGTCTGTCTGTTTGTTTATCTGTCTCTTCTGTTTCTGTTCTCTTTTCTTTATTCTGTCTCTGTTCTGTCTGTTTATTTGTCTCTATCTTTTTTTCTCTGTCTCTTTTTCACATTCTCTCTCACAT
>NC_051409.1:37606402-37606595 GCF_015228065.2 Penaeus monodon | reverse complement strand
TGTGTTCCTCATTATCAGTAATCATTTGGATTAACAATTAGCGCGGTTCATACAAAGCACTTAAATGTTTGCATGAGGGCGCCACATGCAGTAAAGCTTTGGTAATTACACAGTCTGTGAGTTATTTAATGACCGGTTCTACTCCCGTGTTATTTTTGAGATATGATGTGGCTCGGTTTTTTAGCATATGGGT
>NC_051409.1:37605150-37605495 GCF_015228065.2 Penaeus monodon | reverse complement strand
AAAGAAAATAGAAGAAACGTGAAGAAAATCACACCAGTAGAAAAAAGGGCAGAGAAAAAAAGACAAAACGAAAAAAAAAAAAACAGAAAACCATAAAAAAAGAAAACAGACCAAAACAAGGAAAACAAAGAAAACAGAAAAGAAGAAAACAGACCAACAGACACATCAGAGCAAAGAAAACAGAACACACTCCTCAAAGGATAAAATCAAACCTTTACAACAATCCTAAAAATCAGAAAATGCTTCCTACAGTCCTCGATCGTCGGCATTAACCTCATCATAAGGCATCATAAATCATAAAAAGTCGTTAAGCCACTAACAGAGAAGCAGCTCAGCATATTTCAT
>NC_051409.1:37602628-37603086 GCF_015228065.2 Penaeus monodon | reverse complement strand
CGGTAATACAGTACTATATACTGAAAACACCGATGTGTATATATTAAGTTGATAATCGACACATGAAAGATTAGATTTTAAAATAATAATGATTACAAATGAAAACAATTCTACAGACAATATAACAAAAATATTCTTAATTATCAGCAAAATAAATGCGTGAACAGTTAAACGAAAACCATATTTAGCAACAATCAGAGATAAAAACAAAACAAAACCAAAAACAGAGGTAAACGTTTTCTTGGGTCACTAAAAGCGGGTTCATTTGTTCCTCGGAGAAATACAGATTCTCGGCGCGTCTAGAAAAAATGATAAAACGAATAAAAACAAATAAAAGAAAAAATAAGAAAAGAAAAATATAAAAGAAAAACAAATGAAACGAAAAATAAATAAAAGAAAAAAAAAAAGTTATAAACACACCGTCAGTCTCAAAATACACTCGATCTATATCATCAGCG
>NC_051409.1:37602346-37602577 GCF_015228065.2 Penaeus monodon | reverse complement strand
AAAAAGGACATAAAGAAACACAAGAAAAGAACGGAAAGAATCCACCAACAAGCGAATGAGAGAGAATGAGAAAAGCGAGTGAGAGGGAAAGAATGAACAAGTACAGTTGAAAGTAGTGTGTGACAGATCCCCCACACATTTTCTGACCTAATGATAATTTATAGCTAAGTCCTCTATGGCTTCCATTATCACTTTAGATGCATTTTTATTACTCCCCCAACGTACGAGGGT
>NC_051409.1:37602153-37602287 GCF_015228065.2 Penaeus monodon | reverse complement strand
GAAATGAGCGCACGTGGGTTTGTTTACATTACGTCATTCATGCGGCGGTGTAGTGCAGTTACCAAGTCGTGTCTTTTATTCCTGGGAGAAAATACAATGTTTGGGTTAATAAATTTTCCTTGGGTGATGTTGCC
>NC_051409.1:37601852-37601989 GCF_015228065.2 Penaeus monodon | reverse complement strand
AAAAGGAGGGAGGGAGAAATATGTTTATTTCTAATGTGTTTCTGTTCCTCCTGTGAGTAATTCAGGTTATTCGGTATTATATAAGTGGTTTCATTCTTTTCAACAAATCGATACTGAGATTACGACACACTTTAGGA
>NC_051409.1:37600175-37601212 GCF_015228065.2 Penaeus monodon | reverse complement strand
TGTTCCAGGAATACTCCCCAGGCTGTGTCTACGTGAAATATCGCTCACCAATTGTTCAGTGTTCACACCTCTAAGCAAGATTTCCTGTCTATGTTGAACCAAGAAACGAGTTCAATGTTGCTATGTTGCAATAGCGCTGGGATTTTTTTTTTTTTTTTTTTTTTTGGGGGGGGGGCTTTTTTTTTTTTTTTTTTTGCCTTGTTTTTTTTTTTTTTTTTTTTTTTTTTTTATCTCACGCCAGTTGTCAGTTTTAATTTACATCTGCTGGTGTCTTCATAATGATGTTTTTTGTTTTTTTTTTTGCTTGCGTGTGTGTGTGTGTGTGTGTGTGTTTTCTTTTATTCTCAGCTTATTCTATTTTGTATTCCTTATTTATTTTCCTCTTTTTTCTCTTCTTTCTATTTTTACTTTTATTTCTTTTCTTTTTTAGAGGGATTATGATATATCTCATTACGAGGTAAATACCCGAGTTCTAGAGATAACATAGAGATCTGTTATCAATTATATATATGTAATTTCTCCTTTACCTGTCACCCGCGTAAAAGACCATAAAGTTGATTACTTAATATAAAGTAACTTATATGTGTGTATCATCATTTACTGACATATATATATTTTGTAATCTTATGATCACGCGCGGTTGGTAACACTTGGTTAAATAGAGTAACATAATGTGGCAACACCTGTTCTGGGACATGTTTGCTTGTTACCATATTTTCTTCCCTAAATTTTTCTCCCGATCCTCTTTTTTTCCGTATTTGTAATGATTGTTGTGTTTAATTATTTTCATTCTGCAATTATCTCTTAATTTCTTCCATCCACATTCCGTGCAAAAGAGATTATAACGTGTTTCTTTTGCCTTATGTTAAAGCATTCCAGTCTCATTATGGCGATGCGCTCGTCTTTTGTTTCTGTTTATTTATTTGGCGGTTCTGAATCCTTTTATTTTGTCATTTAATGGCGTTGTTTCTCATTTTAAAGAGGATTTTCATTATCATCTATGAAAAGTAACTTAGTAGGTTGATATTTCCTCGACC
>NC_051409.1:37599554-37599630 GCF_015228065.2 Penaeus monodon | reverse complement strand
TTAACAGAATTGGGAATAGAAATAACAAACACTGAACTATGGCTGTTATATTTAAAAGTTCTCATTATAACCGTAG
>NC_051409.1:37598671-37598746 GCF_015228065.2 Penaeus monodon | reverse complement strand
AAAGAAGGAAATGTTGAAATAACAAATAAAAGAATAAGAAACGAGGATTAAAGCAGAAGAGGATGAGAGGAAACG
>NC_051409.1:37598343-37598408 GCF_015228065.2 Penaeus monodon | reverse complement strand
GGAAGCGACCACAAAAATAGAAGAAATTAACATCAGGAGAAAGAAACAGGAGTATAAAGAAGATG
>NC_051409.1:37596953-37597022 GCF_015228065.2 Penaeus monodon | reverse complement strand
TTTCATTCTTCTTCCGCTTATTTATCTAACTAATGATTGTGAAAATATATTTTTTATGATAATAACTAC
>NC_051409.1:37596577-37596689 GCF_015228065.2 Penaeus monodon | reverse complement strand
CAACAACATATTGACGTAAAAACAAAAGCAGAAGAAAAAAAAAATCGTTCAAAACAGGTGCTGATGATGATCTGAAAAATGATGCATGATTTTCTTTTATAGGATTTGAAGA
>NC_051409.1:37595559-37595756 GCF_015228065.2 Penaeus monodon | reverse complement strand
GCAGAAAAAAAAACGTACCAGGAAAACAACAGTAACAAATTAATTTACTATCTACAAAAAAAAGGGTTAAAATCAATTAATTAAGTAAGTAAAAACACAGGTAAAGATCTTGACTGTGCAAACTTACCTCTTCGTCGTTAGACAGAGTTGTCCTGCGTTTAAGCTTTATCGACGAAGGGAAAAACTTATCGCTATTA
>NC_051409.1:37595160-37595317 GCF_015228065.2 Penaeus monodon | reverse complement strand
AAATCAGACAAAAAAAAAGACAAAAAAAAACACTCATTTTTGTTTGTCAGCGTGGAGACCAAGCGAACGTGTACCTGTGTGGAATTCAAAGCTTGTGTATACAGATTATGTAAAATCTTGCCCGTGTGTATTGTAGCCTTTAAGCATTCTAACTCTC
>NC_051409.1:37594931-37595046 GCF_015228065.2 Penaeus monodon | reverse complement strand
CTTACATGTTATTACCTTCCTTTGAAAACAACAAAGCGGACTAACTTTTCTAGGGGAGTGTGATGAGGAATGAAGGAAGGGAAGAGGAGAAAGCGGGAAGAAGAAGAAGAGGGGA
>NC_051409.1:37594819-37594886 GCF_015228065.2 Penaeus monodon | reverse complement strand
CATACAGAAATAATCATTTTGGAAATACAAGGTAAGAAAAAAATTATCAGTGGAAGAAGATAGGAAG
>NC_051409.1:37593123-37593288 GCF_015228065.2 Penaeus monodon | reverse complement strand
AAAGTAACACACTCAAACAACTACTCAAGCAAACACACAAACAAGAAGATAAACATATAATGGAAATGAATTAAAATAACTGTCCTGAATTGTCTTCAGTAAAAAGAGGTGAGTTTTTTGTGCACTTATTAAAGTGATCATCACCTTGTTATTCTCAACACCAAC
>NC_051409.1:37592974-37593091 GCF_015228065.2 Penaeus monodon | reverse complement strand
CACTTGTCGTTATGACAGTGGATGTTAACTGTAATGGTAGTTCTGTTATACCACTGATATCCGATGTGGTTTAAGTATTAATGTTATTGTTTTTAGTGTGATTGGTTGCCTGTGATG
>NC_051409.1:37592698-37592936 GCF_015228065.2 Penaeus monodon | reverse complement strand
GGACTTTTTTTACGGTGATGATAGAACTGCGTTAATGTTATTCTCATTATAATCGGTATAGATTTTGATAATGTTATTGTTATTGTAATTGTTATAATAATTGTTAACAGCAATGACAATGACATCACCACTAAAATCGTGTTTATATCTGGTATGAGTCTTTTTATTTTTGTCACAAGTGAGTGTACAGCATGTATTGTTGAGTGGTTGTAGAAATAATTGTTTTGGCTGAAAAAAA
>NC_051409.1:37591933-37592008 GCF_015228065.2 Penaeus monodon | reverse complement strand
TTTTCGTATTTAATTCCCCTCAGTTTCACCATTCGTTACCCCTTCCCCATCTCCCTTTTTATTTTAAGCTCTTTC
>NC_051409.1:37591753-37591896 GCF_015228065.2 Penaeus monodon | reverse complement strand
TTCTATTTTTCCCCTCTTTCTTGCTCCCCTTCATTGCCCTTTCTTCCTCCTTCCCCTTCTCGGATAATCGTGCAAATAATAAATGTGAATAAACAGCTATGCAGTGTACTTGCCTCGAAGAATAATGATATTTTATGATAATG
>NC_051409.1:37590277-37590476 GCF_015228065.2 Penaeus monodon | reverse complement strand
TTTTAAAAAAAAATGGCATCAGTAAGAATAATCACTACGGTGATATTGCAAAGAAAATGCTAATATGATAACTAACACAATTACCAAAAATTTAAATGCAATATTTCCGTCCTGCTTTAGAATTTCAAAAGTTGTAGTTTGTGTTACAAGATTTTTTTTCCTCCTTTTTAAGTACTCACATCTGGATGTTTTAAGAACA
>NC_051409.1:37589514-37589686 GCF_015228065.2 Penaeus monodon | reverse complement strand
AAGTTTCACTCTTTGTTAGACTTTGACAAACCAATCGATTTTTTTTCTTTTCTTTTTCGCTAGTTTACTAAAAGCAAACTAGCCTGAGTTCAGATTAAAACTGCTTAACTAATATACTCATAACTTGCTTAGCCTCTCAGTTGTAACCCAATATCTCGTAACTAATTCAGTT
>NC_051409.1:37588614-37588809 GCF_015228065.2 Penaeus monodon | reverse complement strand
CGTGCGTGTGTGCGCGTGCGCGTGTCCCTCCGGAATGGCATGAACTTTCGCAATAAGTGTTTTATCTATATCGCAAAGTTTTGATAAACGTATCAGTTCCATCAGACCATAAAACAAAAAGACAGAATCACTCAACGAATCTTGGCTATCTGGGAACTTGTGCTGCCCGCGAGTTCGATTCCCGTCGCCCCCCCC
>NC_051409.1:37588227-37588381 GCF_015228065.2 Penaeus monodon | reverse complement strand
CGTGCAATGCCCTGGCAATCTCACTCTAGGTAATGATTTCATTCACGAAACGCCGTTCGGAATTAGTAATCTACGATAAGGGAACTCTGAAAACGGAGAAAACCTTGCGAGGAGGAGAGACGGGGATATGGGAGAGAGGAAGGGGAGACGAACG
>NC_051409.1:37587824-37588102 GCF_015228065.2 Penaeus monodon | reverse complement strand
TTTATTTTTAAAAATCAGACAAATATTTTTTTTTTTAATGAAATGCGCAACTCAGCGGATGTTGATAAACAATTGCCCTCCCTTATTTGTTCTTTTGTTCTTCCTTTTAAAGTCGGCAACTACAGCTGGCGAATATTGAAAAGCGACGGACTAAATTCTGTACTCTCGCCACACACTCGCCCGCCCTTTCACATCCCTTCATTGCCAGAAAATCTATTGAATAATTTTAACCGATGGAGGCAAATTAAATTGTGGCTCCTATATTGCACAACGAACGA
>NC_051409.1:37587633-37587764 GCF_015228065.2 Penaeus monodon | reverse complement strand
GGAACAATATTACCCCTTTTTTGTTTTGGTTTTGAACTTATTGATGAATACCTTGGGTCGGTGCGGGTGGTTCGGTATTTTAATGCTTTTTTCCCGGATTCGTGGTGATAATACTTGTACGAATCGCGGAG
>NC_051409.1:37585713-37585810 GCF_015228065.2 Penaeus monodon | reverse complement strand
AACAGATAATTCTAAATACAAAGTGAAGCTTTTGTTATTCATTCGAATTTCCTTTAATCGAAAAAAAAATCCTCTTTAAGTTGCTCACGCCGCAACA
>NC_051409.1:37585527-37585626 GCF_015228065.2 Penaeus monodon | reverse complement strand
GGTTACCGCCATTCATACATTTATATTAAAAACAAACAATATTTCGCATACAACTTTTGTTCTCCCCGATCGGCCATGTTGAAATTCCTGCTAGACGTC
>NC_051409.1:37584740-37585206 GCF_015228065.2 Penaeus monodon | reverse complement strand
GATTCCGTGTTAAAAGTGGTTGCTCTTGGCGAGCGGATGACAAACGCACGAAGCGATGGTAAGTGTTGGTATTGTTGTGGTAGCGAAGGAGAGTTAAAGGACCTTTAAGTATGGTACCACAATGGAATGGTAGACAGATGGTTAACAGTGGTACTGTACTATACAGATAGACACACCTGAAGCAATGGTACCACTCGGACAACCTGGTAATATGATACCAAAGTACCGGCACCATAACAGACCGGGTAAAACTAGGAGCCAATGACAAACCAATAGAAATGGTACCAAAACTGGTAAGTAATACCGGTACCACAAGAGACAAACCACACAAGTACCACTAAGAACGAGCAACCAGGTACCAATTCGGCATAAAAAAAAAAGTAAGTACCAGGGAAACAGCTCTGTGGTAGAAGTGTAACTAGTGGTAGGATGATACGCTAGGGGGGGAGGGGGGAACGGTGGAGCA
>NC_051409.1:37584213-37584687 GCF_015228065.2 Penaeus monodon | reverse complement strand
TTTTACGACAGCTAATTTGTAGTCAGTGGCGGGTAGAGAGGGAAGGGAGGAGGGGGAGAGGGAGGAGGGGAGGGGAGGGGATGAGAGAGGAGAAGCGGGTAGGGAGGGACGGGAGGAGAGGAGGGTGGGGGGAGGGGGCGTGTGGGAGGAGAGGAAGAGCACCGGAGGGCGTGAGGGAGGAGAGGAAGGGGGGGGAGGGAGAGCGGGCGAAGAGGGGAGGGGTGTGAGGGACTAGAGCACGGGGAGGGCGTGAGGAAGGGGAGGAGAGGAGGGGGTGAGAGAGGAGACGGAGGAGGGGAGGGCGTGAGGGAGGAGAGCAAGAGAAGGGGAAAGGGAGAAGCTGGTAGCCGGGGTGAAAGAGGACAAGAGAGGAGAAGAGAGCAAAAGAAGAAGAGAGGGGAGCATGAGAAGAAGAGAGGTATGGCAGAGAGAGAGGAAGTAAAAGAGAGGAAGCCAGGGAGGGGGAATAAAAGA
>NC_051409.1:37583040-37583213 GCF_015228065.2 Penaeus monodon | reverse complement strand
AGCCATGTCGTCAGCCTGAATGGGTAAGAGCTCTGGCTTTACAGGGAGAATGGGGAATTGGCAAGGGAATCGTAGAAGGAGAGGGTGATAAAGATGGGGCAGAGACAGGGAGTGATAAGATAAGAAGAAGGAGGAGAGAGGGACATGGAAGGAAGCAAGGGATTAAGTGATTG
>NC_051409.1:37582625-37582723 GCF_015228065.2 Penaeus monodon | reverse complement strand
AAATAAAAGAGAAGTGATAGAATAAAGATGGATATAAGAGAATAAAAGAGAAGTAAAGGAAGAGAGAATGAGAAAAAAAGCGGAATAGGATACCCGTA
>NC_051409.1:37582376-37582449 GCF_015228065.2 Penaeus monodon | reverse complement strand
AATTTTGGGGTTTGGGGGGGAAAAAAGGGGGGAAAAAGGGGGGGGGAAAGGGGAAAAAAAGAAAAGGGGGGGG
>NC_051409.1:37582096-37582225 GCF_015228065.2 Penaeus monodon | reverse complement strand
GGAAGGGGGGGGGAAAAAAGGGGGAAAAAAAAAAAAGGAAAAAAGGGGGGGGGGAAAAGGGGGAAAAAAAAAGGGGGGGGGAGGAAGGGGGGAAAAGGGGGGGGGAAAAAGGAGGGGGAAAAAGGAGGA
>NC_051409.1:37581570-37581636 GCF_015228065.2 Penaeus monodon | reverse complement strand
GGGGGGGGGGGGGGGGATATAAAAAAAAGGGGGGGGGGGGGGAAAAAAGGGGGGGGGAAAAAAAAA
>NC_051409.1:37581459-37581525 GCF_015228065.2 Penaeus monodon | reverse complement strand
CCCCCCCCCCCCCCCCAAAAAAAAAAGGGGGGGGGGGTTTTTTTTTTTTTGGGGGGGGGGGGGGGG
>NC_051409.1:37581285-37581381 GCF_015228065.2 Penaeus monodon | reverse complement strand
CCCCCCTTTTCCCCCCCCCTTTGGGGAAAAAAAAACCGGGGGCCCCCCCCGGGGTTTTTAAAAAGGGAAACCCCAAAAAAGGGGGGGGCCCCCCTT
>NC_051409.1:37580871-37580978 GCF_015228065.2 Penaeus monodon | reverse complement strand
CCCCTTTTTTTTTTGGGAAAAGGGGAAAAAAAATTTTGGGGGGGGTTTTTTAAAAAAAAGGGAAATTTTTTTGGTGTGTTATTATATTTTTTTATTAAAAAAAAAAA
>NC_051409.1:37579808-37579914 GCF_015228065.2 Penaeus monodon | reverse complement strand
AAATTTTAAAATTAAAAAATAAAATTTTTAAAAAAAATTTTTTAAAATTATTTTTTATATAAAATTTTTTTTAAATATTTTAAAAAAAAATTTTTTTTTAAAAATT
>NC_051409.1:37578928-37579716 GCF_015228065.2 Penaeus monodon | reverse complement strand
TTTTTTTTTTTTAAAAAAAAATATATTTTTTTAAAAATTTTTTTTTTTAAAAAATTTTTAAATATTATTTTATATAAAAATAAATAAAATTTTAAAAAAAATTTTTAAAAAAAATTTTTTATATTTTAAAAAATTTTTATTTATTTTTTATATTTTTAAATAAAAAATTTTTTTTTTTTTAAAAATATATATATATTTATATATATATATTTTTAATTTTTTTAAAAAAAAAAAATTTTTTTTTTATAAAAAAAATTTATATAAAATATATATATATATAAAATTTTTTAAAAAAAATTAATATTATTATATATACTTTTTTTTTAAAAAATATATTTTTATTTTTTTTTTTTTTTTTTTTTTTTTTTGGGGGGGGGGGGTGTTTTTTGGGGTTTTTTTGGGGTTTTTTTTTTGTTTTTTATTTTTAAAAAAAATTTTTTTTTTAAAAAAATTTATATATATTTTTTTTTTTTTTTTTTTTAAAAATTTTTTTAATTATTTTTTTTTTTTTTAAAAAAAAAAAAAAATTTTTATATATAAAAAAATTTTTATATAATATTTTTAAAAAAAAAAAATTTTATATATATAAAAAAAAAATTTTTATAAAAAAAAAAAAATTTTTTTATTTTTATTTTATATATTTTAATTTAAATAAATATATATTTTTTAAAAAAAAAAATTTTTTTTTTTTTTTTTTTTATAAAAATTTTTTAAAATATATTTATATATTATATATATTTTTTTATTTATATATATAAATATTTTTTTTTTTTTTATATAAAAAAAAA
>NC_051409.1:37578504-37578803 GCF_015228065.2 Penaeus monodon | reverse complement strand
AAAAAAAAAAAAAAAATTTTTTTTTTTTTATTATATATATATATATAAAAAAAATTTTTTTATATATATATTATATTTTTTTTTAATATATTTTTTTTTTTTAATAAAAAAAAAAATTTTTATAAAATAAAAAAAAAAGGTTTTTTTAAAAAAAAAAAAAAATTTTTTTTAAAAAATATAATATAATTTTTTTAAAAAAAAAAAAATATATATATAAATATAAAAAAAATTTTTTTTTTAAAAATTTTTTTATATATATATTATTATTATAATAAATATATATATATATAAAAAAAAAA
>NC_051409.1:37576930-37577031 GCF_015228065.2 Penaeus monodon | reverse complement strand
ACCATACCCATCAGTCAGTTACAGGCAGCATACCCATTTTGCTGATGATGGTCGTGCAAAAGAACACACAAATAACACCTGAATTTCGTCGTGGAAATGAT
>NC_051409.1:37576444-37576535 GCF_015228065.2 Penaeus monodon | reverse complement strand
TAATGTCTAATTAAATATATTTTACTCCACGGATAAAAAAGATGGGATAATTAAGTTCATGTAGATATATAATGGGTATCCATTCGGCGGG
>NC_051409.1:37575500-37576096 GCF_015228065.2 Penaeus monodon | reverse complement strand
TGTATTACGTCACTGTGTACATAATACAAGCAAGGATTTCCTATGTCAAAGAGGTATACTGAAGGTGGAATTGTGCTTGATGCGTATGTGGAGATGTGGAGACAGTGTAAACAGTGAATGTGGAGAGAAAGGAGATGTGGATACAATGTAGACAATAAATGTTGAGAGAAAGGAGGTGTGGAGACAGAGTAGATAATTAAAAATGAGAAGAAAGAAGATTTGTATAATAGACAATAAATGTTGAGAGAAAGGAAATGTGGAGACAGCGTAAACAGTGAAAGTGGAGAGAATGGAGATGTAGAGGCATAGTATACAATAAATGTTGAGAGAAAGGAAATGTGGAAATAGTGTAAACAATAAATGTTGAGAGAAAGGAAGTGTGGATACAGTGTAAACAATAAAAGTGGAGAGAAAGGAAATGTGGATATCGGTGATGTGGAAACAGTTTGCACAATAAAAGTGGAATGTGGAAGAGGTGGATGATAGTTTAGGTAGAGTAGAAAATGTGGAAAATGAAGAGTTTGACGAATGGAGAAACTGAATAATGAAGATAATAAAGAAAATGTGGATTGTGGGAAGATTCTAGAAAATCCGAC
>NC_051409.1:37575172-37575472 GCF_015228065.2 Penaeus monodon | reverse complement strand
GGGGCCAATTAAAAGTTTAGAGATTGAGGAAAATGAAAAATAAGAAGGATGAAGAATTCTGAAATTTTGAGAAAAAAAAAAGATGCAGAATGTAGGATATGATGAAGAGTCTACAATGTGGAAAAAATTATAATGTGGAACGTAGAGATTAAACAGAGAATGTGGAGGAGTGTGTGGAGATGGTGGATATAGAAATAATCGAGGAGAACGAAGGGGATGTGAGGAAATCGCGGAGAATGAGGAAGTGGAGTGAGTGTGAGGTGTGTGGAAAGTATGTGAGGAAACCAGAAGGCCACCATG
>NC_051409.1:37574222-37574580 GCF_015228065.2 Penaeus monodon | reverse complement strand
GGCGCGGGGGGAGGGGGTAGGGGGAAGGCAGAGGCGGGGAAGAGAGGTGGAGGGGGGAGGGTGAGCGGACGGGGGAGGGGGGAGGAGCAAAGGATGGAGAAATGGAGTATGTAGGCGCGGGGGGGCAGGGGGTGGAGGGGAGGAGGAGGGGGGAGGAGGGAGGAAAGGGGGGTGCGGGGGGGAGAGCGGGAGGAGGAGGGGGGAGGGGGGGAGGAGAGGGGGGAAAGACCCAAAGTGGGGAAATGGGGGGGAGAGGGGAGGGGGGGGGAGGGGAGAGGAGAGGAGAAGGGGAGGGAAGGGAGGGGAGGGGGAAAAGGAAGGAGATGGGGAGGATAGATGGTGTAGAGGAGTGAGTGAA
>NC_051409.1:37573720-37573828 GCF_015228065.2 Penaeus monodon | reverse complement strand
TTCCAGCACGAGCGCCCATGCTTGTGCTCAGCGTGCTAAGTTTGCCTGTCTATAGATCTGTCACCTTCAAATTCTGTCTATTTTTCCCCTCCCTGCCTACTTCCCTCG
>NC_051409.1:37570229-37570304 GCF_015228065.2 Penaeus monodon | reverse complement strand
CATCACCTATCACTGCCTCATTTTTTTTTCTCCAGTTCTTCTGTCACAGTTCCGCTCAATCTCTCGCGCTCTCTC
>NC_051409.1:37570076-37570196 GCF_015228065.2 Penaeus monodon | reverse complement strand
ACCCGCTGAACTTCGCGCATGCTCATTCTGCACGCACTCTGAATTTCCTCGCTTCGGAGCACTGCTAACCTCTGCTTTCCTGCTAACTCAGCTCCCTTCTTTACTCCATCCTCACTCACA
>NC_051409.1:37568795-37569901 GCF_015228065.2 Penaeus monodon | reverse complement strand
AAAACTTCCCTGTCCTTAATTAGAATTTAAAGATTTTGACGCTTCTCCCTTAAAACCTTTTCTAGAGACGCTCTCCTTAAAATTGCTTTCTGTCTTCCCCCTTCGTCGCCCTTAAATTCTGCTCCTTTCACCCTTAAAACTCCCGCTTCTCACCCTTAAAATTCCCCCCATCTCCCTTTAAGTCTCCCCCATCAACCCTTAATCTCCCGCTTCTCACCCTTAAAGCTCCCTTATCTCCCTTTAAAACTTCCCTTTTTTCCAAAGCAGCAATCACCTTAAAAGAAAAAATACATGACCCTTAGAATTTCCCCAAATTTCCCCACCCCCTGAAGATTCCTCCCACACCCCCCCAACCTCCCCAGCCTCGGAATATTTCCCCCACGCCCCTGAAATTACCCTCCCACCCTTCCCCTCCCCTTCTTTCACACCCTCCTTACCCCTCTCCCCCATTCCCCTCTTTTCCCCTCTCCTCATTTTCCCTCCCCCTTCACACCCTCCTCCCTTCCCCCACCTCCCCTCCCTTCCCCTTCCCTTCACACCCTCCTCCCATCCCCTTCGCTTCACACCCTCTTCCCTTCCCCCACCCCCCTCCTTTTCCCCTCCCCTCTCCACACCCTCCCTCCCCCATTTCTTACCCCTTCCCCCCCCCCTCCTTTTCCCTCCCCTCTTCACACCCTCTTCCCTTCCCCCACTCCCCTCCTTTTAACCTCCCCTCTTCACACCCTCCCACCCCCCTCCTAACCCCTTTTCCCATCCCCCTCCTTTTCCCTCCCCCTTCACATCCTCCCACCCCCCTCCTTACCCCTCCCCAACCCCCCCTCCCCCCCCCCCCTCTTAAACCCCCCCCCCCCCCCCCAGCCTGCTTGGAGTCCCAACCACTGACTTACCTACTTCCCAGCTCCCTCCCTTTGCTTAACTGCTTGTTATCTTTACTTAATTTGGGGGTTTTTCCCTTTCCTGTCAAACTTTTTTTATTTTTTAAAAATGGTTTGCCTGACTGTTCGCCTCCTCATCGCATTCGTGCTTTTGGCTCTGCTTGCGATGTGCTTTCACTCGTTTGTTTGGGTCGGGTTTTTTGGGGGGGGGTTTTTTGTTTTTTTTTTTGT
>NC_051409.1:37567984-37568071 GCF_015228065.2 Penaeus monodon | reverse complement strand
CATTGTGTGTGTTCGTGTGTGTAGGGGGGGGTTTGAAATGTGAAATATAGGGTATATATTGTGGAGGGTTTTTCGTGGGGCTTCTCA
>NC_051409.1:37567804-37567946 GCF_015228065.2 Penaeus monodon | reverse complement strand
AAATCCTCGTTCGTGTATTGCGTGTGCGCGTGCTTCTTTTGTGTTGTGAGGGGTGGGTCCTCGTGGTTTTCTCCGGTGCGTGTGCGTGTGCGGGGCGTCCGTCAAACTTCCTTTGCCTACTTTGATTTTTTCCGTTTTTTAG
>NC_051409.1:37567475-37567679 GCF_015228065.2 Penaeus monodon | reverse complement strand
TCTTCTCTTTCCTTCCTCTCGTATCTCCTCCTTTCATTCCCCTTTGACTATCCCTCCTTTTCTTACCCTTCTTCGCATCTGCTGCTCTTTACCCCCCTTTTTTCGTAACCCTTTCCTTCCTTCCCTTCTGATTTTTTTGTATCTTTTCCCCTTTTTTCCCCCCCTTTTCTCGTAACCCTTTTCCCCTCTTCCCCCTTTCGATAA
>NC_051409.1:37567279-37567367 GCF_015228065.2 Penaeus monodon | reverse complement strand
AGCTATGCTATCTTGCTACCCCATCCTTCTCCCGGGGAGGGGGGGGGTAACTGCATGAGCACCTAACCCAAGATACCATCAACAACCA
>NC_051409.1:37566420-37566874 GCF_015228065.2 Penaeus monodon | reverse complement strand
ATTATTAAAATATAATATAAGAAAATTAAAATTATGTAAGGTTTTATATATATATATATAAATTTTTTATATATATATATATTTTTAATAATTTTATAATTTATAATACATATATATATATATATATATATTTAAAAATATTATATATAAAATATATATATAATCGTATATTTTTTAAAAAATAACATTCCATATTTTATATTATATTTTTTTATATTTTTTTGTTAAATTATAGTACCCCAAAATATATATTTTATATTATTTTATTAATATAATTTTATATATATATATATATACTAATATAATATCTTTTATCCCCCTTATTCTATATTTTATTATATTAAAATATATATTGTATATATATTTTTATATTTTATAATATATATATATATATTTTATATAATTTTATATAGTTTTATTATAAATACTAAAAATAAAAAGATTTTAAAAAATG
>NC_051409.1:37566074-37566364 GCF_015228065.2 Penaeus monodon | reverse complement strand
TTTTTTTTATTTTTTTTTAAATAAATTTTTCCAATAAATAATTATATTATTTAAAAATTTATATTAGTTTAATATAATTTAAAATATATTAAAAATTTAATAATATAAATATGTTTAAATTTATTTATTTATTTATATAAAATATAATATTAAAATTTATATTATTTTATATATTAAAAATAATAATATATATATATTTATTATTTATATTTTCATATATATTATTAAATAGTAAAAATAAAAATTTTAAAAATAATTATAAATTATATATTATAATTTTTGTAAAATTT
>NC_051409.1:37565741-37565839 GCF_015228065.2 Penaeus monodon | reverse complement strand
CGGGGGTTTAAAATTTTTTAATAATTTTTTTTTACTTTATTTTTCCCCTTTTTTTTTAAAAATATTTTTGTCTATTTTCCCCCCTTGTTTTTGTTGTT
>NC_051409.1:37565267-37565493 GCF_015228065.2 Penaeus monodon | reverse complement strand
TTTCCATCCTTCCCCCTTCCCTTTTCCTTCCCTCTCCTCCTTTTTAAAAACCCCTTTTTTTGCTTTTGGCGCCCTTTTTCCTTTTCTTCCTTTCGGGGCCTTCGGTTCCCCCTTTTTTTTCCCCCTTTTTTTTAATTTTTGTTTCCCCCCCCCCCCTCCCCCTTTTTCGATTTTTTTCTTGGACCTTTTTTTTTCTCCCTTCCCCTTTTTAAATTTTGTTGTTTCG
>NC_051409.1:37563406-37563561 GCF_015228065.2 Penaeus monodon | reverse complement strand
TACTTCCCCGTCCCCGTTTTTTTCTGCCGTCTACTTTTCGTCTGCCCTTTTGCTTTAATGTCTGCTGATGTTGCCCAAATGCTTTCTGTCTGTCCTTCTTTAAATGATTTGATGTTGTCTTTCGCCTTTCCCGTCGGGTTTTACTTCCCTTTTTG
>NC_051409.1:37562823-37563364 GCF_015228065.2 Penaeus monodon | reverse complement strand
ACCCATCTGGCCTTTTGCTTCGGCTGTCCCCCCTGTTTTGGGGTGGGCTGTTTTGCTGTTTTGGTTTTTGTGTTTTTTGTGTGGTGGTTTGTTGTTGTTGTTTGTTGCTTTCGTTGTTTTCTCCCTTTTGTTTGTTTTTTGTTGTTGGTGTGTTGTTGGGGTTTTTTGTTTTGTTTTGTTGTTTTGTTGTTGTTGTTGGTGTTTTGTGGTGGTTTTTGTTGTTGGGGGGTTTTTGGTTTTTGGTGTGGGGTTTTTTTTTTTATTTGTTGTTTTGTTTTTTTTGGGGTGGTGTTTTTTGGGGGGTGTGGGGGTGTTGTGTTGTTGTGTGTGTGGTGGGGTTGTGTTTTGTGTGTGGTGTGTGTGGTTTTTTGTTTTTTTTTTTTTTTTTTTTTGGGGTTTTTTTTTTTGGTGTTTTTTTCTTTTTTTTTTTGGGGTTTTTTTTTTTTGTTTTTTTTTTTTTTTTGTATTTTGTTTGAATTAGTTTTTTTTTTTGTTTGGTTTTTGGGGGTTTTTAAAATTTTTTTTTTTGGGTTGTTGTTTA
>NC_051409.1:37558986-37559232 GCF_015228065.2 Penaeus monodon | reverse complement strand
CTTTCCTCCTCTCTCTCTCCCCCTTCCCTTTACTTCTCCTTCTCCTCTTCCTCCTCTTTCTCCACTGTCCTTCTTCGCCGAGCTCTGTCGTTTCTTCTTCCTACTCCTTCTCCTCCATCGCCACGGTCTTTCTCCCCTCCCTGCCTGTGGCCTTGTACCCCCCTCTCCCTCCCCCCCCCTCCCACATCTTCCCCCCCCCCCACCCCCCCTTCCTCCTCCTCCCCCCCTCCCCCCTCTCCACTAGCG
>NC_051409.1:37558270-37558388 GCF_015228065.2 Penaeus monodon | reverse complement strand
ATATTCCCCGTCTTTCAGGTCTATGTTATTTCCCTCCTCCTCCTAAAATTATTATTATTACTCTTAATCGAATTATCATCATTTTCACTTCTTACATTCAGCCAAGTTTCTAGGGATT
>NC_051409.1:37556694-37556800 GCF_015228065.2 Penaeus monodon | reverse complement strand
ACTCCTACGAGGGAGATGGAGCAGACGAGGGCGAAGGGGGGGTGGGGGGCAGAGCACACACAGAAGGGGCGTGTAAACAGATGTGCAAAGAGGTAAATACGCAATG
>NC_051409.1:37556123-37556268 GCF_015228065.2 Penaeus monodon | reverse complement strand
CAGCGTTTTCCGAAGACACGCGCAAGACAACTCTGTAAAGCCACAGAAGACACCTCGCAACTAACAGAGGGAAAGACACACACAGACAACAGACACGCGGTATACACAAGCGAAACAAACGGGAACGACAAACACGGGGATACAA
>NC_051409.1:37555921-37555988 GCF_015228065.2 Penaeus monodon | reverse complement strand
GGGGACAGAGAGGAAGGAAGACAGGAGAGAACGGAAGTGGTAACAGAAGACGAAAAGATGGATAGAC
>NC_051409.1:37555154-37555272 GCF_015228065.2 Penaeus monodon | reverse complement strand
AAAAAAATAACGAACGAGAGGAGAAAGAAGGGGAAGAGGATAAAATCGAAACAAACCAACGCATCTTGAGCACGTGACGTAACCACTAACTTCTTAAGATGATTAATAGATTCGTCCC
>NC_051409.1:37554339-37554933 GCF_015228065.2 Penaeus monodon | reverse complement strand
ACAATCTATTCGTCACGTGTGCAACGATGGGGGATATATTCCGCGTACATACGGATACGTGTGCGTACACATATCTCTTACGTGTGCACCAATGGAAAACATATTTCTCACACATACGTGCGTACATATATCCCTCACGTGTGCACCAGTGGAGAACATGTTTCGCGTACACACAGGCGTACATACGTGTGTGTACACATGCCCCTCACGTGTGCACCAATGGAGAACATCTTTCACATCGACATATAGATAGATATCTTTGGGGAAAGAGGGCCGGTGGGGGGGGGGGAGGACGACGGAAGTGAGAGAGGAAAAGATAAAGGAAAGGGGGGAAGAAAGAGGAAATAAAGGAAGGGAGGAAGATAGGGGAGAAGAGAAAAAGGGAAGGGGAAAGGAAAAGGGAAGAAGGAAGAGGAAGAGAGAGAATGGGAGTGAGAGACGAAGGAGAACGGAGGGAAGAGTAGGAGGAAAAGATGAGAAAGAAGGGAGAGAGGAGGGGAAAATAAAAAACGAAAAGAGAAAATATAAAGGGAAGGAGAAATGGGGGAAGAGGGACGAACGGAAGAGAAAGAGAAATAAGAAAAAAAGGAGAAA
>NC_051409.1:37553850-37553970 GCF_015228065.2 Penaeus monodon | reverse complement strand
ATGCCGAAATCCGCTCAATCCAAGTGATTAATTATTTTGTTCCCGAGACATGAGGGAGGTAATTATGAGACCTCATCGCACAGACAAACGTATATGAAAGCTAGACACGAACACGCTCGC
>NC_051409.1:37553314-37553446 GCF_015228065.2 Penaeus monodon | reverse complement strand
GCGTACATATAAGGATGCATTCCAAAGTACGAGGCCAGATAAAAGCAATTATATTAATAATAAGGGGATCAGAATAATATTTGATGGTAATCTGAAAAATGAACCTTTAAAAATCAGCCTACAGTAATGATT
>NC_051409.1:37553229-37553294 GCF_015228065.2 Penaeus monodon | reverse complement strand
TCGTATAACCTACAGGCGATGTTTACCTAAACAGAACAAACAGAGAATGCGTATATATGCAGAAG
>NC_051409.1:37551924-37552343 GCF_015228065.2 Penaeus monodon | reverse complement strand
TGCCGGGGTGTGGAAATTTCCGAACAAAGTTTAACAACGAAGTCAAATACTATATCAGATTATAAAGATTTTTTTTTTAAAGAAAGTGTAATAATAACATCTAGGCAATTCTATGTCTAGTACTGGTCTTCCAAACGACGATAACGAAAAGGAACAAAGATGAGCCGCCGTTTAAGAAAAAAAAGATGAAAAGAGATAAATCAAAATAAATAAAATCAATTATATCATACCAAGTACATCGACATCCCTTAAACTCCTTAAACTTGAAGGAAAAAAGGAAGGGGATCAACGTCTCATGAAAGCAAAACGAAACAGATGAAGATCGCCTCGGAAAAGGCCAAAGAAATCGATAAATCCACCAACTTTTCACCCCGAAACTCCCATTCGGAAGCAAAACACACTCAAAATACCCTCGGAGA
>NC_051409.1:37551503-37551897 GCF_015228065.2 Penaeus monodon | reverse complement strand
ACGAGCGAAAGAACGAAGCAAATCGACGCGAAACGAGGGCGCAGCACAGACCGACGCGGCTGATGGCTACGCGCGCCGGCCCGGAGGGGGGGACATAATCAGGCGAGGCAACAGCAGGGCTGAAGGCGTTGGGCTAGAGACGGGGAGGGGGAGGGGGGGGAGTAGGGGCACCGGGGGCAGCGGGGGAGGTACGAGGACACCCCGGAATGTTTCGGTGGCGTTCGGTCGCTCCCTTATTACTTCGTTTAACGTGAGCGAACATTTGTTAGGAGCTGGAGCGTGCGGGTATTGTGAGGGCGAGCGTGTAGGTGTTGTGCGGATGAGGAGTGCTGTCAGGGTGAAAAGTGCTGCGAGGGTCGAAAAGTGTTTTTAAAGGGGAAGGGGGAAAAGGGGG
>NC_051409.1:37551137-37551314 GCF_015228065.2 Penaeus monodon | reverse complement strand
AAAAAAAAGTGTTGATGAGCCCGAATGGCGGTTTAAAAGTGCCGTCGGGACGAAAAGTGTCGTGAGGGAGTGTCAAGGGAGTGGGTGTCGAAGAGGCTAGTGAGTGCGTGGGGAGTATGTACACTTAGCGCTGGCCTGTGTGCGTGTGTATGTGCGAACGGAACGTACACAGAACTG
>NC_051409.1:37550037-37550107 GCF_015228065.2 Penaeus monodon | reverse complement strand
TGTACACGTAGTGCTGTGTGCGAGAATGGAAAGTGTCGGAGGCTTGTGAGACTCGTGGCGGAGAGCTGCT
>NC_051409.1:37549598-37549712 GCF_015228065.2 Penaeus monodon | reverse complement strand
ATAAAATGTTAGAAACATGATCAGGGAAATACCTACCTTGTTATATGCACCTTTTTCAGAACAACAAGAACAAGATTAATGATAAAAACTAAAAGAACAACGCACATGCAATAC
>NC_051409.1:37549028-37549259 GCF_015228065.2 Penaeus monodon | reverse complement strand
TGTTCGCGCTCACCTTCAAACGCCTCACGCACACATGTGTAGGATGTGAACCGAATCATACTTACACAGAATTCCCTCCTCTCCTCACTTCTACCCTCGGTTCCGATCCCCTCACTTCACCCCTCACTTTACTCCCTTCACTTCTCCCCTCACTTCATCCCTCACTTTACTCCTCACTTTACTTTACCCCTCACTTTAATCCTCCCCTCACTTCACCCCTCACTTCATTCC
>NC_051409.1:37548728-37548944 GCF_015228065.2 Penaeus monodon | reverse complement strand
GTACCCTGACAAACCCCCCTCACTCACTAACACAGTACATTCCTCGCCGGTAAGTACGAATGAATATGAAAATAAATGATGGATAGATTAAAAAAAAAGGGGGACAAATTTCGTTTTATGGTGTCATTAAGACCACAGAGCCATAGGTACGGAGGGCGATGAAGATAAATGATAAACAGATAAAGTAATGATGGAGTTTCAGATAATTTTTTTTTT
>NC_051409.1:37548605-37548698 GCF_015228065.2 Penaeus monodon | reverse complement strand
TAATTTCGTTGTGATGTGTGTTCGTGTGTCTGTTTGAGTTTCAGATTTTTTTTTTTTCGTTGTGATATGTGTTCGTGTGTCTGTTTTTTTATA
>NC_051409.1:37547013-37547110 GCF_015228065.2 Penaeus monodon | reverse complement strand
CGAATGATATATGTGACGCATTTTATTTTTTTCTTCTGTATTGTTTATATCATATCTATGAATTAAGGAACTTTCCTCACCGTGAAAAAAAAGACGC
>NC_051409.1:37546856-37546964 GCF_015228065.2 Penaeus monodon | reverse complement strand
ATCAAGCTTTTAGTATTTCACACGTATTTGCCATTTTGTATTCCATTACCAACAAGTACTTTCTATTCAATTCTAGTCACGCATTTGACAATTCATTTCTATGACGTA
>NC_051409.1:37546023-37546535 GCF_015228065.2 Penaeus monodon | reverse complement strand
CATGTATCATCACGCATTTATTGCATTTACTTTCATTTAAATTATTTCCACTTTCATTTCTATTGCTCATTTCTTATTTCATATCTTTCACGCATTCCGGATTTCCCTTCTATCGTTCATTCCGGATTTCACTTCTATCGTTCATTCCGGATTTCACTTCTATCGTTCATTCCGGATTTCCTTCTATCGTTCATTCCGGATTTCACTTCTATCGTTCATTCCGGATTTCACTTCTATCGTTCATTCCGGATTTCACTTCTATCGTTCATTCCGGATTTCACTTCTATCGTTCATTCCGGATTTCACGTCTATCGTTCATTCCGGATTTCACTTCTATCGTTCATTCCGGATTTTAATTCTTCGTTCATCGGATCATTCGATTTATATTTCCTTTTCGCATCCGATTTCGCATTTCATTATTCCGGATTTCGAGGCTGCCGATTAGTCGAACTACGCGCGTTAGTGAATCAGTGTCATAAATTAAGCAGAAAGTTTCGCGTCAAAAAGAAAAA
>NC_051409.1:37545702-37545802 GCF_015228065.2 Penaeus monodon | reverse complement strand
ATGCATACTAATCAGGGGTCTTAAATTGGAAACAAATGAAGCAGAGATGAAAAAAAAAAGAGAGAGAAAAAAAAGACAGCATCAGAATGGAGTCTTATGT
>NC_051409.1:37545292-37545413 GCF_015228065.2 Penaeus monodon | reverse complement strand
AAAAATACAAATAATAGCTTAACAATAGCGATAACAATTGATCAGAGCTGAAGCGATGGTGATTGTTATAATGACTGTTAATCGGCACAAAAACGATGATTAATGAAACTCGATAGTTAAG
>NC_051409.1:37544844-37544926 GCF_015228065.2 Penaeus monodon | reverse complement strand
TCCATAAGCTCAGAATTAGTGCAATAGGAGTTACCACACTATTAAAAACATTTAAGTGTAATGGAATTGCGCGTTGCATAAT
>NC_051409.1:37544014-37544097 GCF_015228065.2 Penaeus monodon | reverse complement strand
CTTTCCATAAAAACGTCTCTTAATTTAATAGTTATAAATAACATCGAAATCCTTTTATTCTTCTCCATAATTTCTTTCGTCAA
>NC_051409.1:37543857-37543975 GCF_015228065.2 Penaeus monodon | reverse complement strand
AATCAGTAATTAAAGAAAATACCAGAATCGGGTCTTTTTTCTTAATTATTCTTCCTCTTTTGGTATTTTATCTGAAAAAAAGGAAAATAAAAAAGAAAATAGAGAAAATACCAGGACA
>NC_051409.1:37543577-37543651 GCF_015228065.2 Penaeus monodon | reverse complement strand
ATTTTTCCCCCCTTCATATATTACATATATTTTTTTTTCATTTCCTAAACCGATGCGAAAGAAGCTACCAAATC
>NC_051409.1:37543157-37543528 GCF_015228065.2 Penaeus monodon | reverse complement strand
TCAGCTGATTTAATATTCCATTAGAAGGTTTAACTGTGATCTTGTCAAAAGCATTACCCCCTTGTTTTTAAAGGCATTAATACCTGATAACTTAGGACGCTGACGGCGATTAAAAGAATTAATTACAAAAAGCTATACCACTAATGCCGCTATTATGACTAATCGTCAACGTGGCAGTTAGGAAAAGAAAATCACGTTGTTTGATTGTTCGGTTGTTTAGGTTGTTATGGTCGTTTATAATTGAATAGGAATATGTTAATGATCATTAGGGTTGATAATTAAAGATAAGGTGATGGTGATAAAACGGGATGAAAATGAGGGCGATTGATGGTGAAGATATTATTCTAGATTTCTGACGGATTGAGAGTGAA
>NC_051409.1:37542185-37542555 GCF_015228065.2 Penaeus monodon | reverse complement strand
CTCTCGACAAATTAATTCATATATAAACAAAATCATCACATGCAACATTCAGGCAACAAGCGCGGATGAAGATATTCTTAAGAACAATATATAAAATGAAGATGATAAAGAAAAGACGTAAATTATCTTAATGATATAATATACAGAGAGATAAAACTGTCAGGTTTTGAATCTGTTGCACTGGCAAGGCGCATACCGTGTATGTTGCATCCTTTGCAACTTGTAACTAGATCGATTCCTGCGATTGTTGCATAGTAATAAGAAGTAAAAAATGTCATAGCTTATGTTCTCCGCGGTAATGAGATTGTTGCATTTTATGATTTGCAATAAAAGCAATGGGAAATTTTATTCTGTAAGGTGTCAAGTGTTT
>NC_051409.1:37540754-37540997 GCF_015228065.2 Penaeus monodon | reverse complement strand
GAGGGTGAACCAGCGTAAATAAACAAATAAAATCTCTCCTGCGCTGATGTATGTCTTCTCATCAAACATTTAAGAAAAAAAAAACTAAAATTAATAAAAACTAAAAATAAGATAAAAAGAATAAATAAATAAATAAAACAAAATGATAATAATAGTAAAAAGGGGGGAAAAAAATGTGGTCACAACGATACAAGTTCGAAAACGACGATTAACTATGAGGTAATTTGAAGGGGGAGCGAAGTA
>NC_051409.1:37540299-37540402 GCF_015228065.2 Penaeus monodon | reverse complement strand
GGAGAACTGAAAGAAAACGAAGTAACGCAAGGTCGCAAAGCAGTGAGAAAGTTTTACGACTTTTTAGCGATGATGCTAAACGTGAAGACTCGTTTTCGGCGTT
>NC_051409.1:37539831-37540278 GCF_015228065.2 Penaeus monodon | reverse complement strand
AAATATCACTTCATCTGTCACACTTTACGAGTATGTGCGCGCTTTTGTGTTTTATTTAGACCCTTTCGCCTTGCGTCACTTCATTCACATCCCCGCGAACCACGCCACTACCCCCGCCCCTCCCTCCCACCCCCATTTTTTTTTTTTTTTAATGATCACCCTAATCTCGCAGGAGTTTACTCTCGAAGATAAAAGCTTCACGAAGTGTCAGTCCAGCGGGCAATGCTTATCGATCTCGAGTACGTGATAATGACCATACGGAAGCCAGCGCTCGGGGGAGGAGAGAGGGAGGGAGGGAGGGAGGGGTTGGGAAGGAAAGATGAGGCAGAGAGAGGGGGGAAAAAGAAAGAGGGAGGGAGAGAATAGAAGAGGAGGAAGGGGATTAGGGGAGGGGGGAAAATAAGCCAGGGCGGACAGGACAGAACGTTCACAGGGGGGGGGAACACC
>NC_051409.1:37539405-37539809 GCF_015228065.2 Penaeus monodon | reverse complement strand
TAACCCCGTCAGGCCGTGCTATACACACTCCCTCTCGTCGTGGCCTTGTGTATGTCACCAGCGCCATCTTGTAAGTGTTTCGCGGGTGAGGGACGCGCCGCACCAGCCTTCGCCCTTTTCAATATCTTAATCTTTTCTTCCGGTGCCTTACGTTTTATCTCCCTCTTTTCATTCTTCCTTTATTCCCCAGCTCTCTCTCTCCGTCCCTCGGTAATCGATATTGAGTTCAGGAGATGGATAATTCGGATTCGGACGAAAAACCCGAACCGTGTGCATTGCGATGTGTGGCGTTGGTGTCTCCGAGATCTTCCGGCCAAATTAGACATTTAAAAAGGCGTCGAGGTTTTAAATTTTGGGCTTCTCTCTTCTCCTCCCCATTTTCTCGTCTCTCTTGTCTATCGCGA
>NC_051409.1:37538525-37539327 GCF_015228065.2 Penaeus monodon | reverse complement strand
CTCCGTATTCTCATTATCTCTTTCTCGTAGTTTCTTCTTCCTCTTGCCTTTCCGCTTTCTCTCCTTCCCTTATCATCATTCTTTTCTCCTCTTTTTATCTCTCTTTCTTTTCATCCTTTTCTTTTTCTTACATTTTTTATTTTCCTGATTCAGTATTTATCTTCTTCCTTTTCTCTTTTTTCAATCTCTCCCTCTCCTGTATCTTTCTCTCTTCTTTCTTCCTTTATTATCCTTCTCTCTCTTTGTCTCTTCTTCCTTCTCTCCTTTAATAAAGAAGTGACGAATGTGCCAAAAAGATAATTTAACTGTAAGAAGAAACTAAAGCAAAATGTTGAAGAAAATAACAGAATGCGTAAAAATAAAGTAAAAAAGATAATAAAATGAAAACGGAATATCATGAAAGAAAACGGAACATTATAAAAAGAAAACGGAACATTATAAAAAGAAAGCGAAACATTATAAAAAGAAAACGGAATACCATGTAAAGGAAACGAGAAAACGAGTAAATTATAATAGGAAAAGTGAAAAAAAAAAAAATCGTGAAATATCAGAAAACGACAAGAAAATAAAAGAAACCGACAGAAAACTATAGAGAGAAAACGGCAGAAAAATGATATAGAGAGAAAACTTCAAAAACGAAAACGATGGAAAACGAGAACCAAAAATTTACAGAGGCAAAAGTTCTTCATCTCTGCGTGTTTCCTTCAGCTAATTGTGTCTCAAGGGAAATAGTATTGGAATAACGCCTCCTTCAATATTAGTTAAAATTTATTATCTTACAAGTAATGACTGTGATTATGAA
>NC_051409.1:37538254-37538383 GCF_015228065.2 Penaeus monodon | reverse complement strand
AGAAATAATAGCATTACTAACGACTGAATGAGATGCCTGTCATACCTGTTTATTTAAAGTTGAATCATAGTTTCTATAAATAGCATGAACATAAGCATAATTGTGAATTATATTTGCAGAACATTAAGC
>NC_051409.1:37537437-37537825 GCF_015228065.2 Penaeus monodon | reverse complement strand
AACAAACATACCTTATTTCTTTCTTACTTTTTACTCTTTCATAATATCTGTGTTTACATCTACGCCTTCGCTTGATGCATATACCAGCATGTATGGTGGTAGGGAGGCGCATGTATCTCGCACACAACATGACACATAGCTGAAAAGACTCTTCGTAGAGGACACTGTCATGTTGGAGGAGGACACATACTGACACAGTGCCCATGTTTCGGAGACTCGAGCATAGGGAGGGGGGGGGGTTAAAACTCGGGGGGGGGTGATTTTTTTTTCAGGGGGGAGGGGGGTGGGTGCAAGGGTAGGAGAGGATCTCATTGGTACTTTAACAATATTCCGCGGTATAATTGCAATGGAATTTTTGCTTGTATGTGTTTTTTTTGTCCTCTGTTGA
>NC_051409.1:37536749-37537158 GCF_015228065.2 Penaeus monodon | reverse complement strand
ATAAACACTATTTTCGACGCAATTGAACGTGAAAAAATCGATAGAACAGGAATTTCTTTTGGCCAATTTTGTCGTCAATTTTCCTCGTCTAATTATACATATATATTTTTTTTTCGATAAATGCGCCGAAGATTTTGGGCGTCGATTCTGTGTTCGTGTGTGATGTATTCTGCAGCGGGAGGGGAGGGGGGAGCTATGGGGGAAGGAGTGGAGGGTAGAGGGAGGGAGGGAGAGGAGCGTCTTATCTTGCGTGGCGGGCGTGGTGAAGTTTGCTTGTGGGCGTAACCGAGGGAACTGCATGCGTGGGCGTGGTGTGTCTCACGACTCGGACTGATCATTGTTTATATATACACGAGGAGGGTTGGGCGGCAGTCACCTTTTGCAAGGGGGTTGGGTCGGAGTGTGGGGG
>NC_051409.1:37535418-37536710 GCF_015228065.2 Penaeus monodon | reverse complement strand
TATTTACAAGCCGGAATGGGCTGATCTGCTTGTGAGGGCGTGGTGGGCGGCATACGTGGGCGTGAAGATGAATATGACGGCGACGCAGAATTTGAGTCAAGGCGTATGCTCCAGAGGGGCGCGTCCGACGTCGAGTATATGTGTTTGTGTGTACGCCCGGCGCTGCGTGTGTCCGGGCGTGGGTGAGGGCGTCAAAACCGCCATTCTCGTGGGCGTGCCGGGGCTGTAGTGAGGCGTACCATTATGATAATGGTCCAGCGGGGGGAGGCTGTTCCTCTGCAACATTGCGGCCGCGTGCACCCTGGGACAAGCACGGTGGGAGGGCACAGGGGGGCGTCGCACCGTGGGACCGCGCGGGCGACACGAGACGCAGCGCCGTAACGCCTCCTCGAGCGCCGTCGCCGTCCTCGGGACGCACGGGGAAGGAGGCGAGGGGGAGGGAGGGAAGGAGGGAAGGAGGAGGCAAGAGAGAAAGAGGCGAGAGGGAAGGAGGGAAGGAGGAGGCGAGAGGGAGGGAGGGAGGGAGGAAGCAGAAGGAAAGGAGGGAAGGAGGAGGCAGGAGGGGAGGAGGATGGAGAAGGCAGGAAGGAATAAGGGAAGGAGGAGGCAGGAGAGAAGGAGGAAGCAGGAGAGAAGGAGAGAAAGAGAGAAGGAGGGAAGGAGGAGGCAGGAGGGAGAGTCCTAGGGAGGTGCCTCACGACCTGAAGTAACCTCTGGGCGGCTAAAGCGGGTCCTGACCTATGCTGTGTGTACATTCTGAGTGTACATCCTGGACCATCCTGGGGTAGTTTAGTATGCATCGCATTGCCACGGCAGTGAATGCTATTGTATCAGCACGTATCCACTGTACAGTGAAAGTCACAGCGATGCCCATCAGCCTTTCCGCCTTAGAGTTAAGTCTACCTCCAGTTTACCTATTGGTAAATATTCTTCGCCACACTTCTGTGTACATTTCACTGCCGTGGGAATGGTATATTTTGCGCTGCTTTTCCCGCCCACCTGTATGCGCGTTCATATCCATCCATACAAAGCATGTATGTTATGTGGTACATTGCACAATACATCATTAAGCTCTACGACAGCTTAGTGGTGTACTGTGCACTTAGTGCATTGTACACCAACCTCTAGGGGTTTTCGTTACACCAAAAATTTTAATGGACATTTTAAAACAGTCTACACCGCGGCGCTATGGTGTACACCCTACACCAACACAGCTTGTGGTATACATAATGATCTTGTGCCATAATCGCAGTTTACGGTATAAGCAGCGGTTAAAGTCTGGCTGGCTGACT
>NC_051409.1:37535128-37535368 GCF_015228065.2 Penaeus monodon | reverse complement strand
CGCCCCCAGCTAGGAAATTCGCCGAGCGCCCTCTAGTTATATGGACCGGGCTCTATGCTTCTTCGCAGGCTGGGAGCATTTTCGAATCGCAGGGAGCCCCGCGCATTCTTGCTCGGGCCGAGGCGGTGCCGTGTGTGCTGTATGCATGCGGTGCGGTGCCTTCTTTGCTCAATTCTTTTTCGATGTGTTGCTAAGAGGGACGGATGGATGGCCCAGCGGGTTGGTCGGCTGGTGAGTGCG
>NC_051409.1:37533903-37535106 GCF_015228065.2 Penaeus monodon | reverse complement strand
TCGAGTTCTCCACTTTAACCAGTGGGTCTAACCTTATCTATCATCGGCTGCAACCTAGGGATCTTCAGACGAGCTCTTTGGGTGCACTTTGCTGCATAATGGCGGCGCAGGTACGGGCGTGCGTCATAAGTACAGCCTAACCTTGGGGTACACCAGGGTCCAGGGGAGAAAATTGTTGATGTACCCTAAGTGTGTCGCCGGGTACAGCCAGGTCATCCTGCCCCGTGCGGTACACCAGGTTCACATGGGGTCAAGCATGCAGCCGCTGGCGTGTGCGTGCACTGGTGTGGCAATGCAGTTTTATGTTGCGATGCTTATATAAAAGTTTGGTATTAATAGTGTGTGGTTGCGGTGGGCAGCGTGGCAGCGGCATGTGCGAGTGCGGGCGGGCGTCAAGAGTTGCGGGCGGGCTGCTGGCCGTCCTGTCTGGCCCAGCGTGGGCGTGCAGAACAGGGCGTCGTGCAGGGTGTTGTCAGAATGTGCCGTCGTGGTGGAAACCCCGCCAGGACGTGAGGGAAGGCGGACGAGGAACGCACTCGACGAGAAACCCACGCTGCGTCCGATTCCTCGCTGCTCGACTTGGTCCTGCAGCGGGGCCACGCAGTCTGGCCGTGGCCAGCACGAACTGGCCTGCCGCCCACCCACGCCCATGCCCGCGCCCCGGCGACCGTGGCCAGCGTGGGGGTGGAGGTGTGACCGCAGATTAGGGGGTTGTCCCCTCGTCCACATTACCGGGGGTCGGCGGCGATGGTGTGCGGGACACATGTGACGCCGACTCATGAGGCGAGGCCGCCGATGTCATGCTGGTGGCCGCTATAGCGAGGCTTCCGCCTGGGCGACCGCCGCGTACTGCGACCACCTCGCTAAGCGGGCCGCTCGTCCACGGGCGGAGCTGGATGGGTGTCGCGACAGGCCAGCAGCGGCCTGTCGCCGTGATTTAGGACTGAGTCTAGGCCTACAGCCAGAACTTCTGGCAGGAGGGTGCCTGCTGGGTGGCCAAGTTACATCTCCAATTGAAGGTGCCTCCCATCCATAGTTTCCTCAATTTTTGTTTGTTTTGGATAAGTTTGCTGTTATTTCGGTAGCACGCGGTCATCGAAGTTGAGTCAAATTTTCGCGCGCTAAAGTTGGCGCCAAAGTGGGTGGAGAGTTGGAACCGTATATATTGCGGGCGGTGGATATAGCATGCAGGGGCGGGGGAAA
>NC_051409.1:37532813-37533867 GCF_015228065.2 Penaeus monodon | reverse complement strand
CATGTGCAGTCCTCCTCCCACATCGCAGGACGGGCCTCACCAGTCTCTCACAGCCGCCTCCTCTACCCCAGCTGATTACACCAAACCGCGCCAACACGCCCTTTCGCGAGAACTAATACTGCTTTACGGACGCGCGGGCGGAATTCGGCCAAACTTTGGGCAAAGCGATGCTAATTTAATGTGAGGAGGATGCGATGATAAAAAGTGAACTTTTCGGGGTGGAAAGACGAAACGCCAATATATAGTACCGGCGAATAATTTCCGTCTGGGTACCGACAGGATATTGCCGACTTTTACAGTTGATATATTTTCGCTATTACTATATCTAACCGTTAATCGCCGGATTTTAGTCGGCGAAATAACTCGTACAAGGATTAGTGAAATTAAGAGATGAAAAAACCCGACGAAAATCGATCGGAAAGTGGATTTTAAAATAAAACTTCGCGAAAAGATGCGTTCTCTTATCCAGCCTCCTTTTGCTGCGAGCAGACTGGATCTGATGAGTGAAAACAGCAACGCAGTCTTCTGAAACGTCCGAGTGTCTCCACAACTCGCTGCCAAAGTTTGTCTCAAACCATTTGATACGAGTGAAAAACAGAGGATTCCGGTGGACGGACCGACGTACAAGCGAACCAACAGTACTCTAATATTTTTTTCGAGTGAGAACACCAAAGTTTACAAATTGGTAGTAGAGTGTTTTCAATGTTTTCAGTGGTTGCCAAGGAATATTGGAACCCTGACTGTTTGGGTGCCGCTCGCGTTGGAGCTCGGATCAATTTAACACTGTTCAGGTATACAAAGTTGGCGAAATGTCGGGAAGAATGTACACGTGACTTATAACAGTTAGTTCTCGAGGGTACAGTGTTAGTGAAGACTCTTAAGGGTCTGTTAAGTGATAGTCAGCGTCTAGTGCCATGGAACCCGCCAGGAGAAGATGGTAAATGTAGTGTCGGAGTACAAGGACACTTAAGAAGTTCTCAGTTAACGCAACAATGAAAGCTTCGAAGAGAAGAGGATAACCAATCGAGTTGTTTAACGTGTAGGTTCGTCATAA
>NC_051409.1:37532271-37532735 GCF_015228065.2 Penaeus monodon | reverse complement strand
ACGGGATTGTGAGCCTTACGCCGCCGCGGTGCACGAGTCATTTCGTCATCGTTGCTCGTGGCACTCCGTGGCACCGTGTCAGGGCTCGTGGCTAAGTTTAGCGCTAGCCCTGATCCCTACCTGGCGTACTACCTCACCCATCATCTGGAACAGCTGTGAAAGCAGTAGCACAGCATCTGCACAGCCAGCATTTAGTGCGAGATGTTTTATCCAGGCCCTGCTGCACCGTGTCGCTGATGGCGCCTAACCCGCTTATTCCCACTCACCCACTCTAATCCCTGGTGAGGGCGGCCTGCGAGGGAAAGGGGATTTCAGGGGGGAGGGAGAGGGGGCAGCGACCCCTCCCCCTCACCCCTTCACCGCCTCCTGCAGGAGCGGCGAGGCATCGTCCGGTGCCACGCCGCCCTGGCACCGCACCGCACTTGACACCGCTCTGCAACCTTTTTCGTGCCAGATCAATAGCC
>NC_051409.1:37531756-37532234 GCF_015228065.2 Penaeus monodon | reverse complement strand
TGTCATAGACGGAAACTTCTTGGAGTGACAGTTGCGAGTGTATGGCGAGTGCAGGGCGCGGGACACTTCCCACGCCCTCCCGAGGCTGTCACCCTTCCCCGAGCACGCCCTTGTAGGTCCCTTGCCATGGCAGCGCGGCCGGGGCGCCCCCGCGTGTCCTAGCACTATGCCCCCAGATCGAGAGTGGTGGCGGATCCAGGGGGGTGTCGGGCGCCCCCGCTGGCTTGGCAGGAAGGTGGGTCGGGCGGCCAGGGGTTGTGGCCATGGGCAGGGTTTTGTTGTCAGGGCTAGGGGTGGCCAGGGGAGGCCAAGGGAGGCCAGGGGAGAGGATAAGGGTGGAGGGGCGGCAGGCCGATGAGCTGTCTCTTTTGGGACAAGGGTAGGCCTAGGCTTACTTTGTGGGCCGGGGGCTCCCAGGGCGGGACAGGCGAGGAGGGTCGGCCTGGCTTTGCCCGGGAAATTTTGGAAGGGCGACGGC
>NC_051409.1:37531473-37531570 GCF_015228065.2 Penaeus monodon | reverse complement strand
CATTTCCTCTGAGCGTTCATCCTCGTGTGTATGCACGCGTATCTGTACGTTAGTGTGGAGATTGTAGATGACAGCAAGTTCAAGTGTGTGTTCGTCT
>NC_051409.1:37531234-37531373 GCF_015228065.2 Penaeus monodon | reverse complement strand
GCGATGGGTGATGGATGCCGGATGCTTCGAGGCCGTGTCTGTTATCTCGGAAGATGTGTGGGAAATCTACGTCTGTGTGTGTTGAAGATTAGGGTAGACTCTGTGGTGTTGATAAGTTTAATGTGTTGGCTGCGCTTAC
>NC_051409.1:37531048-37531150 GCF_015228065.2 Penaeus monodon | reverse complement strand
AGGGAGAAGAAAAAATATATATATACATAATGTCACGTATAAAAGATAGTGTGATGCGATATCTTTCTAGGTCCGTTGATCTGGTATATGCAAGACGGGTAT
>NC_051409.1:37530542-37531022 GCF_015228065.2 Penaeus monodon | reverse complement strand
TATCATGGGATAGACAAGCGCATGGAATAAAATGTGGATATGCATGGAAAACAGGGGCGGGTTGGATAAAAAAGAAAAATACTTTGCCTCGATATTACTCGCCGTGTGGATAGGGAAACTCATCCATATTATATGCACAGCGGAAAGGGGGAATACGTGTGGATATAGCGTGTGGATAATTGGACGCGAGCGTGTGGATAACTTTGCATTGTGGATCGTGGATATACGGTACCGTGGATAGGCATCCTGGTGCTGAGAACCGTGTGGTTTGTGGATAGCTGACCGTTGCACAGGTTCGAGGCGCCGAATTTTGGTGGAATAATTTGTAATGGAAATTGTGGTGCGACCGGCGTGGTTGTGGTGGTGAGGGGGGGAGGGGAGGGGAGGAGGGAGGGCGGGGAGGCGGTGGATGGACAGGTTGCTATTAGCGAAAGGATAGTTGACAGGAAGAGACGGGTTATTACTATCGCTTTTTTTTAA
>NC_051409.1:37529560-37530411 GCF_015228065.2 Penaeus monodon | reverse complement strand
AATTGGCCTATTTAGAGATCGGGATCGTCCATTGAGATCGTTTAACCTACACTCTTAACGATCGTTGAGTAGTTATCGTCTGTTTTCCTTTGTTTTCTCAGTCGGTGCCAAACAAACAAAAGCACTAACACCGAAAAACGATACAACAGAAAACTTCACAATTAAATAAATAAAATAGGGGTGAAAAAAACACAAAAAACTCCCACAATTAAAACAAATAAAGCCAGTGGGGGGGGAATAATCACAAAAAAAAAAAAAAACTTATATCGTAGTCTGGAGTTGCAGTCTCCACTCCCTTACTGTGTGAATGGTTTAGCGTTTTAGTATATATTGATTGAAGTTCGGGCAAGTGGCGCTAACAAACGTGGTGGTGGGCCCTCGTAATGATAGTCGTGGCGAATCACGAGTGCTCGTAAATATTTCTTCTTTTTTGTGATTTTTTTGGGGGGCTAATGATATATTTTTTAATTTTATTATTTTTTTGAAAGGTATGGTTTTATTTGTTTAATTGTTTTTGAGTTTTTTTTTTTCCTTTGATTGGAAAGTTCCTCCCTTTTTTTTTTTTTTGGTGGTGAGCGGGGGGGGGGGGGTATTTTTGTTTTATATATTTGTTATTATTTAGATGTGTGGTTTGAGAAGTATACTTTTTTTTTTTTATTATGATGGACGAAGACGCTGGTGGTGGCTAGCGTTTGTCAGTCAGTGTTGTCAGCTTCGTGGTACCGACAGTGTGATTGAATGTTAAAATGTTTGACAGAAGTTGGGTTATTTTTATGTTGAATGTTCATCCAAGACATTTTTTTTTTTCGTTGTTTATAATCAAGCGAGTCGCTCCCCACCCCACCCCCGCC
>NC_051409.1:37529275-37529342 GCF_015228065.2 Penaeus monodon | reverse complement strand
TGCTTATCTTAATCTTGCAGTCATTATCACGATGGCAGTGAATACGTTATCGTTTTAGTTAAGCGAG
>NC_051409.1:37526759-37527191 GCF_015228065.2 Penaeus monodon | reverse complement strand
ATTCTGTTATCGACTTTATTTATTCTGTAATTGTCAAAACTGCCACAATAAGTGTTCGCGTGTGACGAAGCAAAAGCCGAGAGTGATAGTGACCGTGGTGTCCGCGATGGTGAGGCGACAGAGGATGATGACCGAAATCGCTCTCTTCGGCGGCTCGGGATGGTGAGGATTATAGTGAGCGGCAGATGAGAAAGGCCGAAGTTGCATTCGCTCCGCCGACGGATGGTGAGACTACAGTGAGCGCGGCCCGCGGATGATGACGGCTTGAGCGCGATGGTGATGACAGGGCTGTGCGCTCGCGGACTGATGTAATGACACACACACGGAGGGGAGGATGGTGATTTGCCAAGATGCGGGCGGTTATGGTGCCATTACAACGGTGGTGATTGTGGTGCGGAGGCGAGCGCGCACACCCACGCGCGATGTACTGGG
>NC_051409.1:37526264-37526728 GCF_015228065.2 Penaeus monodon | reverse complement strand
GCGCGTCGTGGGGAGGGGGAGGGGGAGGGGTTTAGTGTGGTGACCAGATGTGACGGCGGAAGGCGGTTGATGGTGAATATAGTGAGGCGCACACGGCAGTGGTGATGGTGATGAACAAGAATTTTTTTCTCCCCCCCCGATTCGTGATGACAACTGTGAGTTTTTCCCCTCCATTTTTTTTTCCTTTCTGGCACAAAGCAGATGTTGTTCTAAGGATAATGGTGACGATAATGGTGACGATACAGACTGTATGGTGACCGCGCCGTAAGAAGGATCGAGCCTCATCGCTTTCTCATCACACCAAAGAGACGAAATCGTGACCCCCAGGCAGGTAGTCGGGAAAGGTAGAGTCTCCGTCTAGAGCCACCAGTGCATAGAATATTCAGTAAGACGAAGGCACCAGACAAGGGTGTGTGCTTGCTAGTGCGTGCATGGGAGCGTGTGTGTGTGTGGGGGGGGGGGGG
>NC_051409.1:37525145-37525587 GCF_015228065.2 Penaeus monodon | reverse complement strand
CCGTGTGTTTTCACAAGCTCGCGCAAACGTTTATTTATGTAAATGTTTATCTCAACGCAACCGAATTCGGAGGCATCGCTCTGCCCCGTGCAACACGCAGAAAAATGCTTTCGGTGAGTTCGCTCGGTTGCAGCCGTTAGCAAGTGAAACAAGCAAACAAGCGAAGGGTACTAAAACGCCATTTTTTGAGCTTTCACCTTGTGAGCAAGTTCGCTTGGCCCTTATGTGAGGGGCCGATAAGGGCGTTTGTTGCTCGCCGGGGGGTTTGTGTCACCTGTGTGTTGCAGGCACGTAGTGGTAGAGCTAGTGGGGGGGAGGGGGGCGTTCTTGCATTGGGGGTATGGGGGCGGGGGGGGGGAGGGATGTGCATGGTGCTCTGAGGAGAGAGTAGGTGTCGTGCTGGTGTCCGGGGGGGTAGGGGAGGGGGAGATTCTTTGGTGAC
>NC_051409.1:37524992-37525057 GCF_015228065.2 Penaeus monodon | reverse complement strand
TAAGGAGAGTGAGAAGGCATGTGAGCGGGCAACAAATTCGTAATGCGTAGATAAACAAGCACAAA
>NC_051409.1:37524634-37524699 GCF_015228065.2 Penaeus monodon | reverse complement strand
ACACTCAAAGCACAAAGAAACAAACACCAATTCGCTCGCACAGACAGACAAGCAAGCAGGCGAGC
>NC_051409.1:37523930-37524337 GCF_015228065.2 Penaeus monodon | reverse complement strand
ACGGCGGTGTGGTGTAAGGTGAACGCTAGAGCGTCGAAGATGGTGATGGTGGTGATGGTGATGATGGTGATGATAGTGGACGAGAGCTTGGTGAGCAGAATCGACGTAGGATGAAAATTAATGAGGTCTGAACAGGAGAATGGGGGGATAGGAAGTAGAGGAGAGAGATGGAAGAGATCATTGGAGAGGGAAGGAAAGGAGGAGAGAGAAGGAAAAAAGAAGGAGGGAGGGGGGAGGACGGGAGAGGGGAAGGGAAGTAGAGAGTACGAAAAGAGGAAGGGAGAGGTGAGAAGTGAGAAGAGAGATGGAAAGAATAGAGTAGGAGAAAGTAGATGAGGTAGAACGAGAGAGAGATGAGGTGAGGGATGAGAGTATAGTTAGAGAGGATAGATGGATAGATATTCATT
>NC_051409.1:37523643-37523783 GCF_015228065.2 Penaeus monodon | reverse complement strand
AGGAAGACAGAGAAGGAGGGTGAGAGTGAATGAGTGAGGTGAGAGTGAAACGAGTGTAGTGGGTATGGGGAGGGTGTGGCGCGTGTAGTAGTGTGTGAGTTAAGGGACGAGGCTCAAGAGATTGTCTGGCCAGGGAGTAG
>NC_051409.1:37523254-37523525 GCF_015228065.2 Penaeus monodon | reverse complement strand
ACGGACAGGGAAATAAAGAAAGAGGAGAGGGGAGAGTGGTGTTCCCGGAGAAGAGGGATGAGTGGTGTGGGGGGGGGAGGGGGAGGGGGAGTGTGAGTTGAAAGCAGAAGGGGGGGCGGGGGTAGGGGCTGGCGATGGTCAGAGGAGGGAAAAGGGGAGGGCGGCGAGGGGGAGGGAAGTGCGATAGACAGCGATGCGGTGGAGTGGAAAGGGAGGAGAGGCGGGGTCGGGGGAAGGGAGGGAGGGAGCACCTCGGAGGGGCGGGGCGGGT
>NC_051409.1:37522891-37523218 GCF_015228065.2 Penaeus monodon | reverse complement strand
CTGCGGTGGAGGGCAGTTTGTCGTGGTGGAGAGTGTGGTCTGGGTGACCCGGACCCTGGCCGGAGTTACGACATGGCGTGGTCGAAGCGGGTGAGCGTGAGTGTGGGCGGGGGTGGGCGTGCCGGGCGGGTGGGGGCGGCGGGGCAGAAGGTCAGCGCATCGTTGCGGGGTCAGGCGCGGTCAGCACGCCCGCGTGGAGCACGGCGCCGCCCGCTGAGCCGTGCCTCAGCATGAAGCTCGGGGACGTGGCTTGGGGTCCGCCGGGCTCCGCGCGCTACCTGCTCGCCCGCCGCCCTCCTCCCGCGGCCGCTCGCGCCGCGCCCGCGA
>NC_051409.1:37522163-37522827 GCF_015228065.2 Penaeus monodon | reverse complement strand
TGTCCCGTCTGTCCATTGAGAAGGCCGGCTGTTAGTGTCCCTGGATAAAGAAAAGAGAAAGTCCCCAGAGTTGGCCTATTTACAGTGCGCGTCGAGGAGTGGCGAGGCGGGCGCGACGTGGCGGCCCCGCGAGAGGGCCCTGGGAAGTCTCCGGCGCCGCGCCCGTGCATGCGAGCGCGCCGTGGAAAGTGCTGAGCGCTGGCCTTGCGGGCCTGGGGCTGTGGGGGTGACGCAGCAGAAGTCGCAGTAGCAGTGGCGACGAGGTGGTGAGTACACACACGCACAACCTATGTACGGACGTACGCCCGAGCGCACAGCGGCTGATTGATGCCGTGTTCGCGCCCGTACATCCACGTCCCTGCCTTCGAGACGACATCGTGCATAGAAGCGCACGCGAGGATGCAATTCTCTCTGCCTTATTCCTCCATGAATAAATTTGATCCCCTTTCTGCCTGCCCTTATCGACATGATGCTTAGACATTCCCGTGGCGCAAAATGGAAATAAAAAAGTTACCCCATGATTGATAGGATTGGCTAACGTGCCGCTGCTTTTCCCTATTAATGATGCTGCTGCTGTTGCCGCCGAGGGCCCGAAGGCGAAGCCGCAGCCCCGACGCGGACGCCGACGAGGCTCGCGGATTGAGACGGTGATGGGGCGCATTTC
>NC_051409.1:37521839-37521987 GCF_015228065.2 Penaeus monodon | reverse complement strand
AAGATGATGAAGACGATAGCTAGGAGTCGCAGATAAGGATGATGATGTAGAGGAAGAAAACGAGGATTAATGATAAGAATAGTCATAAATATTAATAATGATTATGATGATCATCAGCGTTATTGTTAAATTTATCATTATTATGACC
>NC_051409.1:37521247-37521583 GCF_015228065.2 Penaeus monodon | reverse complement strand
AGAAAGAGGGTGAAGGAAGGGAAGGAGGAAGCAGGGGAGAGGGAGGGGTAGAAGGCGAGGGAGAGAGAGAATAAAGGAAGGTGAGGAAGAAGGAGGATAAAGGAGGAAGGGAGGGATGAAGGAGAGGGAGAGGGGAGAGGAAGAAGGAAGGCGAGGGAAAGGAAAGGAAAAAGGAAGACAAAGAAAAAAAAGGAAGAAGCACGAAGAAAATAAGGGAAAAGAAGGCGAAGAAAAAAAAAGAAAAGGAAGAAAGCGCGAAGAAAAAAGGAAGAGGACAAAAAAAGGAAATGAAGATGGAGGACGAAGATAAAGATGGAAGAAGGACTAAAAAAAAAA
>NC_051409.1:37520634-37521015 GCF_015228065.2 Penaeus monodon | reverse complement strand
AGGCCGGGGCGCGCGGGGGAAAACTGTCGTGATTGGTCAAGTGATTAGGGTAATTTTGGAGAAGGGGAGGTCAGGGATTGGAAGACGATGGCGAAATTATGAGAGAGGGGTTAATTACGGTAATTATGGGCTGGTTAGAGGTGGTTATGTGCTGGGGGAGGGAGGGGGGAGGGAGGGGGAGGGATTGGGGTAAGGGGAGGGGGAAGGGAGGGGTGAAGAGGGGGAAGGGAGGGAGGGATTGGGGGAAGGAGGGGGGAAGGGAGGGATGGGAAAAGGAAAGGGAAAAGGGAAGGGAAGGGAAAGGGAAGCGAAGCGAATCTTAGGCAGGGAGGGAGTGAGAGATGGAAGGGAAGGAGGGAAGGATGCTGAAGGAAGGAGATT
>NC_051409.1:37520053-37520591 GCF_015228065.2 Penaeus monodon | reverse complement strand
CAAGGGATTTTGGAGGCGGTCGAGTTAATTGTTGAGGAGAGAAGGGAGGAGGGGCAGGAGGGGGGGGAGAAGGGTACCCGTAGGACAGGGGGTAAGGGTGGGGTAAGGTACGCTAGGGTACGCTATGGGGGAAGGGGGGGTGGGCAGGCAAGGGAAGGGGGAAGGGGATGGGTAAGGAAAGGTGGGGGAGAGGGGGAGGCAAGGGAGGGGGATGGGTAAGGAAAGGTAGGGGAGGGTAAGGGGGAGAGGGAAGAAGATGGGTAAGGGGAGGGGGAAGAGCGAGAAGGTGGGGTAGGGTAAGAGGGAGGGAGGATGGGTAAGGTAAGAGGGAGGAGAGGGTAAGGGTAGGGTACACTAGGGTAGAGGAGGGATAATTAGGGAACAGTGAGGCATAATTATGGATGCTATTGGCCACGAGGTAATTATGAATGACGTTCGGATTCTTTGGAGATGATCTAAATTCCTTTTTTTTTTTTTTTTAAGGGCGTGATTTTTTTTTTCTTTGAGGGGGGGGGGGTGATCTAAATTCTTTGGAAAA
>NC_051409.1:37519854-37519969 GCF_015228065.2 Penaeus monodon | reverse complement strand
AATGTTTGTGATTTGCGGGGTTTAAATGTACATTCGGTGGGGATTGTTTGTTTATAAGAAATGAATGATAAAGAGAAAAAATATATATATAAAAAGAGGTGGCAACGGAAACAAA
>NC_051409.1:37519729-37519801 GCF_015228065.2 Penaeus monodon | reverse complement strand
GTGGATGCTACTTGCAATGGACGAGCAGCGGAGATGAGGCGAGGACGAAGACGGAGAGGAGGGAAGGGGGGA
>NC_051409.1:37519157-37519517 GCF_015228065.2 Penaeus monodon | reverse complement strand
ATGAGGAAGGAGAGGGAATAGAAAGAGAGGGAATGAGAAGGGAGAGAAGGAGAAGGAATGAGAAGGCAGAGAAGGAGAGGGAATAAGAAGAGGGGATGAGAAGGGAGAAGGAGAGGGCTGAAGGGAGCGGGGGGGGATGAAGCGAGCGATAAAAGGAGGATGAGAGGAGACGAGGTAGGTTGAGGGTGATGAGAAGGCAGGGGGGTGGAGGGGGGAGGGGAGAGGGGAGAGAGGGGAGGAGTGTTGGAAGGGACGCCTGGGCCCCCCCCCCGCCCAAGCCTCTGACTCCTTTGAGTGTGATGGGGGGGCAGGGACCTGGGGAGCGCAGCAGAGATTAGGATGTGGATGTTGGAAGTATTA
>NC_051409.1:37519044-37519120 GCF_015228065.2 Penaeus monodon | reverse complement strand
GGCGTGCTCGCCCCACCAACCTGGGTAGGCCACCGTTCCAGGGTCCTTGTTGGACTTTCCTTACTATTACTGTCTA
>NC_051409.1:37518476-37518591 GCF_015228065.2 Penaeus monodon | reverse complement strand
ACCTATCTCTTCGTATGCCCAAAGGGAGGTTGTGAGGGTGGCGGGCAGGGTGATAAGGAAAGCAAAGGCAACGAAATGATAATCACTCGAAAAATTGATAAATAAAAAGATCAGA
>NC_051409.1:37518311-37518456 GCF_015228065.2 Penaeus monodon | reverse complement strand
GGTTAAGGGGAGAGGAGGGGGAGATGGGTAGGTGGGGGGAAGGTGGGGGGAGGAGGGAGGGTGGTGATGGTATGAATTCGTTATGTGAATATTAAGTTGTATTTCCAGCAGCCCTGATTTACGTGTATTTAACGTTATGTTTACA
>NC_051409.1:37517467-37517855 GCF_015228065.2 Penaeus monodon | reverse complement strand
CCCCCGTCCCCCTTCCCCATGTGGATGTTATTATTTAAATTGTTAGTGGCAGGGTAGGCGCTGTCCGAATGTGTGCTAGGTTGGTTTAGGTAGGGGTATGGGAGGGTAGGGGAAGGGGAGGATGCCAGGGTAGGGTGAGGGGAAAGAGGGAAGGGGGTGGGGGTGGGGGAAAGGCTAAGAGACATGGGGAAGGGGTAATAGGTATTAGTAGGGAGTGAGGGTAAGGGGAATGGGGAAGCGGAATTGAGGGGGGGTGGGGAATGGGGAGAGATACGGAGGAGTAGAAATAGGGATGAAGGGGGGGAAGGGGGTGGGGGTGAAAGGAGGGGAGGGGGAGGGAGGGGGGCGGCCGTGCTTGCGAGAACCGTGGTGGTCGCTTCTTGGTCGC
>NC_051409.1:37516465-37516591 GCF_015228065.2 Penaeus monodon | reverse complement strand
GCCACGGATGAGAATATAACAGAAAAAACAAAAAGAGAATATCAACGACAGCGCCGCCACGGGTCGCGAGTGCCTCCGTTGATAACAGCGATAAGAACAGCGGCACGGAAGACAGCGGCTGTTTCT
>NC_051409.1:37516287-37516443 GCF_015228065.2 Penaeus monodon | reverse complement strand
GCAGGCCGTCTCGCGCTGACGTGCCACAGGCTGGGGGCTTAAGACGTCTAGGCCTCCTTAAGAAGCCCTACGCGGAGTGCCAGTAGCTCGCTGTGACCTGGCACTTGGGTGGAGCGAAATAGCATCGAACGTTGGGTCACCTGACTGGTCGCTCGC
>NC_051409.1:37515772-37515858 GCF_015228065.2 Penaeus monodon | reverse complement strand
AAGGTTTCCTTGGGCAGTGGCGCAAACGTCGGGTTAAGATAATGTTATGTGGAGGCGGCAGATAATGTTGGTAATCATTGGGTCAC
>NC_051409.1:37515306-37515454 GCF_015228065.2 Penaeus monodon | reverse complement strand
GGAGATGGGGGAAAGGAAGAGAGGATGGCGAAAGGGGGAAAGGGGAAACGAGGGAAAGAGACTCAGAGAAGTGAAGAGAGACGGGAAGGGGGGGGGGGTCGAGGGTTCGTCTGGGTGAGTGGGTTCGCCTGTCATGACCTGACACGCC
>NC_051409.1:37514826-37515015 GCF_015228065.2 Penaeus monodon | reverse complement strand
CACCCACTCCGTTTACCAACTTCGATTCTCCTCTCTTCGCCCATTCTCCGTTTCTGTTTTTCTCTCCTTCCTTTCTTCACACTCTCTATGAGACTTGTCCTCGCTCGTCCGCCCTCACGCCCCGCACGCCTCTTTCGTCCACCGCCCACCATAGTTTTCCGTAACGCAGCGTCTCAAGGAAAATACTCG
>NC_051409.1:37514553-37514781 GCF_015228065.2 Penaeus monodon | reverse complement strand
GTATCCGTTGTAGCTGTGCTCACAACAGCCACTCTATCCCTACAGCGGCCGTTGTGCACCATACCCTGCAACGCCCGTCATTCGGTGTAGCTTGCATTGCCCACCATCTCGTCTTCACTCTACGTACCTTACAGTGTCCACCCACCCATCACATCCACTATCATACGTATCTTACAGTGCCCGCCGCCCACTTCAAGCAGCTACTTACACTATCGCACCCGCATTTTT
>NC_051409.1:37514172-37514281 GCF_015228065.2 Penaeus monodon | reverse complement strand
CATTCGACATATTGGATAAATTGGTTTTATTCCCGTGTTATTATTTTTTGTTCTGCTACCTTTTATTTTATATTATTTCATATGTATATATACATTTTTTTTCGAGGAT
>NC_051409.1:37513685-37514153 GCF_015228065.2 Penaeus monodon | reverse complement strand
TTATTTTTATAATGGTTTGCATTGCAGTGTCCTTGTAAATATGCGCCGTGTGTATTATATTTTTCTGGCTGAAGTGAATGCCCCAAAACGTGTTTTTTTTTCTTTCTCTTTCCCCCCTTCCTCTTTTTTTTCCTTTCTCTCTTTTCTGTCTCCTTTCTTTTTACGTGCTTTTGCTTTTGTGCAATTTTTATTTTCTCTCTTTTTTTTTTGGTCCCTTTTTTGAAAATTTTACTTTGTTTTTTTTTTTTCTTATCTTTTCTTCTTTTTTTGTCTTTATGTTGTTTCCACTTGTCATCTCTTCTTTCCTTTCCTTTCTCTTTCTCTTTTTTTTATTCTTCCTCTAACTTGGTTTATTTTTTTCTCTCTTTATCGTTTTTTATCTTCTTTTTTCTTACTTTTTCTTCATATTGACTTTTACTTTCTGTTTTTTGTTGTTTGTTTTATTGTGTTTCTTTTTTCTATTATATA
>NC_051409.1:37513102-37513177 GCF_015228065.2 Penaeus monodon | reverse complement strand
CGTAGACTAGGTCCCGCGTCTCGTTGCTTCTGCCTGTTTACCTTGCCGCCGAAGGTCCGTTTTTGCTGTCGAGGG
>NC_051409.1:37512004-37512095 GCF_015228065.2 Penaeus monodon | reverse complement strand
GCGCGTGTGAAGCAAGCAAACAAAAGCAAGAAATAAATATCACAAATTTGAAGAGAAAAAAAAAAAATACAAGGGGAGTGCGAAAAGAAAA
>NC_051409.1:37511367-37511498 GCF_015228065.2 Penaeus monodon | reverse complement strand
GGGAACCCGACGATAATGGCGTCGACAGCGCAAGAGGACGATAGGTGATAAGGCGCCGCGATTGATGGTGATAGAGGGCATGGGGGGGCGTAGGGGGGGTGGGGGTCGTCAGTGGGTATGGTTGGCGAGCC
>NC_051409.1:37511240-37511341 GCF_015228065.2 Penaeus monodon | reverse complement strand
CGTTAAAGTCTATGTGTGTATATATTTTTCATTTTGGTTCATTTATTCGTTAAAAACGGTGAATATGTTTTCAGTTTTTCGTTCAGTTATTCGTTAAATGC
>NC_051409.1:37510975-37511081 GCF_015228065.2 Penaeus monodon | reverse complement strand
AATATATATTATGTATTTTGTTAATCGTATAGCATACGTATGTTTGATATGCGATCATTTTAGGCCTATGCATTTTATTTAAATATATATTTTTCATGGGATGTTT
>NC_051409.1:37510637-37510889 GCF_015228065.2 Penaeus monodon | reverse complement strand
CGTTCACTCTTTGCAAAGGTTTTTGTTTATTCGTTCGTTGTGTGTGCTCAGGTATTTTTTTTCATCGTTGTTTACATTGTATTTCATTTGTCGTTCGCAAATATTTTCTTTGTTTTCCGTTCGTCGTACTATTCATGTTTTTTTTTTTATTCCCCGTTCGTTGTTTGATTACTGTTTTTGTTTGTTTGTTTATGTAGGCCTACATAATTTTCCATTTGTGGTATCCTTATTTTCGGGAGTTTTATGCGTGGT
>NC_051409.1:37510393-37510484 GCF_015228065.2 Penaeus monodon | reverse complement strand
TTAGATGGTTGGATGTAGGGTTAACTGGTGACGGTCGGCGGGGGGGGGGGGGTAGGATTAACCCTTTCGTGGATAAAGAGATTTTTTTCCC
>NC_051409.1:37509112-37509274 GCF_015228065.2 Penaeus monodon | reverse complement strand
CTGCCGTGAGCGAGCGGGCGACTTCTGTGCTTGAACACTGAACAACTTGCGACTTTGTTCCAAGCACGGGGATTCCCCTCTGCGAAATGATCCAGGCGAGAGACGTATATATATATTTTTTTCTTAATTAGATAATTTGGTAGATATCCCCCCCCCCCCTAG
>NC_051409.1:37508966-37509071 GCF_015228065.2 Penaeus monodon | reverse complement strand
CCTACCAAACAGTTATTTCGTCAATAGATATCACCTGTGTTCATAATCCTCTGTCTGTGTGTACATTTCATGTAAATCTAGGATAGCGTCGACGACATAGAGTGA
>NC_051409.1:37508767-37508914 GCF_015228065.2 Penaeus monodon | reverse complement strand
ATATTTTGGCACGTGTAAAATTGGTCATGATTGATAGAGCTGTGTTGTGTCTGTTCTGGTCTTTAGCCCAACACATGGTCCGGTCGTGTTGGCATCGCTTATCCTGGCTTGTAGAACGATTATTACATGAGCTCAACGTACATACAA
>NC_051409.1:37507992-37508141 GCF_015228065.2 Penaeus monodon | reverse complement strand
CTTTGCCAGTGTCTGCATTCATTCGTCCATTTATCTGTCCGACTGTATAAGTTTTATGGCATTACCGATATCCCTATTCAGGCCTTTATGAATATTCATAATTGGCATTATATCGAGTATCAAATTAAAAGATGATTAGTGCAGCAGTG
>NC_051409.1:37507409-37507480 GCF_015228065.2 Penaeus monodon | reverse complement strand
TTCATCTTCCTTGTACTTCCTCTTTCTCTTTCTTACCTTCTTTTTCCGTCCTCCTTACTCTTTTCCTCTTA
>NC_051409.1:37507027-37507163 GCF_015228065.2 Penaeus monodon | reverse complement strand
TCGCACCCATTGTCGTGGAAATGATTATCGTTCGGCTAATCATGACGACGGACCTCCTCTCCGGCGTCCAGAGTGTTTTGCATAACTCAGTGGCTATTTACGATTGCAAGCGGCGCTGACGGGCGGGTTGATTGAT
>NC_051409.1:37506439-37506794 GCF_015228065.2 Penaeus monodon | reverse complement strand
TTGAAGTGGGTTGGGTTAGGTTTTTTTGGGTTGGAAAGGGTGGGTGGAAGTGGGTAGGAAGGATGGGTCGAGGACCGGGTCTTGGGCAGGAGGATGGGGAGGAAGAGGTAAGTGGGCAAGGGTGGGATTTTTGGGGTGGGTTGGTGGGTGGGTCGAAAGGCTGGCAGCTGAGAGGTGAGCAAGGTGGGTAGGTGGGTAGGCAAGGCAAGGGAGTTCGAGGCGTGAGGGGCGTGATGGATGGGTGGGTGGGTGGGGGTGGGTGGGTAGGTGGGTTAAAGGGTAAGTACAGGGGCTGGGGGCGGGATGGCTCGCTGTATAGACGGATTGATGGATGGGCGGACGGACGGGTGGGCGG
>NC_051409.1:37506082-37506188 GCF_015228065.2 Penaeus monodon | reverse complement strand
TTATGGGGAAAAGAAGCGAGAAACGTCATAGAGAATCGGCCACGATAGGACATGGATGGATTTGATGAAGGAGGTGTTGGGCGGACCGTGATGGATCGGGGCGGGG
>NC_051409.1:37505792-37505860 GCF_015228065.2 Penaeus monodon | reverse complement strand
GGATGGGTGAAGGAAGGTAGGAAAGCACGAAACGAAGAAAAGGAGGAAGAGAAGAAAGAAACGAAGGC
>NC_051409.1:37505591-37505700 GCF_015228065.2 Penaeus monodon | reverse complement strand
TGGATGCGTGGGTGGTGGATGAGACGGGGGCGGCGGTGGACGAGTGGAGTGGACGGACGACTGATCGGTGGAGTGGCGCTTGAGGAGCTCGAGGGTGACTGAGCGCGAG
>NC_051409.1:37504931-37505239 GCF_015228065.2 Penaeus monodon | reverse complement strand
GAAAGAAAGAGGGGAAACAAGACAAACGACGACGATACTAGGGAGAAAGAGAGCGAGAGAAAAGAAGAATAAAAGGAGGAGAAGAAACACGAGCGGCGAGAGGAAGAGGGACCGAAAGGAAAAGACGAAGGAGAAAGCGACTAGCGAAGGAGGGGAGAGGTGAGACTAAGCAGGAGAAGCAGGAGGGCGCGAGGAAAAGAAAGGAGTGGGAAGGAGAGAAGGAGTGACAGGGAGTGGAGGAAGGCGAGAGGCGGCCGGGGGGGGGGGGGGTAGCGGCAGTAGAGGGCGGAGTGGCTCTGGAGAGGAAT
>NC_051409.1:37504090-37504154 GCF_015228065.2 Penaeus monodon | reverse complement strand
TGGTCAAGCAGCCAGGCATTGCGAAAGAGAGGCTGCCGCCAGAGTGGGAATTTAACCGTGGTCA
>NC_051409.1:37503362-37503961 GCF_015228065.2 Penaeus monodon | reverse complement strand
CACGCCCCCCCCCCCCCTCTCCCTTCCCCTCCTCATCGCCCCTCTCCCTTCCCCTCCTCCACGCCCCCCTCTCCCTTCCCCTCCTCATCGCCCGTCCCCCTTCCCCTCCACGTGATCCAGTGAAGCGGAACGGCGCAGGGTGGAGCGCCCCGCTGTTAAGATGGGGGACGATAGCAAGGCAACCCGCGACCCGTGCCACTGATAAGAGGCGGGGGGAGGGGAAGGAGGGGACGGGACGGCGGGAGGGGAGGAGATTGAGAAGATGGAGGGGAAGGTAGATAGGGGGAAGGGGAAGAGAGATGGGTGTGGAGGGCAGGCGAGGGGAGGAGAGGAGAGGAGAGGAGTTGGGGGAGGAGATGGAATGGAGGGGAGGGGAGAAGAAGAGACGGAAGATGGTGGGTGAGGGAGATGGAGCCAGAGGGGAGGAGGGTGACAACGAAGAGGAGAAGGAGGGGAAAGGCGACGGAAGGGGAGATGGAGAAGGAAGGACAAGGAAGAGGAGGAAGAAATAGAGGGAAAAGGAGGGGAGGAGGATGACGGAGGGGAGATGAAGAAAAGGGGATGGAGAAGGAGAAGGGATATGGGATGAAAGGGGAAGT
>NC_051409.1:37503071-37503308 GCF_015228065.2 Penaeus monodon | reverse complement strand
AAGGATGGAGAGGGGAAGGCGACGATGTTTGCAGGGGAGGAGGAAAAGGAGGGGAAGGAAAAATGACATTGGAGTAGGAAAGGAAAAGGTTAAGAGAAGGAGAAGAGAAAGAGGAAAAGAAAGAAAAGAGGGTGAAGGAGGAAAGAATAGGAAAGGGAAGAAGACGAAGAAGAAAAGAAAGGAATGCAGGAGAGGTCGGAGAAAGTGCGCGGATGAAAGTGGAAAGGCAACGGGAGC
>NC_051409.1:37502715-37502988 GCF_015228065.2 Penaeus monodon | reverse complement strand
GGTAGAAAATAAGCTAGCTTGCAACCCCCCCCCTCCCCCCCCGAAAGTAAAAAAAAAAAATAAAGAAAACAGGACGAGAGACGAAGCGAAAGCAGACGAAGGAAGGAGGAAAGAACGAACGGGGTGTGGACGAAGCAAAGAAAAAAAGAAATAGAACGAATTGTTTGCAGGGAAGAACGAAGAGCGGAGATAGATGACGTAGATAAAAGAGAAGAATTGGGAGTTGATACAACAGAGACAGAGAGACATACCAGAATGTGGAAGGAGACAGGT
>NC_051409.1:37501734-37501817 GCF_015228065.2 Penaeus monodon | reverse complement strand
TGGTGTCCTGGCGGCTGGGCGGTGAGGCAGGAAGCAGGCGGGGCATCCCGGCCAAGATATACGGGGCAGGTGAGAAGCTAGGT
>NC_051409.1:37501425-37501515 GCF_015228065.2 Penaeus monodon | reverse complement strand
TGGTGAAGGTGGAAATGTTGTTGTTGCCTTGTTGTTTCCACGGAGCAGATGGTGGCGATGGTGGCGGGGATGATGTCACTGCCGATGAAA
>NC_051409.1:37501268-37501344 GCF_015228065.2 Penaeus monodon | reverse complement strand
ATGATGGTGCACGGCTGACGGATGTGTTGTTGGTTGATTTCTCTCGAGAGGGAGAGCGAAAGGAAAAGGAGGAAGC
>NC_051409.1:37500272-37500827 GCF_015228065.2 Penaeus monodon | reverse complement strand
TGAGAGTACTGCCCTTGCAAGGATGTCTGAGGAGGAGGTGCAAGTATGAGATTAGGGTTAAGGGAGACAATTTTGTTATCAGGGCGAAGGAGGTAACGACACTTGACGCTTCTCAGGGTGCCACATGGGGGTCAAGGAGGGGGGAGGGGGTTAGGGAGGAGGGGGGAGGGAGGGGGTTAAGGAGTTAGGAGAGGGAAAGGGGTGGGAGGGAGGGAGGGAGGAGGGGAAAGAGGGTTAAAGAGGGAGGAAGGGGAAAGAGTGAGGGGGGGGAAGAGGTTAAGGAGGGAGGAAGGGGAAAGGGTGAAGGGGGGGTGGAAAGGAGGTTAAGGAGGGGAGGAGAGGGAAGGGAAGGACGGGGAAGGAGGGAGGGAAGTGGGGGGGGTTGGAGTGGCTAGTGAGCAGACGAATGTGGGTGGCCATTATGGGGGTACAGTGGGGAAGTGGGTGGCCCTTGAGACGAGGGTACAGCGTGACGTGGGTGGCCAGCGCGAGGGTACAGAGTGGCGTGAGTGGCCAGCGCGCACCGTTCGTACAGAGAGACGGGGTTACGTTACA
>NC_051409.1:37499937-37500223 GCF_015228065.2 Penaeus monodon | reverse complement strand
AGGGTACAGTGACAGCAGCTTTACGAGGGTTACAGTGGCATGGGCGGCGCAGGGGGTACAGTGACAGGCGGTGCGAGAGGTACAGTGACAGGGCCACCGAGGCACAGAGGCGACGGCGACCGCGTGTTGGCAGAGCGTGGCAAGTTGGCAGAAAGGACAGGCGTTGGCACGGCGTTGGCTGTGCTCTGGGATAACCAAACATGATATATCTGAAGTGAACCGGAGGGGAAAAATGAAACTGAAAATAGACGGTACTTGCGTGAAATTACGGATTTATCCAATAATG
>NC_051409.1:37499433-37499890 GCF_015228065.2 Penaeus monodon | reverse complement strand
AATTAAGTGCCACTTATCTCATTACCGGTATACGTGAATAGGCCTAAAAAAAAAGATATAGGAAAAACTATTAAAAAAAAAAAACTGAATAAATAGAAAAAACAAAATGATTAAAAAAAGGAACCACGAACGTTAATTAAAGGAAGAAACGCTCCCCCTTCCCAACCGGCATGTAAACCCGCCGTTCGAATTGAATTCTAGATTTTAGCCAACACATAGCGAGGTCGGTGTCGCGGTCAGGCCTTCGTTACGAATGCACTAACCATGTGGTGTTAGCGAAGGCGCGACAATTGTGCTTCCAATCTCGTCGCTTGTACCTGATTAATGGCTGCAGTTATGGCGGCCGCGGCCTGGGTGTACCCGCAAGCCGGTGACGGACGACAGGGGCGCCGCCCGCACCTCGCCGATGCGAACGGCGGGTCGGGGCAGGGAGGGCGGGGGTCACGTCCACACGCCC
>NC_051409.1:37499268-37499382 GCF_015228065.2 Penaeus monodon | reverse complement strand
GCCCGTGCCTGCTGGCCGAGCGCGTGGAGGCGGCGGCGGGGGGGAAAGCGGTGGGAAAGCAGGGAAGGGAATGGGGAAGGGCGAAAGGGAGGCGGAGACGAAAGTGAGATGGAA
>NC_051409.1:37498657-37499214 GCF_015228065.2 Penaeus monodon | reverse complement strand
ATCAGATCTACGAAATAGAACAGTAGAGGAAAAGAATTGACAACCAAGAGAAAAGGGAAGAGAACAGGAAGAGATGAGGGAAGAGGGAAGAGGAGGGGAAAGGAGCGGAGAGAAGGAGGAAGGGACAGGGTAAGGGGGGAGGGGAGAGAAGGGGAGGTAGGGGGGGTAAGAGGGGGAGACCTCGCGGACGAGGAATGGGCGTAGAGGAACGAGGCAAGGTCGAGAGGAGAGACGGGGCGAGAAGTAAGGGACGGCGAAGAAGAGGAGAAGGAGAGAGGGAAAAAGGCGAAGGAGAACGAGAGGATAACGAGGCGGAGACGAAGAAGAAAGGAAGGAGAAGACGAGATAACGACGGAAATGGAGGCGAAGAAGTAAAGAGACGAGACTCAAAATAACGCTGATACGGGAACGAAGAGGAAGAGACGGAGATGAAGATAACGACACGAGACAAAAAATGGACGAAGAAGAATTACGAAAGCCAAGACAAAGAGACAAGTGGCAAGGACGGACCTGAATGGGGGAAGCACATAATGATGATAATGATAGGATAAGGACGG
>NC_051409.1:37498214-37498307 GCF_015228065.2 Penaeus monodon | reverse complement strand
CGGGGAGGAGGGAGAAGGGGGGAGGAAAGAAAAGGTCAGGCCACATCATTACTGGCGCACGAGCATAAGGGGAGAGAAAAAGAAGTGACAGGG
>NC_051409.1:37497715-37497794 GCF_015228065.2 Penaeus monodon | reverse complement strand
CGAGGACTTGGCGGTAAAACACTAGACGAATGAAAGGTCGAGAGAAGAGGCGGTAGAAAAGGTCATTGTGAGTACGAAG
>NC_051409.1:37497179-37497293 GCF_015228065.2 Penaeus monodon | reverse complement strand
CAAGAAGACAAAAGAAAAACGTGTAGGCGAGAAGGTGATAAAAGAGGCGAGAGCGAACGGGAAAGAACGGGAGAGAAAGGGAGATGGGAGAGTGATTAAATAGCCAGAGGAAGC
>NC_051409.1:37496053-37496143 GCF_015228065.2 Penaeus monodon | reverse complement strand
AGCGAAAGGAAAATAAGGAAAAGGAGGAGGTAAATTCTCCGGCGAATGAAGGAAATGGCAGAGGAGGCTTCATAAAATAAATAAATAAAG
>NC_051409.1:37494214-37495347 GCF_015228065.2 Penaeus monodon | reverse complement strand
GGGAAAAAGTGTACCTAAACGGTGATGAAGGACGCGCTACGCGAGCACAAAAGGTGGGAGGGGGGTGAGGAAAGGGGGAAGGATGGGGTGGGTAGGGGGTGAGGAAAGGGGGAAGGATGGGGGGTAGGGGGTGAGAGGAAATAGGGGGCTTAGAGATGGAAGGGGAGGAGAGAAGAGGGATGGGGAGAGGATGGGAGGAGAGAGAGGGGGCTTAGAAATGGAAAGGGAGGGTAAAGGAGGGGAAGGGAGGAGAGAGGGGGGTGCTTAGAAATGGAAAGATGGGGAAGGGAGAAGAGGGAGGAGGGTGGGGGTAGGGGCGGGAGCATGGAGGGGGGAGGGGGGGGCGTATATGCGTAGCCTGATCCACGCGCACTTGTAAAGACTAGCCAGAAGTATATATACAAGGGGGCCCCTGAATACTTGACAAGAGGAGGACGAAGAAGAAGAGGGAGAGGAGGGCGATAAAGAAGAGGGGAAGAGGAGGACGAAGAAGAAGAGGGAGAGGAGGGCGATAAAGAAGAGGAGAAGAGGAGGACGAAGAAGAGAGAGAGGAGGGCGGTAAAGAAGAGGGGAAGAGGAGGGCGATAAAGAAGGGGAAGAGGAGGATGTTAAGGAAGAGGGAGAGGAGGGCGATAAAGAAGAGGGAGAGGTGGCCGATAAAGAAGAGGAAAAAGATGGCGATTAAGAAGAGAGGGAGAGGAGGGCGATAAATGAGAGAGAAAGTGGAGGACGAAAAGAGAGAGAGGAAATGGAGGACTAAGAGGAAGAGGGAGAGCGGGCGAAAAGGAGAAGAGCAAGAGAGGGGTAGATGAAGAGGAAAACAGTAATAAGATAGTAAAGAAGAAGAAAGAGGAGGAAGAGGAAAGAGATAAACGAGAAGGAAGAGGAAAGAGAGAAACGAGGAGAAAGAGGAAAGAGATAAACGAGAAGGAAGAGGAAAGAGAGAAACGAGGAGGAAGAGGAAAGAGAAACTGAAGAAGAAAAGAAAAGAAAAGGAAATAAAGAAGAAGAAGAGAGAAAGAAAGAAAAAGTGGCATTGGTAGGAGAAAGGGAGATGAGAAAAAAAGTGAGAAACAGAGGCCGCAAGGAGAAGCTGACAACCGAGAAGACAGACAGACAACACAAAACACAGC
>NC_051409.1:37493044-37493919 GCF_015228065.2 Penaeus monodon | reverse complement strand
AAATCAAGGACGCACGCTGGAGGGAAGGAGGAAAGGACGGATGAAAGGGAGGAAAGGAAAAGACGGAGGAAAGGGAGGAAACGACTGAGGAAAGGAAGAAGGAATGGGAGGAAAGGAGGGAATGAAAAGACGGACAAATGGGAGAAAAGGAAGAAGGAAAGAGAGGAAAGGAAGAAGGAAAGGAGGAAAGCGAGGGCAAGGAAGAAAGGCAGGGCAAGGAAGAAAGGGAGGGCAAGGAAGAAAGGGAGGGCAAGGCAAGAAGAAGCCCGAAGCCCGAAGAAGCCTTTAAGCTCCGAAGGAAGGTGGTGGTCTGCCCGCTACTGTAAGGGACGGGGCACTCATGAAACTTTAAGGGAGTGGAGCAGGTGGATAAAGGTGATGGAAGGTCGCAACGACGAAAGGGAGGAGGTGGGGTGGAGTGGGGGGAAGGGGAAGAGGGAAAGAAGAGGGGGGAGGGAGGGGAGGGAAGGGAGAGGAAGGGAAGCTAAGGGAAGGGAGGGGAGAGGGAGGGAAGGGAGGGGAGGGAAAAGGGAAAGAAGAGGGGAAGGAGGGATGGAAAAGGGAGGGGAGAGGAGGGAAGATACGGGTGGAGGGGACGAGGAGGAAGAAAAGAGGGTAGAGGGGGAAGGAAGAGGACAGAAGGAAGGGAAGGAAAGGGGAAAAGGAGAAGAGAGAGGAAGTACGCACGAGGGAAGGAGGAGAAAGAAAGAGAAGGGAAGGAAGGAAGGAGAAGCGAAAGGGGAAGGGAAAGGGGAAATCAGGGGAGGGGAGAAAAATAAAAATAAGGAAGAAGGAAGAGAAAGGCAAGGGGAAAAGATTGAGGGGAAACTGACGAAGAGATTGAGACGTGGATTGGCTGTCGTGGTGGAAGCTGT
>NC_051409.1:37492482-37492565 GCF_015228065.2 Penaeus monodon | reverse complement strand
ATGTCAATAGTTGAAGCCAAGTTGAGGAAATGGGCAAGAAGCTTTAGCAAGGCTTTATAAAGAGTGGAAAAAAAATGGAAAAA
>NC_051409.1:37491700-37491804 GCF_015228065.2 Penaeus monodon | reverse complement strand
AGCAAGCGGGGTGGGGGTGGGAGGGGGGGTTGCGTGTTACCCTAGGGAGGGCGAGGGGAGGGCCCGGGGGTTTCGAAAGGGGAAGGTAAAGGGGATTCAATTTC
>NC_051409.1:37490965-37491030 GCF_015228065.2 Penaeus monodon | reverse complement strand
AAAAAAAGGGGGGGAAGGGGGACGACACTAAACACGGGTAGAGAGGGTTCAGGCCCCCCCAGTGC
>NC_051409.1:37490472-37490921 GCF_015228065.2 Penaeus monodon | reverse complement strand
AAAACGGAGGAAGAGGAGGAAAGAGGAAATGGAGAAAATGAGAGAAATGGAGGAAGGGGGGGGAATAGAAAGAGGGGAGGAAAGAAGGAAATGGTTGAAGAAGCGAGAGAAGAATGAGGAAATAGAAAGAAGGCCAAAGGAGAGTGAAATAAAGCAGAAGAAAGAGTGAAATGGGATAGTGAAAAACAAGATAGGGAAGGAAATGAATAAATGAAAAGAAGTGAAAGGAAAAAGTAAGGGGAAGAGGGGGGGGGAAAAAGATTAGTCAAATTTTCCGAAAAAGAAAAAAGGGAAAAAGGGGAGAAAAGGGGGGAAAAAGAAAGGAAAAAAAGAAAATTTAAAAGGAAAAACAGAAGAAAAAGCAAGGGGGGGAAGCAGATGAGGAATAAGGAGGAGAAGGTGAGAATAAGCGACACACGGAGAGACAAAGAAAGCTGAAAGAGGAAAAT
>NC_051409.1:37490023-37490202 GCF_015228065.2 Penaeus monodon | reverse complement strand
CAAGGGCGGCGCGGGCGGAGGGAAAAGGAAGGGAAGATGTGCCAAGGGAGAGTAAGAAATTAAGATATTTTGACGGTGGGAAGAGGCTTTGGTCGGCTAAGCTGGGGTCGGCCAGAGCCCGCGAACATTGCAATATTAATGATAAACGAAGGGAGAGGAGGGAGGCGAGGAGAAAGGAA
>NC_051409.1:37488704-37489257 GCF_015228065.2 Penaeus monodon | reverse complement strand
AGAATGTTAAAAGAGCAAAAAGAGACACGTTTCTTAAGGACTTGTAAGGAAAAAACTGAAAAGGGCGTTTTTTGTTTTTTATCCTTCGTAAGCGCCGGGAAAATGGGCCATTAGCCCATAGGGCCGAGAGTGAGGGGTGAGGGCGTGGATTTTAGTGCGTGGGTGTTGGGGGGATTGTGAGTGAGGGAGTGAGAGTGAAATGCGGGGGTGGGTGATTGTGGGGTGAGTGAGTGGGTGAGAGTGAAAGGGGGTGGGTGTGGGTGATTTTGAGTGAGTGAGTGGGTTTAGAGTGGTGCGGGGGGTGTGGGTGATTGTGAGTGATTGGGGTTTTTTGAGGGGGAGGTTCGTGGGTTTTGGGTTTTATTGTGAGTGAGTGAGGGGGGAGAGTTTAGTGCGTGGGTGTGGGTGATTTTGAGGAGTTAGTTTAGTGGGTGAGAGTGAGTTTGGGGGTTTGGGTGTTGTTTAGTGGTTAGTGGTGGGTGAGAGTGAGTGCGTGGGTTTTGGGTTTATTGGAGTGAGTGGGTGAGAGTGAGTTTGGGGGGTGGGGTGATTT
>NC_051409.1:37488028-37488138 GCF_015228065.2 Penaeus monodon | reverse complement strand
GGGAAAAAGGCGGAAAAAACAGGGATTAATGGGGGAGAGGGGAAGGGAAAAGGGCCCAAAAAACGATGAGTAGCAAGCTTGGGAGGAGTATAAGGCTCACCCCAACCAAA
>NC_051409.1:37486808-37486965 GCF_015228065.2 Penaeus monodon | reverse complement strand
CGGAGACCTCGCGACGCCCAGCGAGGTCATCCGATACGTCGAGTTAAGGCCGTCTCGCCGAATCATTTCTGTCGCGTCGTCGAGGAAAAAAAAACGGCCCAAAGGGGAACAAGCGGTTTGGGAAATTTGCCCGATTAAAAACTTTGAAACAAAAGGG
>NC_051409.1:37486664-37486732 GCF_015228065.2 Penaeus monodon | reverse complement strand
TAGGTTGCCCGGGCGCCCACGCCTGGTTTTTTATTTTCGTCGGCTTTTCAATTCAAAATCGGTTGGGG
>NC_051409.1:37486206-37486628 GCF_015228065.2 Penaeus monodon | reverse complement strand
GAAAGGGGGGTGGGGGTGAGGGATAGCGGGGGAAAGGGGTATATTCTATCGACATTTTCATTATTTTTTGGTTTGATTGTTTTTTTATGTATTTCTTTTTCCCCTTTTCTTTTTTTTGCCGACCCTCTGTTTTGCGATTTTTGAAATGGACTTATCTATCCCATCCCTTCATCTATTTCAGCGGCCGTCTTCCGGGGCTATTATCTGTCTGACACTGCCGGGGTTTTAAATATCCACTTGTAATCTCCCTCTCTATCTATTATCTGTTAAACTATTTTCTATCTGTGGGGCTATTATATATTGATCAGCTATCCCCCCCTTTTATCTATTCCCCAACCCAAAGTCTTCTAAATTTTCTATTAGTTTAGGGTATAAATGCTTTATTTTCTGTCAAATTTTTTCCCCCATTATCTAAAAGTAGA
>NC_051409.1:37485790-37486101 GCF_015228065.2 Penaeus monodon | reverse complement strand
TAAAAATGGGGGGATCCAAAATTTTCTACTCCCCTACTATTTTTAAAGTAGGCTATCCATTATCTCTTTTTATAATTTTCTATCTTTTCTTTTCTATCTAAAGTAGGGCCCCATATCTGTTAAACTATCTATTCAAAATCTATCTAAAAAGTTGGCTATCCATTTAAAATTTTTTCCCCCGGCGCCCCCTTCCGCACCCCACTGACAATTTCCGGGGTAGCAAGAAGGAAAAGGGGGGTAGTGAGGGAAAAGGTAACCCCCGAAAACTCTTTATGAGGGAATTTTAGTTATAATTACCCTTTTTTAATTAT
>NC_051409.1:37485402-37485548 GCF_015228065.2 Penaeus monodon | reverse complement strand
GGAGGGGTAAACCTCTATTTTTTCCTTTTTTTAGTTTTTTCCCCCTTCTTGTTTGGGGCCCTTTCAAACCCTCCTATTGTTTCTTTCCCCTCGGGTTTCCTTTTCCCCCCTTCTCCCTTTCCCCCTTTTATTTTTATTTAATTTTT
>NC_051409.1:37484509-37484599 GCF_015228065.2 Penaeus monodon | reverse complement strand
ATAGGACGGAAAAGACAGGGATTAATGGGGGAGAGGGAAGAAAGGCAAAGCCAAGGACAAGCTAGAGTTAGCTCAACAGAGTAAACGCCT
>NC_051409.1:37484185-37484305 GCF_015228065.2 Penaeus monodon | reverse complement strand
ACACGAAAACCCGCACACCCCAACGAGTTACCAAACGTCGAATAAGGCCCCCCGAACATTTCTGTCCGCCGTCCGAGAACACAGCCCAAGAGACAACGTGAAACGCCGCAAACAACTTTG
>NC_051409.1:37484010-37484109 GCF_015228065.2 Penaeus monodon | reverse complement strand
GTTCCCCCACGCACCGTTTGTTACCCCTCAACCCCCAAGCAAAAAACAATCGCGCTGGGATTTTTTTTTTAAAGGGTGGGTGAGAATGGCGGGGAAGAG
>NC_051409.1:37483219-37483373 GCF_015228065.2 Penaeus monodon | reverse complement strand
AAAAGTAGGCTATCCATTAATATTTATCCTCCGCGCGCCCTTCCGCACGCACTTGCACAGCATCCGGGATAGCAAGAAGGAGACGGTAGTGAGAACAGGTAACCCACGAGACTCTTTATGAGGTAATTGTAGTTATAATTACCTGTTATAATTA
>NC_051409.1:37482813-37483019 GCF_015228065.2 Penaeus monodon | reverse complement strand
TCTCTGGTCTTCGGATGTGTATCCTCTATTTTCTCCTTCTCTAGTTCCTTCTCTCTCTTCGTTTGCCGTCTCCTCCATCCCTCGTCGTGATTAATTTTCTATCGTCTCCTCTGTTCCCTCTTCCCTCTTCTCTTCCTCCCTTCCCTTCCCTTCCTACTCCTATTCCTACTCCTACACCCTCTTTTCTTCATTTCTTTCTTTCTACA
>NC_051409.1:37482226-37482586 GCF_015228065.2 Penaeus monodon | reverse complement strand
CGACCCCTTTACTAATGGGGCTTAATGATGATGGTTACGCTAACGCTCTCCTATAATCATAATGGTAACCCTCGGCGGCGGGTGAAAGTGGCTCCGCGGCCGACGAGCGCTATGCGAGGGCGTGAAGGCATGCGCTGTGGGCGTGCGGGCGTGATGGAAGCCGGGTGCGCGGGCGGGAGTTGAAGGAGGGTGGATGGTTTTAAGGAGGTGGGTCGTTTTAAGGAGGGGGGTCTGTTTTAAAGGAAGGGGTCGTTTTAAGGGGGTGGCCGTGTTAAGGACATGGCTGTCTTAAGGCGGTGGTCGTTTAAAGGAGGTGACCGTCTTGAGGAGGTAACCGTTTTAAGAGCGCAGGTAAGGGGG
>NC_051409.1:37481726-37481859 GCF_015228065.2 Penaeus monodon | reverse complement strand
TCTTGAGTGTGCTTTGATTGAAATATCACTGTCGCGTTTTTTTTACGTTTTATTTATTTTTTTTTTACGTTTATTTTATATGTGATTATCCCCCCTTCCCTTTTTATCTTTTTCTATTCCTTTCCCCAAATCT
>NC_051409.1:37481312-37481504 GCF_015228065.2 Penaeus monodon | reverse complement strand
TCTCATCCACCTCCTCCCCCAACCATTTTTTTTTCTTCATTTTTTTTATCTTAGTTTGACCGCATTACGTTTTTTTTTAATATCTTTTCTTAAGCCGAAGTCTGAGTCATGGCGGCCTTCTTACCTGCACCGAAACGGACGCGGCGACGGCGAGGTGACGGGGCGCGCGAGAGGCCCGTTTGTGGTCACGTG
>NC_051409.1:37480873-37480978 GCF_015228065.2 Penaeus monodon | reverse complement strand
AGACAGGAACAAATAACAAACAACGGGAACAAGAATATCACCAACAAAGAATGTTAAAGAACAAGGATAACAAAGAACATCAAATAGCAAGGAACACCAGACGCC
>NC_051409.1:37480406-37480651 GCF_015228065.2 Penaeus monodon | reverse complement strand
ACCACATCCACACATCGTGGGCGACCGGGACGCCACACCCCACACCACACACAGCCGACACACATGGCCCACCGCCCCCCCCTATGGGTCCCCCTCCGAAAGCTTCTTAATTTTGCAAAGTGTTGAGTTGCAATTGCATTCGACACCTGCAACGCGGACGAAAGTGGAAGGCAGGGAGGAGGAAATGGGAGGAGGCACGTGAAGGAGAGGCCGGAATCATGTTTATATACGACGATAATCAAAAA
>NC_051409.1:37479446-37480181 GCF_015228065.2 Penaeus monodon | reverse complement strand
CTCGCGATCGAACGGACACACTCCAAACAACAACAACAAAAGCAGCGGAAGCAAAAACTGCTCCAGCGGGTCGCCACAGAGCGCCATTGATCACGAAGTAAAGCGTTCGTGACACGGTGACAACCCGGCGATGCCTTCCCCCCTCCCCCCTTCCCCCCTTCCTTCCCCCCCTTTCCTCCCCCTTCTCTCCTTCCCCCCTTTTCTTCTCCTCCCCCCCTCCTCCTCCCTCTTTCCCTCTCTCCCTCCCCTCCCCCTCCTCCTCCCTCTTTCCCTCTCCCCCTCCCTCCCTATGCGTTTCACACGATTCCGTTGGGTGGAATTAGGAGAGGATAAAGGGGGGGGGAGGGGAGGTAGGGAGATGGGAAGGGGAGGAGAGGGGACGTGAGAAGGGGAAGAGAAGGGGGAGATGGGAAGGGGAGGAGAGGGGACGTGAGAAGGGGAAGAGAAGGGGGAGATGGGAAGGGGAGGAGAGGTGAGGTGAGAAGGGGAAGAGAAGGGGGAGATAGGAAGGGGACGAGAGAGAGGGAAGGTGGGGTGATGGGAAAGGAATGAGGGTGGGTATAAGTGGGGAAAAGAGGGATAAGGGGAAGAGTTAGGGGGGGAATAGGTAGGGAAGTGGGAGTGGGAGGGAGGGGGGAGGGGAAGGGAGGAGGGAGGCAACATTGCAATGTCACGAAAGACCAGGATGTATGGACGTTGTTGCAGAAAAGTTCTTGTATTGTATGGGAATGTATA
>NC_051409.1:37479301-37479411 GCF_015228065.2 Penaeus monodon | reverse complement strand
CGTAGTCATTTATTGCTTTAGCGCAAAAAATCAGGTGGAATTTTATTCGATGCTGGATTGGTCGCTGGTATAGTACGGTTGTAAATCGGCCGGACTAACGGAAAGGATTA
>NC_051409.1:37478912-37478983 GCF_015228065.2 Penaeus monodon | reverse complement strand
GAGAGACATAAAGAAATATAGAAGCAGAGACGGATGAAAAAAGGAAATGCACATACCTCTATAATTTCAAA
>NC_051409.1:37478420-37478731 GCF_015228065.2 Penaeus monodon | reverse complement strand
AGGTGAGGGAAAGTTTGGCCAGTCCTGCACACTCACTCCGCGCGTGGCTTCCTGCCTCCCCCCGCCCCTCCCCCCCTCCCATTTGCCGCACCCCCCATTCCCCCCCATCCGCTTCTCTCTTCCCCATCTCCCCCTTCTCTCTGTCTCATTCTTCTTCTCCCTACTTCATTCTCCCTTCGCTCTGCCTTATTCATTCTCTCTGTCTCATTCTTCCTTCTCTCTGCCTCATTCTCCCTTCTCCCTACTTGATTCTCCCCATCCCCCTCTTCCTTTTCCATTCCCTCTCCCATTTCTCCCTCCTTCATCCCCCA
>NC_051409.1:37477892-37478150 GCF_015228065.2 Penaeus monodon | reverse complement strand
TTGTCTTCTATTTATCTCCTCCTTCAGATTATCATATTTTTATTCTTTTGGTTCTATTTTTTTTCGTTTTTGAATAATTTCTCCTCCTTTTCGTTATTTTTTTTTCGCTTTCTGTTCATTATTTATTTTCAGTCCCATTTTCCCTGTTGTTCGTCACTGTTTTTTATTATTATTATTATTATAGTTGTTATTAGCATCATGAGTATTGTTATTTTTTCTTTTTGTCTTTCGATTCTCTTCGTGATTTTTCGTTTTGTG
>NC_051409.1:37477050-37477137 GCF_015228065.2 Penaeus monodon | reverse complement strand
ACGTACGTACAAAATGCGTACATAGAGACATAGGTAGCTAAAACAGGGAGAGAAATTCGAGGGAGGAATATGAAAGTTGAAGTAGAA
>NC_051409.1:37476728-37476941 GCF_015228065.2 Penaeus monodon | reverse complement strand
TGCCTTTTCATCTTCTTTTTTCTCCTCTTTCAAGCACCTCTTCCCTTGCTCCATCCCCCCGCCACGCCCCCTCTCCCCCCTACCCTCCCCGGACAGCCCCGCCCCCTACCCGGCCTCCGCCCCAGCCCCCCCCCCCCTCTCGTACCACTTCTAGCCTTTCCTTCACCCCCTCTTACTTTCAGTCCCCCCCCCCCTCTTCGGGTATCCCCTGTT
>NC_051409.1:37475028-37475114 GCF_015228065.2 Penaeus monodon | reverse complement strand
ACAGTCATTGGTGGGGCCTCAGGGACGATGCTAACTAGGGTCAACTTTCCACGTCGTGCCTTCGCTAAATGACCCTTAACTCAAAG
>NC_051409.1:37474282-37474372 GCF_015228065.2 Penaeus monodon | reverse complement strand
GTATGCAAGTGGGACGCTTGAGCAAGACGCGAGAATATGTATACGAAAGAGAACACGTAAGGAAGGAATGCAAGAAGAGAGAATTAACGC
>NC_051409.1:37474043-37474127 GCF_015228065.2 Penaeus monodon | reverse complement strand
AAAAAGAAAGAGAGAGAATAGAAAGGAATAAGATTGAGGATGAAAAAAGATGAAGAGAAGAAGAGAGAGAAAGGAGAAAAGGAA
>NC_051409.1:37473490-37473571 GCF_015228065.2 Penaeus monodon | reverse complement strand
TTTTTCCGACCTTTTTTTGTTACGAAACCGCCTGTGGATGACTCGGACCTGCGTCTTCCATGGAGGCAAAGAGGGAGTGAA
>NC_051409.1:37472278-37472691 GCF_015228065.2 Penaeus monodon | reverse complement strand
AGGGAAAGGTGTCAGCCGATAGGCCTGGCACCCCTTCCCTCCCCATTAAGGACTTGGCACCCCCTCCCTCCCCCCCTTAAGGCCCTGGCACCCCTCCCCCCTTAAGACCCCTCCCCCCCTTCAAAGACCTAGCGCCCCCTCCCTCTCCCCCAGTAAGACCCTGGCACCCCCCTCCCCCCTTCAAAGACCTGGCACCCCCTTCCCTCTCCCCTTAAGACCCTGGCACCCCCTCCTCCCCCCTTAAGACCCTGGCACCCCCTCCTCCCCCCTTAAGACCCTGGCACCCCCTCCCTCCCCCTTAAGGTCCGCCCCGACCCTGTCCTCGTTCGTAGCTCACCTGAAGGCCCGTTGATGACCACTTGTATCGGAATAGAATTACACGCGCACTACTTCCCGTTATTATGTCCCAAGCG
>NC_051409.1:37471308-37471401 GCF_015228065.2 Penaeus monodon | reverse complement strand
AAGATGTCCGTAAAGGGAAGGAAAAAATGGGGGGAAAATGTAGGCGGGAAAAAAGGAAAGGTGATGATTAGCGGATGAGAGAGAGATGTAAAA
>NC_051409.1:37470547-37471084 GCF_015228065.2 Penaeus monodon | reverse complement strand
CATTCTTGCTCATTTGTTTACGAATTTATTTTGAACAATTAATTAGTTACTTCAAGATTATGCTTTATCTTTATATTTATACTTACATTATATATTTTTTTTATATGTTTATTTATTTACCCTTTTATCTACTACTTTTCACGACGAAAAAGCCCGCGCAAAGGTTTTCAAACCGCAGATAACCGCCAATAACCGAAAAAAAAACGTTCAAAATACAAAATGTCCAAACTCAAAACTACCGATTCGCAACTTGAACGCATACAACCGAAATCGGTAGATTATTTAAAAAACGAAAGAAAATACGAAAAAAACACCAATAACGACGGAATATAAGAGGGAAAAAAATCGGCAGATGGTTTAACAAAGCAAACGAAAGAAAATAAGAAAAACCACGGAATAACGACGGAATATAAGGCACGGAGCTAGCGACTGCGCGCCGGATAAGCGAGAGAGCGAGATGAGGCCACCGATTAGGGGGGGGGAGGCATTGGGCAAGACACCGGCCACGCGGCGGAGGTCGGGACGAAGGCCACGTGT
>NC_051409.1:37469142-37469307 GCF_015228065.2 Penaeus monodon | reverse complement strand
GAGTGGTGGAGTTAGACCAGCTATGTTTAGCTCTTTCGTACATGGAGTTAGAAGAGTTAGAAGAGACTGTTAGTTCTCATCCAGAAGCCACGATGACTGCTTGCATTCTGGCTGGCGCGGGGGATGATATGCTTCGCTGGCAAGAGAAATTAACCGGATTAGAAC
>NC_051409.1:37468441-37468867 GCF_015228065.2 Penaeus monodon | reverse complement strand
TCATTTCACCTGTGGACACCCGAGTTTAGTAATTACCCACCGCCGTGATGAAGGCAGACAGGTACCGCTGGCGGATGACTGCGGTTTTAAGGGGGGAGGGGGGGTTAAGGGGCCAGGTGGAGGGGGAATGGGGGTAGGAGGAGGAAGAGGGAGGTGGGGAAGGGGAGGGTGTTGAATGCACTTGAACGGGGGTGGGATGGGTGGGGTGAGGGGGAGGGTGAAAGATGGGAGGGGGAGAGAGCTTTGAATGCAGGGAAGTGCGTGCGTTGGAGGGAGGGAGAGGGGGGGGGAGATTGGAAAGGCTCGGGGGGAGGATGAAGTGAAGGTGGGGGTGTGGTTGGGGGAGGGGGGAGAGGGGAGGAGGGGGAGGGGTGCGTGACAACGACCGAAGTGATTTTGCTTCTGGAGAAGGGAATTTTGAAGGGG
>NC_051409.1:37468162-37468264 GCF_015228065.2 Penaeus monodon | reverse complement strand
GGTGACGTCAAAGGTAGAGGAGTTGAGGTCAGTAGCGCCCTTAGTGTTTGAAGCTGTTTTGACTGGGGGCCGAGGCTGAAGTGCGGGGCGTAAGTGGGGCCA
>NC_051409.1:37467515-37467649 GCF_015228065.2 Penaeus monodon | reverse complement strand
AGTGAATTTGTTTTCAAAAGTTTTCAGTGATGGAGGATCACGTTGAGATTTTTACCCTGGGTGGGGGGTAGGGGGGGCCGGTGGGGGAGGGGTTGGTATAGTAGCGAAGAAAAGGGGAGAGAGGGAGAGGAGGA
>NC_051409.1:37467137-37467351 GCF_015228065.2 Penaeus monodon | reverse complement strand
GCAATGCGTTAGTGATGTGGTAGGCAAGTGTACCTAGTGGGTGGGGGGGGGGGTGGAAAGGGGAGGAGGATTTAGAAAGAGGGGGTGAGGGGGAGAGGGGGAAAGGGGAAGGGGATGGAGGGGAATTGGGGCAGGAAGAGTGCATTGGAAGCGTAGGGGGAAGATGGGGGAAGGAGGAAGAGGGGGATTGGGGCATTGATAGGGAATGGTGATT
>NC_051409.1:37466847-37467013 GCF_015228065.2 Penaeus monodon | reverse complement strand
ATTGCAAAGCGCCGTGTGGCGTCATCCCCACGCGATCACGGGTAATGGTCAGGTAAGAAAGAGTCTCCGGCCAGTCTGCCTTCGCTCCGACGCTCCCGATAAGGGCGTGTTTCCCCCGCTAGGCTTACGGGCGGTGGTCCTTAAGCTCCAGGCGGGCGGGCGTTAA
>NC_051409.1:37466742-37466810 GCF_015228065.2 Penaeus monodon | reverse complement strand
CAGTCATGCGCGAACCCCGTCAGGATTAATCGTAGTAATCGTGGGGCATTCTCTCGTGGCCGCTGGGG
>NC_051409.1:37466116-37466568 GCF_015228065.2 Penaeus monodon | reverse complement strand
AGTACAGTGTATTATGTGTCTTGCTTCCGGTGTGATGTGGTATTGTGTACCTGTGATGAGTTATGGTGCGGTATGACGTGTGTTTGGTGTGTATATAGTGTGGGTGTCGTATGGTGAGTCACGTGACTTACGATATGCTGGTATGGTGTAAAGTAACACGATATTGTGTTGGGGTTATGCTGGTTATGGTGATTTTGGTGTTCTTGGGTATGATTCGTTATGGTGAGTTGTGGCGTAATCCGTATGGTGTGCTGAGTGACGTCATTAGGTATTGTGTTCTGTGGTTTTGCGTATGGTGTGCTCCCTCCTGTATGGTAGGGGTAATATTTACTAAGCTTATAGTGAATGTCATGTTTTTTTTTTTCATTTGCTGGTAATGCTATCTATATACGTGATAGTGAAAGCTTTGCGGGGAAAGGGGGGAGGGGGGAAGGCGGAGTAACTTGTTTGCT
>NC_051409.1:37465942-37466009 GCF_015228065.2 Penaeus monodon | reverse complement strand
ACAAAAAAGTTGGTGAGCGGAACTGTGGCTTTGTGAAGGTGCATTACCACACCGCCGTTACTGCTTG
>NC_051409.1:37465282-37465799 GCF_015228065.2 Penaeus monodon | reverse complement strand
GCCAAGCTCTCGTCTAATGTGTCTCTCCTCTGCCAAGTTCCTTTCTACTGCTCTCCTTCCCTTTTTTCTCCCTCCCTCCCCTCCGTCTTCTTCCGCGCATTCCTCCACTTCTTTCGGTCTCCATCCACCTTTCCACGCGCCACTTTACACCGTTCCACGTCCATCCACTTTTCCACATGACATTCCACCATTTATATCTCCAAACGTCCATCTGCCTCCATTCTATCTCTTCTATCTTCCACTCTTCCACTTTTTCTGTCTCGTCACCCTTCCTCTCTGCCGCTCCTCCCTTTCTCCCTTCACCCTGCCGACCCGTCGTTCCTCTTTCCGACCTGCTGAGTCCTTCTCTCCCGTTTCTCCCTCTCTCCCTTCCTCTTCCTTCTCTCTTTTTCCTCTCTTTTCTCTCCCTTCCCTCCCTCTTTTCTCTCCCTTCCCTCCCTCTTTTCTCTCCCTTCCCTCCCTCATTTCTCTCCCTCCTTCTTTCCTTCCTTCCTTTCTCTCCCTCCATTCTCTCCTG
>NC_051409.1:37465089-37465248 GCF_015228065.2 Penaeus monodon | reverse complement strand
ACTTGCTCCTTCACCTCCACTTCTGTCAACTTTCTCTGTATCCACTACTGTGCTTCCTATTTGCTCACTTTCCAGCACCCTTCCCTTCCCCTCCTCCCTCCTCTCCCCTTCCCCTCCCTTCTCTGCCGCCACGAGAGTCCTCGCTCACCCCATCCCCCT
>NC_051409.1:37464424-37464838 GCF_015228065.2 Penaeus monodon | reverse complement strand
CTCTCCAGGACGACCCTCGCCTCGTGACGTTTCCTCTCACGGCGTCGGCTCGCTACGAGGACGACCATCGCGCACGGGCTATTGCTCTCCTTGCGACGACCACCACGACCACGACTCTCTTCCCTCTTCTTACGGCCTCGTCTTCCTTCCTACGACCACTTCTTTCTCGCTACGACCACTTCTCTCTCCCTACGGCTCACGTCTCTCTCCCTACGACCACTTCTCTTTTGTAACGACCACTTCCCCTCTTTTAGACGACCCTCGCCTCTCCTTTCCACGACGACGCTTCGATCTCTCGCCGTCTCACCCTAGGCTCCGACGCACGACCCTCACGACGACCAGAGGCGCCGACCATTTCCTTCTGCTCGACGACCCTCGCCATGCAACGGCCACTCTTCCCTGCCGCCGCCGCCG
>NC_051409.1:37464081-37464203 GCF_015228065.2 Penaeus monodon | reverse complement strand
TCTCGTACCTCGACGACCATTGTACCCTCGGGGCGGAGTGTCCCCCCCCCTGTCCTCGAGGCCTTTGATGCTCGACCCCCACGCAAGTTCCAACTTATTAGTCCTTACACCTCTAATCTGCG
>NC_051409.1:37463346-37463474 GCF_015228065.2 Penaeus monodon | reverse complement strand
GCACTTTCTCCCGTTGCTTTCTTCGCATTGACATTGTGGCTTGCGACGTCGGCATCACCATCACTTTCTCCTTTTGCTTTTCTCTTTGGTAACTTTCTCTCCAGCAGCCTCTTTCCCCTCGTCATCGG
>NC_051409.1:37462834-37462996 GCF_015228065.2 Penaeus monodon | reverse complement strand
CCCCCCATTATCCTCCTCCCCTTGTTGAGATAATTGTCTTTCAGTGTTCCTTTTTTTCCCCTCCGCCCTCTTTTTCACTCTCTCGTTCCCTTCCTTGTTTGTCTTCCTTCAGTTTTTTTCTTCTCTCTCTCTCTCTCTCTCATTCCCTCTCTCTTGCCCTCG
>NC_051409.1:37462457-37462656 GCF_015228065.2 Penaeus monodon | reverse complement strand
GTATAGTCTATTTATATATCTTTTTAGATGTGCGTTTGTCTGTCCATTCGTCCGTTTGTTCCTATATTTTCCTCTCTGTCTATCGACATTTCCTCCGTTTCCGTGTTTCTCGGTCTGTCTTATGTCTTTTTCGTAACCCACTTTACTTTCGGATCCCCCGTTCCATCCCGGCTTATTATTTCATATTATCTAATTTCCC
>NC_051409.1:37460280-37460383 GCF_015228065.2 Penaeus monodon | reverse complement strand
GGGCAGCATGAGCGAGAACCTGGCAAGGCGGGGGTCGTCTGTGAGTGTCGTTGTTTAGTCGTCCCAGGAGGACCGTCTGCACCTGCCCCCCGGCGCACCTCCC
>NC_051409.1:37459188-37459801 GCF_015228065.2 Penaeus monodon | reverse complement strand
CCCTTTGTGCCTCTCCCCCCCTCCCTCCACCCTCCTCCACTCTCCCCCTCCCCTCCCCACTCCTCCGTGACCCATTTCCTGTGTCCTTGGGCTCTCCCACCGCGCCCCTTTCCCCTCTTTTCTTCCCCTTTCTTTTCATGGCTCCCTCCTCTTCCCCTTCCCTCTCTCTCTCTCCCCATCCCCCACCTCTAAAGGGTCTTGTATCCCTAGTCAATAACACGCCCCTCCCTTCCCTTACCTCACCCCCTCCCTGCCCTTCACTACCTCTCTCTCTTTCCTTCCCTTCCCTACCTTACCCCCTCCCTGTTCTTCCCTTACGTCACTCCCTCCCTCTCCTTCCTTTACCTCAGCCCCTCCTCTGTCCTTCTTTACCTCACCCCCTCCCTGCCTTTCCCTACTTCACCCCTTCTCTGCCTCTCTCTTCCCTTCCCTTCCCTACCTCACCCCCTCCCTGCCTTTCCCTACTTCACCCCTTCCCTGCCCTTACCTTACCCCCTCCCCCTCGCTGCCCTTCCCTCACCTCCCCTCCTACCCCCCCCCCGCTTCCTTCACTCTCCCATAGGCCTATCTGGCCAAGGCGGTATAGGCTTGTTTTTTTTTTTCCTTCGAAGTG
>NC_051409.1:37458747-37458993 GCF_015228065.2 Penaeus monodon | reverse complement strand
ATGCCCAATTGTGGTAGTGATGCTGAAGTTTATGTTTATGACGTACGCCAAAGGTGATGTCAGTGCGATGTCAGTGTAGCGATCACGCTGTACTTGATATTTCCGATAATATCTGCCTGCGGTGTTACGTAACGGCTTGTGATGATGCCTGTGGGAGTTGATGTATAGCTCTGATATAATGCGCGATGTACGTGAGCGCCGTCTGAGGGTGCGTGGCGGTAGCGATGCAGTGACGCGGAAGGTTGT
>NC_051409.1:37458158-37458234 GCF_015228065.2 Penaeus monodon | reverse complement strand
TGTGATGCTTTGAGTCCGTGCCATTAATTAGTGTTGGAAATGTCATGCAGGTGCGACAGGTGTAGCGTGCATGTGG
>NC_051409.1:37457073-37457241 GCF_015228065.2 Penaeus monodon | reverse complement strand
TTTACGCGACACAATCCAGCCCAGTTCGAGCGGCGGCGAAATCCCACACGAGCAAAATCCAGTCAGGATTAGCGAAGGATTGGGAACCCTTGTTAAGCGTCGTAGGATTAGGTGATTGACAGAATCTCGAATCTTAGTGTTTTGGTGGGGGGAGGGGGGAGAAACGTG
>NC_051409.1:37456602-37456747 GCF_015228065.2 Penaeus monodon | reverse complement strand
TCTTCGACGCGACCAATCCGGGTCAGAAGCGAAGCCGGGTCAAAGGTCACGCCGAGTGGGGGTTCGAGGGGGTAGAATGGGGGGGGTGAGGGGGGGGATAGTTCCTTTGTTTTTAAAAAACCTTTTTTTCTTCATTCATTCTGAT
>NC_051409.1:37455974-37456176 GCF_015228065.2 Penaeus monodon | reverse complement strand
GACATAATTCCATTAATGTCATATTTACACCAACAATATTTACGTAACGATTTTTTCCTCGACAATCGAACAGAATTGGCTGGCTCGAGAGGGTCAAGACAGTGCTCCTCCCCCTCCCCCTGGTAACCCCCCCCCCTTCCAGGTAAACTCAAGATGAATTCCAAGTAAACTCGATAGCGACTTGACCGGAAGGACGGATCGA
>NC_051409.1:37455258-37455504 GCF_015228065.2 Penaeus monodon | reverse complement strand
GAATCAAGTTAGTAAATCAGGATATCGCATTCAGTATCACTTTATGATGCTAATGATATAGGTAACTGAGAAAGATTAATCTAAGCATTAAGTATTTATGCGTTTGAAGACGTAAAACGCTCTTCGTTATATATATTTATGTACACGTCCTTATAACAAATCCTTTTGCGTTTCTTTGCAGGTTCGGGGGCCTTTGTTCACATGAACAAGCGTTGAACAGGTGTTCAGGTGTGTAGTTTTGAAGTT
>NC_051409.1:37455041-37455148 GCF_015228065.2 Penaeus monodon | reverse complement strand
TTTCATGCCGGGCGGTGATAGACATATTAAGCGGGCGGGAATGGGCGTGGGGAGATGGGGCATATGGAGTGAGGTGAGTGTGGGCGCGGGTCAGATTCCTGGCTGTC
>NC_051409.1:37454744-37454847 GCF_015228065.2 Penaeus monodon | reverse complement strand
GATTGTTTGTTTAATCTCGTGTGTTTAGACTCTCGGGTTTGCTTAGACATATTTAGTATGTGCATTTTATTCATATGGGAATGCACGCGGGCGCGCGCGCTCG
>NC_051409.1:37453991-37454627 GCF_015228065.2 Penaeus monodon | reverse complement strand
TCACTTCCCCTCCGCTGCCTAACCCTTTGCTGGCCCCGTGGGCCTCAGGAAGCCCGGTCCCGTCGGTCCCTGTGGCGTGAGGAGCCGGTTTTGGGCGGGAACTTCTAACTGGGCCGTTGGGTAAATCGGGGTTTTTTGCGGGCGTCGCGATGGGTTGGGTGGGTGGGGGGGGGAACACGTGATTTTCTCGTAAGGCGAACGGGCGGGATGGCGAGGAGGGGGGTGGGGGGGGCGTGCGTGCTTGGGGGGTTTGATTGGGCGTAGTAGAAGGAAGGGGGAGGTAGGGAGGAGGAGGGAGGAGGGGGGGGAGGGGAGGAAAGGACAGGGAAAGGGGGAAAGGGAGAGGGGAAGGGAACGGAGGAGGGGAAGTAGGGAAGGGGAAGGGGGGAGTGGTACGGGAGGGGGGAAAGCATTGGGAAATGAAATGGGGAACTGAGTAGGGGGGTGAGGGGTGGGGGACCCTGCATGCGCCAAACCTTGTGTTTGCAAGTTGCGTCGGCAGTGCGTGCGGGTGTACGGGGTGCATCCCCTCTTGCGTGCCTCGTGTCCCGCAGGGGTTTGCTGGGCTGCGCTGGGGGGGGGGGTACCCTCTGGGTGCCTCGTGGGCCCCGTGCTTGCTCCTGGCGTGCGGGGTTG